>NC_089821.1:134161592-134462938 GCF_035046505.1 Tiliqua scincoides | reverse complement strand
TTATGCCCCAGAGGCATATAATCATACATGTGGCACTCGATGCAGAACACTGGATAGCCCCCACCCTGCTGCTGGCTGTCTGACTGCATAGCTTTTTTGTTGTTGTTGTTGTTTTATTTAGGGGTCCTTTTAAAAACCGTACACTGGATAGCAGCCCTCTTCTCAAGGGAAGAGGAAGGGCAGCGTATGGGGCCCTGGCCTCCTCGCCCTGCTGCTGAACTCGCCCAGGTGCTAAACTCTTGTGCCTTACCTGGCACTTAGTTCCCAGAGGCACTGGGTTCCCAGAGGCCACACGCGTCTGCAGAGAGCCTCACGCGATGGCCTGCCTAGCTTTATACTCCTGGCTGGCTCCTCCCCCCTCCTTCTTTCCTGATTGAAAGGGGGCTGGCCTTCCCAGGTGAGTTTACAAAAGCTCAGGAAGGCAAATGGCTGCTGATGGGCGTGACCTACTCTGCAGGCTCCTGAATGGACTGCTTGGATTAGCCTAATGGGGCTCTTAATAGGTTGGGAATTGGCCCTTCCTAGGTCCTTTCCCTCCTAGTTCTGTTCTCTTAGGCTGGACTGTTTTTGTAACCTCAAGCTAGTTTTTATTTGGGTTTGTTTAATTATTTATTGCTCTCTAGATCCTGTGTCCCAATTTACTGACCTGTTTAGGTTATGTTCTAACTTAGATTAGGTTTAACCTGGGTTAAGTATAGGTTTAATTTAAACAAGTAGAAAACCTGCTTTTCACTTTATCCTCCTCCCTTCCTTCGATTAAGTGCTACCTTAGGTGCAGCTAACTTTCAATTTTGATTTAAATGCCTGACCCTTGGGCACTTACTCACGAGTAGGACGCTGCTCTTACTCACGAGTAGGACTCTGCTCCTGCTCAGAGTAGCCCTATGTACCTCCCTTAGATGCTACCTTTCAATTTTGATTTAAGGTTGCTTTAAAGGTAAGGTTAAGGTTAGAAGACAGGGAGTTAGAAAGACAAAGCGTTAGAATGAGTACACTTACCTCCTCTTCCTGCTCCTCCTCCTCTCCTTCTCCAAAACTCAGAGGTCTCCTTGCCTTCTCCTCGCCCAGGTGCTAAACTCTTGTGCCTTACCTGGCACTTAGTTCCCAGAGCAAAGGTGTTTAATTGTTTAATTAGCTTGTCACTTCATGCAGTCACTCCAAAGAACATGTTAAGTTTCAGCAATATAAGGGAAAAAATTAAACCTGCTCCTAATCTCAACAGTGCCAATGGGTAATATGAATGCAATGAAAATATACCTTCTTGTCCTCTTAAACCAGGGGTGCCCTTGGAGCCCTTCAGGCCTTCAATGCCAAAAAATCCTTGAGTACCACTTTCACCTTTTTCTCCTTTGGCTCCTTTCACACCTGCAAAAAACAAAACAAAATGAAAACGCAAAACAAAACTTTTCTTAAGGCAGGCCTAGGCCCTGCTACCCCTGGGGGCTAGGGATAAGAATAGGCCCTCAGTTTGGCTGTACTTGTCGTAAGAGGCGACTAAACAGCCACTGGGTAGATGGGACTCGTCGGCCTGGGAAGGCAGCTCATCTGAGAAAAGGAAAACTCTGATCCCAAACCTCCACTGCCTTGTGGCTACATCCAGTTATGGAAAAGGCTTCAGGAGTCAACCTCAAGGCAAAATCCGGAGCCGGAGTCCCTGAGGCAGTTCATGGCTGAACACAGTCACGTTCTGGCAACTCCTGTGACGCCGCTGGAACCAACGATATTGGCCTCTGCCTTTCCATTGGACCATTTCAGCAACGTGGAGAGGGGGGATTTGCTGCATGGGTAACAGCCTATCCTCCATACCTACTTTACCCAGGCTTCGCGCACTGGAGAGGACACTCTGTTCCAGAACCACCATTCAGAGCGTGACACCATAGTCTTCCAAGACTGAAGGATGCCAACAAGAAGGCCCTGCTAAAATGGCTTCCAACCACACAGCTCAGCATCCTATTCCACACATAGTGGTCAGCATGAAAACATCATGAAATGAGTAGTCAATCTTGATATGCTTACTAAAAGTGGGCTGGCATAAAGTCATGTCCTCTGACTCATTTCTTCCCTGCATGCTTATCAAGTAGGTACGCAGGCTTGGTAGGAGGCAATGGCAGCCAGCCAGGAAGTTCATTCCTTCCCCTCTTTCTGGCTCATCTCTGTGGGTCAGGACCATGTTGGTGAAAATGGTGGGTGACTTCTAGTTTATTCATATCAAACTCCAAGAAGATTAATTGGATAGTTGGACAGATAATTAGATAAACCTCTATCCATATCAAACTCCAGGAAGATTGGACGTGTGGTGTTGATTTTATGAACAGAAGAATTTAAGTCAAGCTGGTTTTAGCTCAGAAGGAGCCCAATCCTGTACTCGGTGGCACAGCTTTGTGCCACTGAGCACTGTCGCAAACATGTCATAAGGCACGTTTGCGAGCCTCTCCACAGGGCTCCCACCTGTGCTAGCCCGGTGCCGGCTGGTGCAGGGCTAGCGTGGGGCGGTCATCCAGCCTCCGCGGCCTCCTGGACCGCTGAGCTAAGGCATGGTAAGCGGAGGCAGAAGGAGGCATTCCTTGGAGGGGGGAGGCTTGTGGGCAGCAGAGAGGGCGGGTGGGAGGCGTGATGCAGGGAGGGAGATGGGCTGGAGATGTACCGGGGGAGGGAGGGAGGCGGGTCCGCAGAGCTCTGCTCTGCAGGATCCAAGTTGCTCATGGAGGGCTCGGCGCCCTACATGAGCGCTTTTTCCTAAAGTAAAGCCTCATCGTAAAGAGTAAAGTGAGTAGCCCCACTGCGGTAAAGTGAGTAGCCCCATGCCCCTTCTCCTGAGGCGCCTCCCGTGGTAGCCCAGGGTGCGCAGGATCCATTGGCAGCCATTCTCGGTGCCGCCAAGCCTGGGTGCCCCAGGCAGCTCAGGATTGGGCTGCCCAGTGGCACCCATGACTGCTAAGGGCAAACAAAAACTCTTAATCCTCCTAAATAGACATGGGAGATATTATCAGTCAGAACAATCCCCCAACTCCCCACTGAAAGCAATACATTTTTAAGAGCTAATAACTCCAAACAAATGTGACTTTTTGGAAACAATGTCAGGGATATAAGCCCAAAGTGAACTGAGTTAGCCTGACCAAAAAATAAAATGTAATTTAAATTTAAAAAAATTCACAAATATTAGGGTGCTGTTGCAGATTCAGGTAAGATTTTGAAATGCTGAATCTCAATAGATTTGCATCAGACATGAAGTTGTGATAGAGACTGTCATCAAGTTACTTCCTGCAAACTTGAGGCAGACTGAATGGTGGGTTCAGATTTTATGACTGATAATTGCTGTTTGAACACTTTACCTTAACTATACAGGTACTATCTTGCCTCTAGTTTTTCTCTAAAATGACATTTTAGGTTGCGATCCTATACACACTTACCTGTGACTAAGACACAGTGAACTCAATGGGGCTTTCTTTGGAGTACATATGCATAGTATCGCAATGATAGATAGCCAAAATACATTATGGAAACATCACTAACTGTATGCAGGTTGGACATCACTGTCCAAGTGCACATATGACTTTCTGTCCAATGATGAACTATTTTGCATCATGTACACACACAGACACACAAATACCTGTAACTCCAGGCACACCAGCATCCCCTTTAAAACCTGGTCTTCCTGGTAAGTTCACAGTATCTCCCCTAAGGCCTGTAAGAAGCAGAAATTAATAGTGTGTGTGTGTATCTATAATTGTTTAGTGTTAAAAAAGGTATCTTTCCCTAAAGTTTAAGGAATAGTCCAATCCAATCCTAACCAGCATTGCTGCAGAAGGGCCAGTGTGGTTGTGCTGCATCCTATGCTGGGATTGAGCAGCTTGGAGGTCTCCTTGAGGTAAGGGAACATTTGTCCCCTTGCCCCAGGGAAAGCTCTAGTGGTGAAAATGGGTCTGTTCGGACCTGTACCTGCTAATTTGCTGGCACAAATCTGAGTGGAGCAGTGTCAGGATTCCAAGCCTGGGGAGGGAGACAGAATATTCACGTGTGTGGATCCCAAGTCCCTCCCAGGACCTGATCCACCCACCCCCACCCCCACTCCTATGATGCTTGGAGCAGGTCTTACCTACTCTGGCATGCGTTCCTTCTTGCACCTAGTACCAGTGGGACAACAAAGGACTTCCCACCGGCACCCTTATCTTCCACGTATCCATATCTTATGGATACCAGAACGTGCTGGTGCAACAGTCACTGCACCGGCACAAGAAGACATTAGAATTGCACCAGAAATGAAAAATCAGTAAGAAAATATACAAAGAACAAAAAGACACAAGGTGAAGATCCTTAATAAGAATAACGATATTTTGAGTGAATTCAGCTTGTTCTGCATCTAGTATCCATTCTGTACACATCACTTATGAAATGATTCTTTTATATATAATTATTTTTAAAGCTTAGCTGGATAATAAATGGACTCACCAACTTCTCCAGGCTGGCCTCTTCCGCCACCTATACCTCCATGCCCTGCAATACCCTTTTCTCCCTGTGATGTAGTTGAAAATGGACATCAGGCTATTTATCAGAATGAATATTACTCAGGACCCAGTCCTATCCAACTTTCCAGCACCAGTACAACTACAAAGCAGCCCCAAGACAATGAAATAAACATTCCCTTACCTTGAGGAGGCCTCCATAACTGCCTCCCCACCACAGGAAGCAGTGCATGCCCCATTGGCACTGCTGCATTGGCACTGGAAAATTGGATAGGATTGGGCCCTCAGTCAGCATAACTGCGGCAATGCATTAACATATTTAACCCTTTTTTCTATTCATGTTTCCATTTTCTATTGAAAACATAACCAAAACCCAACTCCTAAACCTAAAGTACAGGTTGGACCTTGATAGCCATTGATTCAGCATCCACTGATTTGACTCACCACTGATACCGGGGTCCACCTTTAAATGCCATGTATCAAGGAAAAAAAGTGTCAAAATCAAATTTCCTACCTTTGCACTGCTAAACCACACCAGTTGCAAGCTTCTCAGGGTTAAAGATAGCTTTAAAGACACTTCTGGGTTTCTTGCTCATCTATTATAGCCCCAAAATGCATGGGTATAGATGCTATACCAAATTCAGCCACGAGATGGGGTGAATAATGAATCGAATGAAATAATTTCATCCCATTCAATTCTATTATTCACCCCATCTAGTGTGTGGATGCGGCACAGTATTTATAACATTCTGGAGTGACAACAGAGGAGCAAGAAACCTTGAAAGTGGGTCTTTAAAGCTATTTTTCTACTGATTTGGTATCCACTGATTTTTTTTATCCACTGGGAGTTCTGGAACAGAACTCCAGTAAATAACAAGGTATGACCTGTAATTCAAGATTCATTAAGTCCTTACAAACAGATGAGGGACAGAAAGTTTTTATTCTTCCCACTATCTACAATTATTTTGAAAGCCAGTATTGAATACAGTTCAATAATAAGTCATAGACTTACTTCATGGATTTGCAGGAGTCAGTTATATCTACCATGCAGTTTTATTTATTTAAAATATTTTTATCCATCTTTTCCCATCCAGTGGGAAGCACTCAAGGCAGTTTAGAACAAAATTAAAAATCAGTTTAAAAAAAAATTACAAAATCAGCATAAAAATTATCAGTAAGGGTAACAAAACACAAACAGAAGCAAAATCACATGTGTTTTTTGTTGCCACTAGCGTACATAAGAACATAAGAAGAACCCTGCTGGATCAGGCCCAGGGCCCATCTAGTTCAGCTTTCTGTATCTCACAGCAGCCCACCAGATGCCTCAGGGACCACCCACAAGACCACAAGATACCTGCATCTTGCTGCCACTCCCCTGCATCTGATGTTCTGTTTACTCTCGCACCCCCCAACAAAAACACTAGACTGCACTTGGGTTTAATTTGGACCACTTTATTAAACGCAAGTGGCCGAATTTTAATACATGAAACCTGCAGAACACACCTTTCCTCTCTCACAAGTCTGGGGTAGGCAAAAATACTGCCATCCACAACCAATTTGGGTGGCAGAAAAAATTTCGACGTGGCCCTCATGATGAGCAACCAGTTAATCTCAGACGGTTAATCATCATGGCTTGTAACCAGTGATGGAGTTTTCTCCACTACTGGCAGAGAGGGACCCAATTTGATCTTGTAGGCAGCAGAGGCATATCTAGGGGAAATGACACCCATGCCAAGCACTGAAATTGCGCCGCTATCACTCACTCCCAGCAAGTGTGAATAGGATTGCAATCTGAGGAGATGGGGGAATTACACTGGTCAAAATGGGTTTTTCTGCCAAGATCACTCAGTGATATAATGAGTCATCATTTGGTTTATATAACAAACCCTTAGTTTATCTGGTGTCCTGATTACAGGATAGGAATTGTTGTCAGAGTATACATGGTAGAATCAGGGATCCAGGTTGGTGAGCCATCAGAGATTTTGTGGGACCAAGACTCTGAACAAGGGGCCAGAAGATACCCATTGGTCTTAAAAAAAAAAAAAAAAAAAGATTCACTCAGGTAGTTGTAGTGCGGGAGCTTAATGTTGACTGTGGGACCACTTTCTGCATGTTAGAAAAAGAATCTAAGATTCTAAACATTTTGAGGAATGCATGTTCCTCCCCAGTACAATCTTTTTCTACCTTTTGTCCCTATTTATGCTGTCTAAAAGCAGTCCCCTTTTTGGCAACCTCATATGCAAAATGTCACCTTAGAGTTTAAAGAGCTTGGCACAGTAGAAATTTCTTATAACTGCAGGAAGGAGTGTGTGTGTGTGTGTGGGGGGGAGTATTATTGTCCTGCGTGGCCATGAAGTGAGTTTGAGCTTTTTGTGTGTGTGGGGGGGGGGGGCTTTCTGCACTGTACAGCCGTGGGGGGGAGGGACTGACCTCCCTGCTGCCTCCCCACAGCTGCTTGATTGTGAAGAGCAAGACCGGCAGCCTCCCCGTCAGTGAGATCTACAGCTTCACCTACTTCAAGGTTAGGTGAGCAGAGGCACCAGGGGCCTTTCCTGCCTCCTCAGAACAACTGGAGTTGCACTCATTGAAAATATCCCAATTGAAAAAAAACCAAACACATTCTGTACAATTCAACTAAACATAAATCAATGCATGTGCACTCTCTCCTCCGTGGGGGCTGGTGGAGCAAAGCAAGGTGGTTTGTTGGTTTTAATTCACTCGAAAATGTGCCTTCCCAGCACCAATTTATTTTAGTATTTATATGACTTCTGCTAACTAAGCAAAGGGGCACCACTTTTCAACAAAAGCCAACAACACAGTTTGTATAGCAAGGTAGATAAACATTCACTGTCTCAAAAAGGCACAAGATCAAAGAGGGACAGGTGCTTGCCTCCTGCTAAGAGAGGAGCTCCCTGTCTAGAGCGCTTCTGCCCTGATAGCAGGCAGGGGATGAAAGTGCAGGTCCTTGCCCCGGAACAGCTGAAGTTTTTAAAGAGAAAGTGATGCAAAGTGATAGCTGCAGACAAATGAGTTGCCTGAAGCAGCAGAGTTGAGTGGAGGCTCCTTGGGGTGGGGGCTGAATGCAGTCCTGCCTCTGTGTGTATGTGGGGGGGGGGAGGGTGGAGAGTGAGAGAGAAAAGCCACATAACTAAAGCCACATTCAATAAAGAAGCCCCTCCAGTGTTCCTCCAGTTATCTTCCTCCCTCCCTCTATGTTCCCTTTTGACCCCTCTGCTGGCCCCCACCCCAAGGAGCCTCCACTCACAGCCAGGCCCTTCCCTTCCTCACCCCCCCCTGCCTGCACTCAGCCCCTCCCTGAACAAATCCCCAACCTCAAAAGGGGCTTCCTGGCTGGCTGACTGAAGAAGAGAACAAGCAGTGGCTAAGTGAGACAAGGGGTGATGAGGCGAGGCGAGGCGAGGCAAGGGGCGAGGTGAGGTGGTGGCGGGGCAAAGCAAAGAGGTGAGGTGAGAAGGTAGCAGGGTGAAGCAAGAAGGTGAGGGGCAGAATGAGGAACGCAGCCACAGCCAGTCACATAAATGTGCATGTGTCTTCGGGTTTTTGTGCCCCTGTAAAAATGGCGCCCCCTGGCAAGAGTTACAGCTTGCCTTAGGGGAAATACACCTCTGGTAGGCAGGGTGTTCCTCATGAAGAAAGCCCTCTCTCGTGACACCACCAGCTAACCCTTTGTCGGTAACAAAATATGCAAGAGTGTTGGCTCATGGGTGGTCCACTCCATAGTAAGGTAATAATAACTTTTCTGTTTTGGGGTATTTACAAAACTTAGCTTTTGGGATTCTGAACTTTGATTTTCAAATGTTTTTCATTTGATTTTCAAATGGGGCAGGAGGTCTGGTCTAGAGGGTAGAGCCTCCCTCTGCCTGAAGATAACATCCACAAGGTCGCCAGTTCGAGGCCACCGGCACCGTGCAACCTTGAAGCAGCTGACAAGCTGAAGCCGAGCTATTCCACCTGCTCTGAGCGTGGGAGGATGGAGGCCAGAATGTGAAGCCAGATCGGAATGAAACACCTTGAATGTGGTGGTTCTTGAAATTAAGAACCTTCTTTCAATTGTAAAAATCCCTATTTAATAAGGGATTTAGATAAGCCTGCCTATGTAAACTGCCTTGAATAAAGACCAAGAAAGGCGGCATATAAATACCTGTTGTTGTTGTTGTTGTTGTTATTATTGTTGTTGTTATTATTATTATTATTATTATTATTATTAAATGAAGGTTGCTGTTTTATGAGGTTAGGTGAAGTGGTCACTTCAGGATTGGAAGGTGGTGGTGAATTCAGTAGCATAGCATGGAGGGAGGCCACAGGACAATTGCCCTGGGTGTAAAATTTCAAAAGAAAAAAAGTAGTAATAATAAATTAAAAAATAGCCCTTTTCCACAGTGGGTTATCTTTTTTCTGTCCCCTTTCCCCCTTTTCATTCGGTTCTTTCAGACTTTCAATAACAAACACCCAAGTTGCAAATCTGGGTGAATCCCTGAGGGACATGATGGAGCTCTTTGGAGCCACAGGAAAGGAAGGGAGTGGCGATGCTGGTGACCAAAAAAGGAGAGAGAGACTGGTCTGGAAAGGGGTGCCCCCTCTTGGTGCAGGCCCCCCTCATTCAGCCTGCTCTAGTTCATACAAACCAGGGCCTCCTTGTGCCTCGAGGGTGCCTCACTCATCCGGACAACCCCAGGGGCCCTCTGACCCGACATGGCCTGGTTTCTGCTGACTTGGCCGCTGCAACGATGCCTGCAGGTTTCCCTTTTGGAACCTCAGGGAGCTGGTTGAAGCTCCTCCAGCTTCCAATGGAGGCACAGCCTCAGCCTGACCCCTTCTTGCCATGAAGCACCCACTGCAGTCATAGAAGCGGCTCAGAGTCTGGAATCAGCACTTGGTCTGTGAAGAGGCTGTGAGCAAAAGGCAGTGCATTTGCATGGATGTCACTTAGCCTGGCTTCTCGGTCAAGGACACGCTCAAGCTGAAGCAGTAGCAACTGGGGGGGGGGGGCTTCAACCATCCTTCCCTGCCACTGCCCTTGCCTCCTGGCTGCTGCTTCTCAGACAGGGAGGATGATGAGAATGAGGAGAAGCTGCCCTTCCTAAACACCATGGTGGGGGCAAAAAGCCATGGAACTCTAATTGGAGAGCTATGTGCAGGCGGTGCTGTGGGGCACCTCCAAATTCAAAGGGCTGGCAGAAGAGGGAGAGCTGACATGGGATTCTGAAGCAGGTGAGTTCCGGGCCATAGTGGCTAGGGTCCCAAGAGGCCATGTGGATGAAGGGGAGGCTTTGCTGGGGAATAACAGGGTCTTCGTCAACCCTTCAAGCAGGCCAGTCAATTCCGACATCCTGTGCACCCCAAATCTATATTTTCAAGACTCAATATTGTCAATTGAGATTTAAGTGTAGATTTCAATAGTTATTGAAAAATTTGCACAAATTAAGCCATGTCTGCCCAATGTTGCATATACAAATGTGTACAGCTGTGGGCTGGGCAGACATGGGTTAAAACCAGGCATATATTAGCATTATATTATAATTTGCATATACTAGCATTAAATTCATTTTACTTCAATTACAATGGTTCATGGGTTAGGGGATGCAATACTATAATCAGGGATAATAGGGGAATATAATTCGTAACTTGTTCCTTAAAATGGCCACGATGCCAGATGATTTGAGGATAGCTAATGTCATGCTAATCTTTAGAAAAGGAAGGAGAGGGGACCCAGGAAACCATAGGCTGGTCAGCCTAATATCTGTTCTGGGTAAGATGGTAGAAAGTTTCATTAAATATAAAATCTTAAAACACGCCTTGCTGAGAGAGAGAGTCAGAACAACTTCTGCAAGAATAAGTCTTGCCTCACGAACCTTTTAGAATTCTTTGAAAAGGTCAACAGGCATGTGGATGCGGAGGAACCCGTGGGTATTATGTATCTGGATTTTCAGAAGGCATCTGACATGGTCCCTCACCAAAGGCTGCTGAGAAAACTCCACAGTCAGAGAATTAGAGGGCAGGTCCTCTTATGGATTAAGAATTGGTTGAAGTACAGGAAACAGAGAGTGGGTGTCAAGGGCCTGTTTTCACAATGGAGAGAAAAGTGGTGTGCCCCAGTGATCTGTGCTGGGATCAGTGCTTTTCAACTTGTTCATAAATGACCTGGAGATAGGGATAAGCAGTGAGGTGGCCAAGTTTGTCGATGGCATTAAACTTATCTGAATGGTGAAGACTAGAAGGGATTGTGAGAAGCTCCAGAAAGATCTCTCCAAACTGGGAGAATGGGCAGCAAAATGGCAGATGCATTTCAATGTAGGTAAGTGTAAATTAAAGCACAATGGGACAAAAAAAAAAATCCAAACCACATATAGGCTAATGGGGTTGGAGCTGTCTACTGGAGCTCAGGAGAAAGATCTTGGGGTGCTGGTGGACAGCTCGATGAAAGTGTCAATCCAATGTGCGGCAACAGTGAAGACAGTCAATTCCATGCTAGGGATCATTAAAGGGATTGAGAATAAAACAGCAAATATTATAATGCCATTGTACAAATCGTTGGTAAGCCCACACCTAGACTATTGTGTTCAGTTCTAGTCCCCACATCTTAAAAAGGATATAGTGGAATTAGAAAAGATGCAGAAGAGAGCTACCAAAGTGATTGCTGGGCTGGGGCACTTCCCTTATGAGGAAAGGCTGCAGTGCTTGAGGCTCTTCAGTCTAGAAAAGAGGTGCCTGATGGGGGACATGATTGACATATACAAAATTATGCAGGGGATGGATAGTGGATAGAGGGGTGCTCTTTTCCCTCTCACACAACACCAGAAACAGGGGACATCCACTAAAATTGAGTGTCAGGAGAGTTAGAACAGACAAAAAGAAAATATTTCTTAGTCTTA
The DNA here is from genome assembly GCF_035046505.1 of Tiliqua scincoides. NCBI lineage: Eukaryota > Metazoa > Chordata > Lepidosauria > Squamata > Scincidae > Tiliqua > Tiliqua scincoides. The sequence goes on along the minus strand of NC_089821.1, from coordinate 134,451,582 downwards.
GATGTGGTGATGGCATCTGGTCTAGATGCCTTTAAAATAGGAGTGAACAAATTTCTGGAGGGAAACCATCACAGGTTACAAGCCATGATAGGTATGTATAGTCTGAGATTAGTTGGTTGCTCATTATGAGGACTGGGTAGAAATTTTTTTCTGTCACCTGAATTGGCCGTGGATGACAGTTTTTTTAACCGCCCCAGACTGGTGAGGAAGTGAAAGTATATTCAGTAGGTTTCATGCATTAAAAATTGGTCACTGTGTTTAATAAAATAGCATAAGTTAAACCCAATTGCAATATGGTGTCTTCGCTTGGGGTTGTGAGTGTAAATAGCAGGTTAGATGCAGGGAGGTGACAGCGAGATGCAAGTATCTTGTGTTCTTGTACGTGCTTCCTGAGGCATCTGTTGGGCTGCTGTGAGATACAAGAAACTGGATGGGGCCTGGGCATGATCCAGCAGGGCTGTTCTTACCTGCCTTGCCGTGGGCACTGGTAACCCACGCTATGCCACTGGGTGACTTAACCACCATCTGACTCCTCCCCACTTTTTTCTTCAGCAGCCCTCACCCTATCCTACTACCCCCTTTCTTCTGCTTCTTCCTGAGGCTCCTTTGCCACCTCTTGTTTTCATTTCTGTTGCATTTAATGCCAGTGTCACTTTCCTCCTCTTCCCCACAAGCCTCTTCAATTCTATTCTGCCTTTTTAAAATCTGACAGAAGCAAGAAGAGGAGGGGGCATCAATGAAGTCTGGTCAGCCTAGAGTAGTTAGCTGTGGTGAAGTTGGATAAATGTGCTTTGCCCACCTGAGGGAAGGGGAGCACTGCCTCAGGCACTGATGGGCTGGGCCTATTTTCAAGGTTTCCAAAGGTGACAAACAAGCATTCAATTTGATTCAACAAACAAAATTTGCTCACCCTGGGTCCGGTAGTTCCAGGGAAACCAGGAATACCACGAGATCCTGGGACACCAGCATATCCTGGCTGACCTTTGATTCCTTTAATCCCAATGTCTCCTTTTTGACCTTCAACATAACCTGGAAATCCAGGTAAACCTGGTCTTCCAATCTGGCCAGGTAACCCTGGCATTCCTTTACTGCCTACAAGACAGACATTTGGAAATAGGTTAATTTCGGATGAGATTGGTGAGTCACATACCTTGTATAAAGCTACCTTTTGTTTCATGATGGACTGTATATCCTGACAATTTCATTTTTGATCTTGGTGGTGAAAACGGTTTGGAAACAAAGTTCTGTGTCGCTGTATGCCCTTCCCTAATAAACAACCATGAAATCTGTGCTGGTGTGCATGTACATTTTTTAATATTTTAAAATGACTTTTTGTCATTTATCTGAATTTCTGTTTTTGACAGTGTCCTTTATGTAATGTGCAATCAAGTAATTATAACTAAAATCCAAATTAAAAATCGGTGCAGTAGATAACTGTTACAATATATCACACATATTTCTGATTAAACCATTGTTGTTCCTTACCTTGCAATCCAATCCTTCCTTTGGCACCTCTAATACCTTCAGTTCCCTTTTCCCCTTTCACTTCCAGTAGCATGCCTGGCATAATTTTAGGAGGTTCTCCTGGCAGACCACGTTCCCCACGGTCACCTATTAACAAGAAATGCCTAACCAAGGTTGCCATATTAATACACCCAGACTTCCATTACGCAGGCTTCCATCATGTTACTGCTAATTCTGCATAGCTACTATGAATAATAAAATATGTGCTGTGTTTAAAAATATCCTTACAATATAAAGATGACGTTTAAGAGGGGAGACAGCTAAAAGGCAATGCAAATACAAAGGCCTTCCTCTTGTAGTATTTAATTAAACAGTTGCGTAATTTGCAACTTTTCCTTAATTGTGACCTGTAGATGTGGTATCTACATATTTCTCAAAGTAGTATATGAGAATGTAGGTATTATCTAAGGCCCCAATCCTACCCAAGGTTTATAGTGGCAATCCACCATAATTCACCACCACTGTGATCCACTAATACAAGTCCTAGTCTGGTGGTGTGAAAGCTGCGCCACAGTTGTGCCAGGGTCGTAAGAGCAAACAGCCAGTGGCTCCATGCATGGGACAACAGCTTCTGGTGGAACTGCTGGATCAGATGAGGTGGCGGCAGGGATGGTTTAGGGGAGGAGTAGGGCAGGGAGTGTTTCAACAGCAGGAGAGGCAGGATCTTGGCAGCAGCCACACCCAGCAAGATCCTTTTCCCAGCCCAACACACTCCCGACTCTCCTTGGAATTATGCCAGTAAAATACCTGACTGAGGAGACCCAGTGGAGGTCAGGCAACCTAAAGGGTTCTTCTAGGCAGTCTGGTCATTCCCACAACTATAGCATGCAGCATGTGCTCTATCAGCAGTGTTGCATACTCTGGATTGGCAGGAGACAGGAGAAGGATGTAAGCACCTATTTGATGGAGTATAGCTTAGCACCTGCTCCCTTTAAATCATAGCATTGACATTTTGATGAGAAACGATAGGCCTCTCAGTTGGCCAACTAAGGATACAGTCGTAACTTGCGCTAGAGTAGGCAGGGGCATGTTTGGGGCCAGAATGGGCGCAACCCAAGGCAAGAGGAAAACTCTCCCCTTACCCCGTGTTTTGTGCTGCACTGGCCGCAATGCGTCTACTCGGATCAGCGCCACCTCCTGAGGTGCAGCAAATCTGAGTAGATCAGAGCAGCCAGAGGTTGTGCTGCACCACTTGGGAACAGGGTCAGGATCTGGCATAAATACGGGATCCTGGCCTCGCTTCCCACCTGCCTGCCTGTCACCCACCCTCCCCCACCTCAAAATGCCTCCTCCCCACGCCCCACAGGCCCCTGCATTGGCTGAGCCCGGCCAATACAAATTTACTCCGCTGGGCCTGGATCTGGTGCGGGGAAGCCAGCGCAGCTCCTTGCGCTGGCCTCCCCAACTCTTCAATCGACACAAATGTGCCTCACGGCACGTTTGCGACACCCCTGGGTCGGCACAAGTGGTTTGTGCCGGCCTAGTCTGGGGGTTAGGATTGCGCTATAAGATGAATACAGTTATAGAGATTGTCTCCTTCCTGTAGGGATCAAGTCATCAATGAAATGTTCTTGATTACTCTCTCCTAAAGAAGAGAAGAATACATTTGTCTGTACTGGACAGCTGTTCTTCACTTGCCTCATATACAAGATCGCTACAATAGGTGACATATAGGCTGTAAATAACAGTAGGTAGTAAGGAAGCACATAATGTTTTAATTTTTTAAAGGTGTTCACAATTGTATTTGAATGTGTCTAGTGGTTCTCACACATTTAGCACTGGGACCCACCGGGACAGAACGAGAATCTATCAGGATTCACCGGAAGTGATGTCATGACCGGAAGTGACATCATCAAGCAGGAAAATTTTTAACTATCCTAGGCTACAATCCTACCACACTTACCCAGGAGTAAGTTTCCTTTACTATCATTGTTAAAAGAATATACATAGTAGTTTGTTAAAAGTACAGGTCTATAACATTTCCCCAAAGGTAATATATTAAAAATAAAATATTGAAAAGAATGGGGACCTAACTGAAATGGTCTCGCGACCCACCTAGTGGGTCCCGACCCACAGTTTGAGAAATACTGATCTAGAGTAATATCGGACAAATTTAAGGAAAATACCTTTCAATCCTGGCTCACCAGGTAGACCTGGAGAACCTTGCTTGCCTGCAGTGCCGCTCTCTCCCGGTACCCCCTTCCTTCCTGGCAAACCTTTAAAGCCCATAGAGCCTTTGAAACCTGCAATGCCAGGTGAGCCTTTAGCACCTGTTGATGAAAAATTTGAATGAGAAATGTCATACCTATCCATACATATCTCTACCTGATTATTTAAGTCAGATGTTCCCAAACTGGGGTGTCATAACACCCCAGCCAGGGAAGCTCTGCCTCTCCCCCTTAAGGGGCAGGTCAGCAGCAATGCGAGAAACACAGTCAGGATTATCGTGCTGCTGCCTGGGAGGGAAGGGCTTTTTTCAACTTACTTGGGGGTCACTATGGCTCTCTGGAGGGTCCAGGGAGCTGGCAACCCCCTCTGCAGCCCTCCCGGCAGCTCCAAACTGATGAGAAAAAAACCCACCTCTGGTTTCGTGATGAAAATGGTAAGTGATTTTTTTCCTTTTTCTCATTAATTTGGAGCAGAGCGGGTCACAGGCTCCTTGGACCCTCTAGAGAGCCATAGTAACCCCCAAGTAAGTTGAAATAACCCTTCCCTGCCCCTGACCCTCCCCTCTCCATCAAATACTTACTGGTTTCCAAACTCTGAGATTTTGGGAACCACTTAAAGTTTAAGCTAAAGACAAGCTGAATTAAAAAAAAAAAAAACTTATGATGGTTTTGTACTGATATTTTTCATTCCTAAACACAAAAACAAACAGTAAACATAACCCAGACACTCAAATCACCCTAGTTTGTTTTTAGTATATACAGGAGGGGTCTTGTACATGGTAGGATGCACTTACTTCTGGGAGAAAGTTTCACTGAACTCTATGGTGGATATTTACTTCAGAGTAAACATGTTCTAGGTCACATGTGTTGCATAAGATTGTTTTCATTTTTGGGAATTTAGTGACCAACCAGACAGTCTGGGCTTCTCTCCAGCACATTATGCAGTAAAAACTGGTGCAAAAGATTTATTCTTTAATAGAGGAGGGGTGATATTCTTGATTTTTAGAATTGCCCCTCCCATGCTGTTGAAGGTGGGGCCAGCTAGCTAAGTGCCAAATCCTATCCAACTTTCCAGCCCTGGTGTAGCCGTGCCAATGGGGTGTGCGCTGCATCCTGTGTTGGAAGGATAGTTATGAAGCCCTCCACAAGATAAGGGAACATTTGTTCCCTTGCTTCAGGACTGTTGCAGCTGCACCAGCACTGGAAAGTTGGATAGGACTGGCCCTAAATACTCTCCTCCTCCATGGAGGCCTGAGGTTTCTCTGCCATCAGCCCAAGAGAATGCCACAAGACTCTGTCTGGTTCATGCTTGCCTGGCATATATCCAACACCACATACACATGTAGACAAACACGTCAAGCCAAAGAAAAATGTGTTAGGAAACAAACGGGGACACAGCAGCAATTCAGATAGGTCCTCCCTAGCCTTGCTATCTGATGTTCATGCTAGACTGTGACAGCAGTTGGCTGGCCCCACTCCTACCTAGTCAGCCTGGGATCCCCAAGATTGTCATACAGACAGAGAGACAACTGCAAGAGCCTCCTTAAGATCACCCCAAAGTAAATGAAGAGTTTTCAGAGAAGAAGTTTGCAAGAAATCAATTTAGATTGTTTCTCCCTGGCAAACCTCTTTTTGACACTGCTGATTAAAGCCATCAGCACCCTTCCAGCGCAGTTTGGTGATGGACGGTACAACTGAGGAGACTGATCCAGGTGAGAGGAGCTAAGGCGGTTCTTTCTCAGAGATCAGCCAAGCCTACAACAGGTCCCGTCCCAGAATCCTTTCAGAGGGTCTTGGGTGCAAAATGGGTCAACTGGTCAAGTCTGAATCACTTGAATTGTTTGCAAAACAAGATGTACTCATTGCCTGAGCAATTCTACTTCTTTTCCAGATCAGTTAATAGATTTCCCAATAAAAGAAGCATATACAGGTGTGTGTCATTTAACGATGGGGATTCATTCTCTGATCCCTGTTAGGTGAACCTGTCGTTAAGCTTACCATGTTTGTTTGTACAGGAGCAACATGTTTGTTTGTAAATGGGACAGACGTGGGTAAGCAGAGGGAGCCCCTTGATTACTTCCTTAAACTAATCATGCTTGTTCCCACATGTCTGTTTACTCTGAGCAGAGGGAGAAGTTGGATTGCTTCCTTAAACTCTTCGTGTTGGTTTACAGAGTAAACAAATGCAGAAGGATTGCTTCATTAAGCTCATAAAAATTGTAAAAAAAAAAAAGAGGTATACAGGCCTCAGATGCTCAGTTGGCTCATTTACAGTGCAATCTTATCTTGTGCTGTAACAAGCAAGCCAGGAGACTTGCACTATACCCAGTGCGAGATAGGGCTGCAGAGTGGCTCAGTTGAAGGTAAGGGGAAACTCTTCCTGGGTAAACCACTGCAGCCCCTATGAGTCTCCTCGGACTTGCGCCACCTCCTAAGGTGGCGCAGGTCCGAGCAGAGTGGAGTGGCTTGAAGCCACTCCGCACAGCTTGGGGAGCGGGGTTGGAATCCAGCATAACTGCCTGGTCCCAGTCCTGCCTCTTGCTCCCCACCTGCCCGCCACCGGGACCACCCTCCGCCTGCCCCAGAACGCCTCCCTCTGCCAAGCAAGAAAAGCTTTAGAAAAGATTTTTACAAGATGTGTGGAGGCAGTTTTGTGCTCTTAGGGGAACTTTGATCTCAGACAACCACACTGTATATGCAGTCGGTCATTAGGCAGAATCTCATGAAGCGACACACACCTGTATAAATATTGTTAATAATGCATTTTTATTTGTGCTATATGTCAGAATGGCTGTGCTAACTGATCATGAGATTACATGAGATTTACAATGCCAATTAAAAACCCATTATTTATAAATTTATAAACATGTTTGCCAAGCATCGATTCTAAATCAGTCTCTCGAACTCAGAGCAGCTGCTTATATAACTGCGGTTTAGAATTTCTTATTTTACCTTTCAGTCCTGGGCGGCCAGGCATTTCATCCATTCCAGGAAGGCCCCTCTCACCAGCTTCACCTGTTGCTCCAGGGAGACCCGATTCACCTTTGTCACCAGCCAGACCTTTCATGCCTATAGGTCCAGGCATTCCTGGGTCTCCTGGAGTTCCTCTTGTGCCAGGTAAGCCTATGGAGAGTCACATAGAAAGAAAGAGAAAATACATTGAATAAAGCAGGGCCACTGGAAGCCAGACATTGTGAATAAATATGAAAAAAAATCTACAAATGAAGAGTGAACAATTAGTAATTGTACTTCCAAATTAGAGTCATTTGGAAGAGTAAAAATGACTCTTACTTAGAATCTGGTCCCTTAGCTCAGCTTTTTCCCAAATTGTGCACTGCAGAGCCTGGGGGTGCTGTGGTGAACTCACAGGGGTGCTGTGGGATTTCCCTGGTGACCTCTTCTTCCTGGCTTTCCTGGGCACTGCCATCATGAAACATGATCCAAGTTGAGGGTGTCTGGGAGAGCCAGGAAGAGGCTGCTGTGAAAGGGTGTTGTGACCACGGTAAGTTTAGGAACCTCTGCCTTATTAGTGGCATTCTTGGGGGGGGGTAAATGGTAAGTTGTGCAAGCGCCTCAATGCGCCATGTAAGCAGTCCCTCCTCCTCACCTGCAAAACCATTCTGGGTGATGAGAGCAATGTGGAGGCTCTCCTGCACAACTTATTTTGCACCTCCTCTGGGAATGCCACTCTGCCTTAGCATTTTTCTATCTCTCTCTCTCTCTCTCTCTCCCCCCCCCCCACACACACACACTTTGTCACTGCTTTATGGCAGTCAGTGCCAGCGGAAGAAGTATGCTGACTTTGCCCAACCCCTTCAGGTTTGGGGGGGAGGTGTGTGAGTCTGTAGCAGGACCTGGAACTCTCTATATGATTGGGCCAAGCTGTATGTAGGCTGCATACAGATATCACAGCCACCTGTGTGATGAATCAGTAGTATGCCAAAGCATTTTTCAGTGACTTCCACATAGGTTGTATAATCTTTGAATCATGTAAGTTAGAAGAATCCCACATCAACAATAAAATGTCCATTGATTTATTTAAAGATCATAATTGCACCAAATATTGGCAGCATTTACACATGGAACACATACTCCACATTAATTCATTAATTATTCAAATTAAATAAAAGCTTAATAGGATGGAACTGTGGTTTCTAAAGATATATTCCTACTGTTTACAAAAAGCTTCATTTCCCAGAAGGCTACTAGAACAACACTGGCAAAGTATGAGGAAATTTTTATTTAGGTAAAATGCAGGAAGACTCTCTCACCAGCAAACCCTTGTGAACCTGCCCTGCCCTTGGAACCTTGTGGGCCTGGCAGTCCAGGGATTCCAAATGATCCTGGTGGTCCTGGCTCACCACTCAAGCCCCGCGGACCAGGATACCCATCATAACCTTTGACTCCAAATGGACCTGGAACGCCAATGCTGCCTAACAATAAAGAAAACAAATTATTAACCTTATTGGTTTGGATTGGACCACAGAAGAGCGAACCAAACCTTTGCTGAAGAATTGGTACTGAACTTGTAGCAGACATGACCTGAAGAGCAATGTTTGAATAGCATTGCTTAGAACAGACCATCAATATAAAGTTGAGGTCCTTGACCAAGAACTTTGCCCAAGTAGGGAGGATGACAAACAGAACCACACCACATTGAGTAGGGGTGATAGACAAGGTGTCCTTGTCAGTCTGACTCAGACAGGACTTTCTAAAACTGGGTCAAAACTTTCTAGAATTGTAGGCATCTATCCCCCCCCCCCAATGCTGTCATTAGACAGAAGTAGAAATAATCAGCTCTAGGGTTATGTCATGAAAAGACTATGGGCCCAGTCCTCTCCAACTTTCCAGCATCGGGGCAGCTGCAATGCAGCCCCGAGATAAGGGAACAAATGTTCCTAAACCTGGAGGAGACCTCCGTGACTGCCTCCCCAAGACAGGAAGCAGTGCATGCCCCATTGGCATAGCCACACCGACAGTGGAAAATTGGATAGGATTGGACCCTATATAAGTTAGAAACAAGCTTCACTACATTGAAAAAAGATTAACAGAACGATTAAGATCGTTGCGGATCACAGCTGCCACTCTCTCTCTCATTTTTCTCCATCATATGAGCTACCAATTGCCCTGCCTAGCCAAGAAGGTTATCAGGAAGGCTTGACTGCATTCATACAATTCCATTTGTTCATGTTTTTCATTGACTTAAACAAGATTTACCTTTAAGTCCTGGTAGCCCTTGTTCTCCTTGAGTGCCTTTCAGACCTGGGAATCCAGGTGGTCCAACATCCCCTTGAGGGCCTGATGATGCTTCTAGAATATCACCTGTAGTTCCTTTCAGTCCTGGAGGTCCTGGCAAACCTGGCGAACCAGGATCTCCTGGAATGCCCTGTTCCCCTGGTAATCCTGGTGCACCAATGCTTCCCCTAGGTCCAGTAAATCCTAAGTATAATAGAATGACCGTTCTAGTTCCAAATAAGATATTTGATATAGCAATCTTGAATGAAACTACAAAAAACATGACTAAAGCTGCAATCATACACTCATATACTTGGGAGTAAGTCCCATTCAATTCAATGGAGTTCTCTTGTGAGTAGACCCACATAAGATTATATTAGGCTGCAATTCTAGACATATTATAAGAAAGTCCTATTAAATTGGTGACATGCACTTCTGAGGAATCCTCCAGAGAACTGCATTATAAGACAATCAGAGCAACGCAAATCAACCAAGCCAACTACCAAGCCAAATAGGCGCATTTAAAATCCCTTTGATTTTAGTTAGAAATTTGCACAACAATATGTGCTAGTGAAATCAATTGAACTTAAAAGTTCTTACCTTTGGCTTCATCAGAAGCTATTGTATGAATGCAATTTGAGTACAGTTTGGAAAAGAATCCAATTGTAGGTGACTCTTTGGTACAATAGCCTCACCAGGAATATGGCAGCGATGCTTAAACCTCTCAAGACTGTGGGCAGTTCTTAGGGTCAAATTAATTAAAAGACCCAACAATAACTGCAAACAAATCAATCAGGGAAAAATGGATCAATTGCATATATTTGAAATTGTATGTTGGAGTTTTACATACCTGCTGGACCTGGCAAACCTTCAAGACCTCGGTCCCCCTGAGGACCTATTAGCCCTTTCGCTCCAGATAGGCCCGGTTCACCTGGAATCCCTTTTGCGCCTCTTGCACCTGTATTTTTAAAGAAAGTTTACAAAATGAAATGCAAATAAAGAAAAATACACACATATAAAAGGAACACAATATATATGTACATTAAGGGAGATTTCAATTAAACATTAGGAAGAATTTCCTGATGATTCGAACTATTCAGCAGTGGAACAGTCTGCCTCAGAAGATGATTTATTCTCCATCATTGGAGGTCTTTAAGCAAAGGAAATACAGCCATCTATCAGGGATGTTACTAGTTGTGCACAGCCTGCACTGGCAGAGGGCTGGACTCAATGAGTCTGTAAGTTCCCTCCAACTCCATGATTATATGATATAGAAGCACTAGGCACATTATATGAAATGTAATGTTTATTGTTTGTTAATGGCAGGAAGGATAGTTATTACTGCTCAGTTCTGGAAGAAAGCAGAGATGTCTGCAATTAGCATATCGAATGGGAAGTGTTGAACTATAATGAAATATTTCATCTTCTTCCCCCCCCCCCCATATGAATTAGATAAGCAAGTTTGAAATATGTGAATTTTATAGAAGTATTCAATAAGGGCCCAAATCCATTTTCAATTTTCCAGTGCAGGAGCAGCAGTGCTATTGGGGCATGTACTGCATCCTGTGGTGGTGATGCAGTCACAGAGGACACCTTAAGGTATGGGAACGTTTGTTCTCTTACCTTAAGGCTGCATTGAGTTTACACCGGTGCTGGAAAATTGGATAGCATTGGGCCCTAAATCTACTACTGGAATACAATTACAGCCCAATCCTATCCATTTTTCCAGTGCTGCTGTGCGTATGGGGTATGCACTGCTTCCTGTGTTGGAGGTGCAGTCAGAGGCCTCCTTAAGGTTTGGGAACATTTTGTTCCCTTACCCCGGGCTGCATTGCAGTTGCACCGGTGCTGGAAAGTTGGATAGGATTGGGTTGTTAATCTAGTGTTAAGGAGATAACGTAGTTCAAATTGGTGAATTAGTTTTTATAGGAAGAATTAATAGGGATTTAATAGGGAGAATTCTATTAGTGAACTGCAATATGCAAAAAAGATTTATTGTGGATTTTAAAATTTCAGTTGAAATAAAAATATTAAATTTAAAATGGTCTAATACAGCTAAAAACAACCAGTTTGGTTGTTTAAAATGTGCGTCAATGATTTTGCTGGTAGCATAAATGCTAGTAAATGAGATCTAGGAACAGCCCGTGGTTCAAAGAAATGTGCGTGCAAATACTTTTCCTAGCAGACTTAAAGGCTGTCATCCTACTGAAATCTTAAAGTTCATAAAGTTTTGAGGATTTGGCATGACAGCAACTAAAAAACACACCAAACAATTCAAAAATATTAGCCATAATTGGTTATCTTGATGTTAGAGAACAGGTATTACTTCAAGAATAGTGCAGTTCAATAGTAGACCTCCCCAACTCCGTGCCCTGGGGCAAAGGTCCACGATGGTGCCCTCCCCGCAGGATGCTGCTGCCCCCACATGCAAATCCACCCCCCACTTACATGTAGCACACAGAGCCTTGCATGACTCCAGAATGTGTCAGGGAAACCTTCTGAAGCTGCCCTGACGTTTTAAGCTGCGCTTCCGGCAAACCGGAAGCACAGTTTCTAACAGCATTGGGAGCCTTAGAGGGGCTTCTGTGTGATCCTAGAGGTGTGCGAGGCTCTGTGCCTGGGGCATTTGCCTTTTTCATTTAATGGCAGGTCCGCTACTAGTGCGGACCTAGGAAATCTAGGAAATCTTGATTAATCTAGGAAATGTCTGGTGTAGTACACATACTAGCTCAATAAAAAGGAACTAAATATATGTATGTTTGGATTTATATGTTACTAGGGTGGTGTGACTGCTGCTTAATAGCAAGCTATACGAATATACTGTGATAACTACTCTGTGATGACTTATTTGTGCAACATTGAATGCATGTGGTTTTAATGATTTTAAACACATCAATAGAGTTATGCTGTCTAGGTTAAGATTAAAGATGGCTAAGTAGCAGGTTACTTGAGCTGTAAATGAATTGGGCTCCCTTAACCTTTTAGTTCCACTCAAAAAGCGTGTGTGTGTGTGTGTGTGTGTGTGTGTGTAAGTTCAGCCAACATTTTTAAGAATCTGATTCTCCGCTCCCACAACATGCAGCAGACTACCATTTCCTTCCTGCCTCCTTAAGGCACCTTTTCTGCCTTAACAGGAGCAGCCATCTCATCTCTTGATCTCTCCCCTCAATCTTGAAAGGACATTTGCAAGATGTGAAGAACAGAGCTCTCATTAGCTGATCTTATCACTCTATGATTAGAGCTGTTAGCCCTGATCCTACTTGAAAGCTTCAGGCAGAGGAGTTCTATATCTTGAGCTATGGAACAAAGGAACAATAAGTCTGAAATCAATGGCTTAACTTTTCTGAACCGTGTCCTATGTGTTTTGTTTTCCATTCTATGTTTGAAATCTCACTCATTTCCAAAAAACCATACAAATTGTGATAGAATAATTATAATCAGAACTAATGCTGTTGATGAAAATATTTTAAAAGCTAAATAGGAAAACAAAAATGACACGAGAACTTTACCTGGTCGTCCTGGCAGACCTGGAATTCCTGGAACTCCTTTTGGGGCTTGAGGACAGCCAGTTCCTGGAGACAAACATTGCAGATTGAAACAAAGTCATGTGGTGCCCTTCAACTCTAGTACATATATATTTTCAAGAAAGCACAAACTTTCCAGAGCCAAAACCCACTTCCAACCCAGCTTCCTAAGCTACTCAGTGCATGGGGCTGCAGCAGCACTGAAATGGGCTGACACAGTGCCCTGAGCACAACCAGGCAGTGGCCAGAGGCTCCTCAGGGGAAGGGGATCTTTGTCCCCTTCCCCGGGTAAGGAAAGTAGCCCTGCAATGGAGCTACTTGGTTCTGCAGCAGCTCTTGAGCTGCCACAAAATCAAAGAGTTCCGTGTCAGGCCACACAGCCCAACATGGAGCTCAGGATCTGGTGGAGCTGAGCTCCTCCTGTCCCGCCCTTCTCCAACTCCACTCCTTCCCCTCTGGAACACCTCCGCCCTGCCCTCTCCCCACCCTTCCCCAATACTAGAACAGTGGAATTCTATGCATGTTTACCCAGCGGTAAGTCCCACTGTGTTCAATGACATTTACTCCCAGTGTAAATGTGCATAGGATTGCACAGTGAATGTGCCTGGTGAGTCCCACCAGTAACTTAAAAGAATTTGTATACTTTTCTTCACTGGAATTTGTGACAGTTGCATGATGTTATAGTCAGTCCACATTTTGCACAAAGATTAGGTTCTGAAATCAGTGCATAAGGGGAAAATTACATACAGCTGACACTGCCTTAAACCTGAAAAATATGTACTGTTTCTTTAAGAACTAAAATCACAATATGAGAAACATGTGAGAACAGATGTGATTGAGGAACAGCAGATTCATTCTCCCATCCCATGCTCCCTCCTGGGTATAAACTCAGAAAATTGAATGGTTGGTAGAATTGCCCACACTATTAGACTGTTGTTTTTTTCTCTCTTTTTGTTTCCTGAGCACGTATAGTTGAATTTGTGGAAGTAAAGTCTGCATATGATGTGGGCCAATGATATACTGTATTTAAACCAAATGAAGTTTGCCAAATTAAAACATACTTCCAAAAACTACTCATGTTCCCCATTAAGAATTTCATTTAAAAGCACTAATGTGAGTGGCAGAGCAGATGTTTTGCATGCAGAAGGTCCCAGGTTTAATCCCTGACAGATGGCTAGGAAAGGCCTCCATCTGAAGCCATGAGAGCTACTGCCAATCAGTGTCAGCAGTACTGAGCAACAGAGACTGATGACCTGACTCAGAAGAAGGCAGCTTTAAACCTCATATACATTTTTAAGTGATCATATCCTGTTTTCTTTACCTGAGTATATTGGTTCAGATCCGTTGCCTCTAATAATGACCTGCCCTGTTTGTCCGCAGTCTACAAGGAAGTTAAAAAGAAAAAATCAATAGAATGAATAAAACCAAGTTAATCTACATTCCTCCAGAAATTGGCAGGCATTGTGACTATAAGCAGAGCCATCCAATGTGGCAGTACTGATCTCTTGGAAAACCAGGGTTGTTGCAGAGAATGTTATCTGAATGTGCTTGTGATGGTTTATGATAACCCCTATGGAACTCTTGTCTGTGACATGGAGTACAAAAACATAAAGGAAGGCCTAAAAGTGCATTACTCAACAAGAAGAGCAAAGTTACAGTTTACATCTCACATGTATGAACATACACACACACTCTATATAATATCAAGGGATTAAGCCTAAAGACATTATAGAAAATAATTCACCCATTTTATCTATGGAAAATATGAGGCCAAAAGTTTCTAGTCCAAAGGATTAGAGAGAATGCACAGCACATTGAGTTGGCACTGAGTGTGGCTTTGAGTTCAAAGCCACACAAACACAATGGTCAAGGAAGAAAGTCAAGCGACAGTTCAGTTGGATTCATATCAGACCTTATTTAAAACCCATTCAAAGCAGAACTGCAATCCCAATCTGTATAATGGGACCAATTTTCATACTGTACCATTCAGTAATTATGGGCGCAATCCTAACCTTTTATGTCAGCACTGACATAAGGGCAATATAGCTCCGAGGTAAGGGAACAAACAATCCCTTACTTTGAGAAGGCCACTGTGAGTGACACCCAACTGCAGGATGCAGCACATGTCCCATTGGCACCGCTATGCCAGTGCTGGAAAGCTGGGGTTAGGATATCGCCCTATGTATAATAGGAGCTCTTTCAACCCATTTTTGGCTAGCCACTCAATTGCTTGAAATAAGAAAGCTAGGAGGAGTGATCATTGTCCCATTTTATTATTACAGTATATATTATTTTATATATATTAAATATATTGTATTTATCAATTATATGGTTATTATTAATATAATTGCTAATTATATGAAATTCAACCAAAAATGTTCATAAAGTGGTATAAAGCCAGCAATGTTCCTGCAAGACAATGGGAGCCTATGTATAATCTGGCACATCAGTTTAATGTATTTTCGTCAACCTACTATTGTGGCAGTGGATTGTGGGGCAGGCCATTGTCATATTTGGCAGCATCTGAACAGCCCTGAAGGGAAATTTCTTGCAATAATTTGAATTGGCTACATACCTATTTCAGCAGGAGAACCTAAAGGACCTGGAGGACCTGGAAAACCAGGTCTGCCAGATGTCCCGAGGTCACCTGGAGGGCCACGATATCCTTTTGGACCTGGCAAGCCAACACCAGGAAAACCAACATCACCTGGAAAACCGGGAGGACCTGGTGGGCCTTGCTCACCAGCATCTCCTATGGCACCCCTTACACCATCACCCTGCAAAGAAAGTTAATATAACACAACTTGTAACAATGGTTGATTTCTTTTAGCCTAGTAAGCCATTCCTAATTTCCTCAGCAGTCTCACTTAGTGCTGAAACACAGGCAAATCTGGCTTCTTGTTGTTGGCATAGCTGAATGAATCAATCAGTCCACACAGCAAAGCTGAGTTTGGTAAGAACTTCACTGCAACCAGGAAAGAACTGCAGCCATTGTTACACTTGCAGTACAGCAAGACAGGAAAGAAAAGCTAATAGAAAGTCTAATTAAGTCCGAAATAGCAACCCACCAGTCTTTCAATTAGAACTCAATAGGTAATACCTCTGCCCTACTGGTGGGCATGAATACATATACCAGGGGTTCCTTAAGGATGCATCACAAGATCTTAGGGCACCACAGCATGCTCTACAAGGGCGCTGCAGGATGTCTCTGGTGGCTTCTCCTACCTGTTTCTTCGGGTGCCACCAGATCTCACTAAACCTCATGAGATCTGGGCACTGCCATCTTGGGTATCACAAGATTTTGCAAGATCCGAGATGGTGGTGCCCGGCTGAGCCAGGAAGGAGGCGGCTGCAGGGGTGTCATGACCCAGGTAAGTTTAGGAACCACTGATATATACCCATACAATCTGTTATCATGCAGATCAAATTCACATGCTGTCACTCTTCCAGCACTTGTATTCCATCAATCAACCACAGCAGCAGTCTCCAAAGTGGAAACTGCTGCATGCCGGTAAAGGTGTCACCTGCGCATATGGAGCTTACTGTTCCACCTGGGGGCCTCTCTTTGGTGCAGTAAAGCAACCCTGTCGCCCCAGCAGGCTTTGCGCCTGAATTTCCGGGCATGCACAGCTGGCTGCAGCAAAGGTCAGGATTCCTCTGCAGACCAAAGAGAGGCCTCCAGGTGGAATGGTAAGCTCTGTTAACCTGGGGGAAGAATTGTGGCAGACTGAAATTACTGTTAAGTAGTCTTTGCAAAGAGTGTGTTGTGGATGTAGCCAAATTCTGTTTCTATATGGTTTTAAACTCTGGTTTTAAGATTTTAGATAAATAGGTGTATGGCTTATGAGCTGATCAACCTAATAAACTTGAAGCAACCTGAAGATATAGAAAGGTTGGAAGGATTTTTAAAAAAACAAAAGCAAAGGAAAAATAGTAAGTATTTTAAATGTTGCGTTTTAAGAGAATATATACTGGGGGGTTAAACGCATGGCCTGCGGGTTGGATACGGCCTGTGGAGCCTTTTCAGGCAGCTCCTGTACTCTAGGGGCGTTCCAGAGCTGCCCCACCCCTGCTTGCTTCGACCACAGCAGGAACTCTACTCCGGTCATGTCTGTAGCAGAATTCTGAGGGCCAGGAATGCTGCGAGTAGCATCCCTGGTTCTCAGAATGACATTTTCCGAAAACCCGGAGGAGATCTTTTAAGCCTTCCAAGGCCTCAAAATGTCATTCTGAGGGCCAGGGATGCTGCGCACAGCAGCCCCAACCTTCAGAATGTCCTCTGGATGTGACTGGAGCAGAGTTGCGTTCAGAGCAGCCACCATGGAGGAGATGGCTGCAGCAGCAGGTAGGTTGGGGCTTGGGGGGGGTGATCAGGGAGCTTGGCTGGTGGGCAGGAGGGGGTGCTGCTTGTGGGAGGTGGGGGAGCAGCAGGAGCAAGCGGGCAGAGGCTGCATTCACCGCCTCTCTTTGCAAAAAGTTTGGGGGTCTTTTCCCAGAGAAAAAAGTCCCCAAACTTCTTGCAAGTTGGGGCAGCTAATGCAGCTTCTGCCTGCTCCTTTCCCTTGCTTGGGGGTTGGGCGGGAGGGGGATGCTGCTTGTGGGAGGCAGGGGAAGCAGTGGAAGCGAGCAGGTAGAGGCTGCATTCGTCACCTTTGCTTGCAAGAAGTTTGGGGTTTTTTCCCTAGAGGAAAACCAAAGTTTTTGCAAGCAGAGGTGGTGACTGCAGCCTCTGCCTGCTTGTTTCCCTTGCTCCAGGTAGATGGGGGGGGGGGGCTACTGGGGATTAGCAGGGGTGAACAGAAGGGGGCTGGGTTGGGGGGAGGCAGCAGAGCAAGGGGGCAGTGAGCAGCTGGGAGGAGACAGGGTTTTCCCATTTTTTTAAAACACTGAAAGTGACATCACTTGTGACATCACATCGCGTCACCAGTGTTCACATCACTTCTGGGGGCCACATTTGGAGTTTAGCCCTCAGCAGGTGCCATAAATCTGATGTGGCACCCGGGATGAAATGAGTGACACCCCTGGTATATGCAGGTGGGGCCTCAGTATCCATGGGGATCCCCAAGCAAATCCATGATTTTCAGCCCCTTGGCTCTCTGAAGTGGACTAGAGTTATGCTCTTAAACCCTCCGGAGGGCTTTCCAAAGCCCGCAGAGGCCACACGCACCTGCCCATGCCCTCTGTGGGCTTCGGAATGGCTCCTGGAGCTGAAAGAACGTGACTTCCAGATTCCCTTCCCCAGGCCTCAGAATGCCTTAAAAGGCATTAAAATGTCACTTCCAGTTTCCTGAGGGAAACCAGAAATCATGTTCTTTCAGCTCCAGGAGCCAATCTGAAGCCCACAGAGATCATGGGCAGATGCACACAGTCTGTGGGCTTCAGAAGCCCCCCAGAGGGGTCTGGAGCTCAACTCTGGTTCCCTTTGGAGGGCGGAAGTGGGCAGAGTCTCGCCCAACGGAGGTTTAGGGGACCCATGTTCAGCCAGATTTAGCCTGGATAAACAGGCTCCACCTGTATTTGCATCTAGTTCAGCTTTCATTTTAAATCAGGTTATTTTAAAATCTTACTGTATTATCATATGACCTTAGTACAGCGGAACTTAATAAATTTTAAAAATCAGATTACTTACTGGAAGCCCAGGGACTCCTGGTAAACCATCCTTCCCGTCTCTGCCTGGTAAACCATCTTTTCCTTTAGGTCCAGGAATTCCGGGAATTCCTTCATCTCCTTTGGTACCTAAAATAATACTTGTAGTGAGACACATGTCTTGTAGAAGATAAACCACTAGGGTTGCAATTTCCTGGGAGTAAGTCTCAGTGAATACACCAAGTCTTACTTCCAAGTGAACAAGCACAGTAACCATATGCTACACTTGCAATTGTTTTTGAAAAAGCAGATTGCTGCCTATACCTTGTGTTGTAACGTATCGAGAATCCCCTTTTAGCCCTTGTCTTCCAGGGGCTCCAGGTATACCATGGGCTCCCTGTTGGCATTAACAGAACGAGATTAATCAAAGCCGTCATACACAAACATAAAGTACCTATTTCTGCTTGCAAGATCAGTGACAAAATACGTAGAAAATATGGTTCACAGTGAGAAAGGGAAGAAGCAGCACTAACTTTTGCGCTCCATACAGCTTTTAAAATGGGCAGAGAAAAATTTGGCAGGAATTCTTCTAGTACTGTGAACAAATTTCAGATATAGAATCATGATCTATAACTTTGCAAATGGCTGCTAATATGCACACCTACAGCAGCATTGCTTCTTTTGTGACACAAACATGAAACCTGGTGGAAGTGTTATCTGACAACATTATAAACCAGCATTTCTTAATGTTTATCCTCCACCACACCACTTTGCATGATCCACCTACTGGAAGTACCACCGAAAGTTACTTCTGGGTTGAGAGGCTGGATTCGACATGGAAAAATCAGTAAAAGGCTCAGGGTGGACAGGAGAGCTTATTAAAGTGCATGAAAAGCATGCTTTGGAGCTCTGCCCACCAAGCCAAGCTTCCTACCAATGTTTGTTGTGTCACTTGTCTTGCTGCCAAACAGCAGATGTCGAAGGGTTCTACAAGTACCACCAGACACCACTTCAAGTACCACTGGAGGTACCCATACCACTGGTTGAGAAACACTGTTATAAACAATTTTTGCTACCATTACATCTTAAGCAGTAGCAGAACTGTTCCTCTCTGCAGCTATTTCCCTCTTCCACAGAAACTCCCTGGAATGATGCCATTATAAATGGTATTATTTTGGAGTACTCTAGGGAGAACAACAGCGACCAATTGCTGGATGCTTTACACTACATCCCCCCAGAAGGAATGAAAACAGTAGCTACTCACAGCTAAGTCCTTCTCAAAACTTTCATTAAATTTCACCATTCCCTGAAAAATCCCCCAAATTATCCCTTTTGTAAGCTGCAAAAGTGGGGGGAGCATTTTAAGCCAGTCCTAGATTTTTTTCCTCATATGCAGAAATGCAAGTTATGTGCATTCCTGTCCAAAAACAGCAGTGTTACTTCAGAATCTACCCTGAATCTTTTGAACAGAAATTCCTGAAAATAACTGACAGAAAAGAGAACAACTTTTTGTGCATATCATTTATCAATGATTTAATTTTTTAAACAAAATTGTTAGAATATTTTGTAATTCAACAATGACTTTTTAAAAAACACACTGCTAAGGGTATGGAAAACCGTTAAGAGAATGGGAAATATCCAGCAACTAGCCATTTTGTAATTTAAAACTAAAATAATTTTGCTTTTTGCTATGTGTGTAAACATGTTTAAATAACGTAAGTTTATTCTGTAAATATTATACTTTTGCACCAGGAAAGCCAGGAATCCCGTGTTGCCCTTGGTCTCCACTTTCTCCTTTTCTCCCGGGCTGTCCCAGTGGACCAGGAAAGCCTGGTGGACCAGGCTGACCAGCAGGACCTCTTTTTCCTTCATCACTTTCAGCACATTTACAATCGCCTGCCTCACCTGCCAAAACACATGCCACAGGAAGCAGAATCAAGTCAATCTTTTCCCAGAAAATTATCTTCTGAAATCTCAGAAGAAACATTGATACAAACATTAATGAACGGAAAAGAGCCATGTAATGTCCCAGGGACATTACACTAGTGGAGGCTACTGCACATTTGCTTTGGTGAGGAAAAGAGGGAAAGCCAACAAGGCAGGCATCCCTCTCACCATTGGAACCTGCAGTGCTTTTCAAACTGAATGCGAGTCATCTTGGGGATGAAAAGGCAACATACAAACCTTCAGGGGCAGGAGGTCTGGTCTAGAGGGTAGAGCCTCTGTTTGCCTGAAGATAACATCTGCAGGTCGCCAGTTCGAGGCCACCGGCACCATGCGACCTTGAAGCAGCTGACAAGCTGAGCCGTGTTATTCCATCTGCTCTGAGCGTGGGAGGATGGAGGCCAGAATGTGATACCAGATCAGAAAGAAACATCTGAAAAGTTGTGGTTCTTGAACGATAGAACCTTCTTTCAATTGTACGAAAAATCCCTACGGGGATTTAAATAGCCTGCCTACGTAAATAGCCTTGAATAAAGTCTGAGGAGAAATCTGAGGACCAAGAAAGATGGTATATAAATACCTGTATTTAATTTTTTATTATTATTATGATACATAAAAAAAATTAAACAGCCCACATCCATTCAGTCTCAGGCTTCCATTGGCCAAAGGCCAAGAAACACCTCAGTCCCACCTTCTGCAACCTGCTCTCTAGAGCCACATTCAGCACAAAACAATGCCTCACGGACACAATTCAGCCAACTGGTCCAGTAAGATGCCATGGTTGATGGCACTGCAACCATGTCCAGCATGTCCAGCAGAATCAAAAAGGATGCACTTTGCCCTCCTCTCTAGATGGTCATTCACTAGGGCAACCAAAGCAGCCTCCATCCCCAGACTAGCCAGAAGCCTGACTGAAATGGGTCAAGATTTTAGCTTTAAGTAGCAGAGGAAATCAAGAAAGACAAAAAGGAGAAGATTTAAAAGAGGCATTGAAGAAGGAGAAATGGGATAAAAGCACAAAAGTTCTGTCCAGACTAGCTGCAAAAAAAGCTTTAGTTCAAGAATACAAGGCAAGAAAACCTGGAAGTACTAATCAGAAGAAAGTGGTCCTAAGAAGCTGTGTGGATTAAGGGTCCAATCCTATCCAATTTTCCAGCACTGGTGCAGCTCTGACAATGAGGCACATCCTGTGGAAGGGGGGCAGCCATGGAGGCCTCCTCCAGGACCAGGTAAAGGAATGTGTGTTCCCTTCTCTTGGGGCTGCATTGCAGCTGCACTGGCAGTGGAAAGTTGTATAGAATTGGGCCTGTGCAGTCCAATCCTGAAGCTGGGGGCTCTGCCGGGTGCAGAGGCACAAAAACAACTACCGCTGCATCCAGCGGCACCACAGAGGCCGCCAGAGGTCTCCTTGGGGAAAGGGGATTTTGGAGAAAGTCCTAATCCCCACAATGCGGCTTCTCAAGTTCACACTGGCTATTTTATCAGCGCAGACTTGAGAGACTCCACGTCAGGCTTTTCAGCTTGACATGGAGTTCAGGATACGGTGGAGCAGAGCTCCACCAGTCCCACCTCTCTCCCACCCTAGTTCCTCCCTCTGGCCCTGCCCTTGTTTTGCCTTGCCCCCCAGAGGTTGCACCACCACCTGGCAGTTTTACTTACCCCTGGTGGTGGCATGTCCTCCCCTTGCTGGTGCTGGGCCTGGCACCTGACTAGTATTGGCCCAGCAGCAGCGCTCCCTACTCCCCAGGTGACATAAATATGGACGGCACCAAGCACTGATGCTAGGACTCATTGCCGATGCTAAGGTAAGTATATGATTAAGCCCTTAGTCTCCTGTATCACAAGCAGTAGCAGATGGCAAATTAAAAATCTAGTTTGGATGTAACCTTACCTTTCACTCCCTGTTGTCCTCGTGGCCCTGGGTAACCCTGACTGCCTGCAGCGCCAGGAACCCCTGGAGATCCTTTAAGCCCAACAACATAACCTGAAGAATTGAAAAATCAAAACATTAGACGAAGGGAAATAATTGTATAGTTCTGAGCTGACTAGCACTAGCATAGCTGAATGGCAGACAAAAAGGGACAGGAGTGCCCTACCTCTCCACTCCTCTGTGAGTGTGGCAGTTCTCCAAAAAAGGAATTGGATTGTGACTAACTCAGTAGTTCCCAATCTTCTCAACACTGTGACCCCACATCCTCCATGGTGGTCAAGAAGCATGACTTACTGGGGTGGTGGGGAGGCTTCTTTTGGGTTGCGCTGGGCTAGTGACCCACTCTACTGACATCTGTAGGCCTCAGGATGGCCCACAGAAGCCTCAAAGACCCACTTCCAGTTTACTTCAAAAACTGGAAGTGGCTTTCCAAGGCTTCTGCAGGCTATTTTGAGGCTGGTAGAGGACAGTATAGTGGGTCGCCAGTCCACAGCAAATCGAGAAGAGGCCGCCCCATCCTTCTGGTGATTTGGTTTGGAATGGCTCCAATTTGGAGCCAAATTGGAGCAAGAGTGGGTAGGAGAGCCCAGGTAATGACCCATGCACATGAACTCACAACCTACCAGTGGGTCATGACCCATAGTTTGAACTGCATCATCCACTTCATGGTCATGGGTGCCGACAACAGTTGCAGTAAAATGAACATACATATAAGGAACAAGCAATGGGGGCTAGTTTTTATGAGGGATGAGTAGATCAGGTTCTTTTCCTTTCCTCTATTTTTGTATCAAGAGAGAAGTGATGCTTTGGAGATCCTGAAACTTGAGGTCCATTGCTTTAGTGCTTTTGATCGAGGCAACAGAATTGGGCAAACATTGCTTGGTTCTGCTTGCCTTTCTTTTCCAGTCATTATAGCATCAGCCAAGCATACTGAATGTTCAGGAAAAAGAGGCCATTGTGAGGCATTGAGAGCGCTCCAGGAGGCTCTACTACTTTTGAGCCTCATCTTCCCCAACTCACATCAACCTAACGCAGAACACCTTCCCTGAGACCTTTTAGCTTCAGGATCAAGTATATCCCCCTTTTCGCAATACTCTCAGCTTTCCTTCTTCTCTTCACCTTCTCTAACAGCTCAATCCTATCCCCTACCATCATTCATAATGCAGCCAGGCTGATAGAGTACATGCTGCATCCAATGCTGGGTGTGGGTGACCAGAAGGCCAATCAGAGATAAGTAAAAAACATTTTAACTTACCTCTGGGTAGGCCTTCTGGTTGCCTATGGACTATGTAGTTGGCATAAGTCTGAGGAGAGAAAGAGGGCAGGGCAGGATGAAAAAAGGGTAGTGACGGGCCAGCTGGCCCTGATCCGCCGGGGGAACTCACCTGGGCCCCCCACCAGCTGTGGGGGGCCAGAGCGACCGCCATGGGATCAGAGCAGCGCCAGAGAAGCCTGAAACTGGGCTGACCAGTGGACCACCACCACAGCCCAGAGCAACCTGGGGGTGGGTGCAAAATGGGGAGGTCAGGCGGACGAGTGACACCTCACTGCCTTGGCAGAGGGTGGAAGCAGTGGAAGTGCGTCTGAGTGCTGTGCTGCCCGGCCGAGATCTCACGAGATTCCAGGCTGGCACAGGAGCCAGAAGGGGTGGAGCCAACCAGCTTGTTGGCCTTATTTTTCATGCTCCCTGCTATGTATATGCATTAGCAAACAGATTTGCATTCACATAACATGTGAAGTGCAATTCTGATTAATTGACCTCAGTAGGAGCTGAATGAACAGTAATAATTCAATTTTAACTCAGGTAAGCAGACGGGCAAACATAAATTAAGCAGATAGCTAGAGATAATTAAAAGGTTATCATTCTAGATCAGGGGTGCTCACACTTTTTTGGCTCGAGAGCTACTTTGAAACCCAGCAAGGCCCGGAGATCTACCAGAGATTTTTTACAATGTTCGCGCCATCATAACATATAACATTTATGTGTACAATGTATGTTGGTGTACCTTGCATAACCGCATGAGCCAATATTGCACAACACAACATAATTAACTATAAACATTTTTTTGTAATTACTTGAGTTTACTTTGATGACTTGCACTGAAGTGAATCAGCCAAGGATGCATAGTCCGGACAGTAGCTGCTGACAGCCAGCCTCAAGCACACTTCCAAATGTTCATCAGTCATGGTGGAATGGTACTTGGACTTAATGATCTTCATGTAGGAAAAGGCTGACTCACATAAATAAGTGGAGCCCTTCCTGCCTCAGGTGCTCAGGCTGCAGCTGTGCAGCACACTCTGCTGGATGTCCAGGCCTTACCCTTAAAGGGGTCACTGCTGACACCACATCTACCTCCTCACCAGATCTTCCTCGATTCCAATACAAGTGGGGGGGGGGGAGCAGATCTCTATACAGACCAGTGCAAAAACAGGGGAAAGGTGTGTGGGAGGGAAGATCTCTATATAGACATCACAGCAAGACCAGTGCAAAACCCCTTGCACACACAACCAACAGATGGAAGTTGGGGGGGGGGCAGATCTCCATACATACCAGTGCAAAAACAGGGAAAAGGTGTGGGGGAGGGAAGATCTCTATATAGACATCACAGCAAGACCAGTGCAAAACCCCTTGCACACAGAACCAACAGATGGAAGTTGGGGGGGGGGGCAGATCTCCATACATACCAGTGCAAAAACAGGGGAAAGGTAAGTCAGTCCCAGTAGAGTCAACGGGGCTCACTCCCAGGGATGTGTGGACGGGAGAGAAGCCTGCCAGCGGCTCCTCTCCCAGGGAGGAGCCTGCCAGGTGCTCACTCCCTGGGCTCACAAGCCTGCCAGGGGCTCACTCCCAGGGATGCGTGGACGGGAGAGAAGCCTGAGATCGACTCATTTTGCCTCGCGATCGACGTATTGAGCACCTCTGTTCTAGATTGTTTTAAGGTAAGTCGCCTTAGGCAACTTTTTGGCGAAAAGGCAGGGCATAAATGCCTTTAATAAATTTTTTAAGAATTCCAACATCTGTGGATTTTGGTATCTGTAGGGGTTCCAGGAATGAAACCTCTGCAGATAATTGTGTGTGTGTTATAGATATGCTCCCTGGAGCAGTTTAAAGGTATTTTCCGGTTTCGGTAAAAACTAATGAATATATATAAACTTATACACACATGCACACACTTCTCAACAAAAGTTCCCAAAGTGGCTTATGAAGCAAGATAAATAAATTATTCCCCAATCCAAAGGGGATTGGATAAATTTCTGGAAGAAAAATCCATTACGGGGTACAAGCCATGATGTGTATGCGCAACCTCCTGATTTTAGAAATGGGTTATGTCAGAATGCCAGATGCAAGGAAGGGCACCAGGATGAGGTCTCTTGTTATCTGGTGTGCTCCCTGGGGCATTTGGTGGGTCACTGTGAGATACAGGAAGCTGGACTAGATGGGCCTATGGCCTGATCCAGTGGGGCTGTTCTTATGTTCTTATGCCCTCAACGGCTTACAATCTTAAAAAAAATGCAGAAAAACATCAGCAAGCAGCAGCCACTAGAAAAGATGCTGTGTTGTAGTTAATACAGACAGGTCGCAATCCTAACCACTTATGTCAGTACTTTCCAGCACTGGAATAGCGGTGCCAATGGGGCTTGTGCTGCATCCTGCAGTTGGGTGTCACTCACGGAGGCCTCCTCAAAGTAAGGGAATGTTTGTTCCCTTACCTCAGAGCTGCATTGCCAGTGCTCGCAAGCACTGATATAAGAGATTAGGATTGTGCCCACAGTTGCTCTCCCCCTGCTAAATATACCACTTTTAAATATGTCAATTTGCCCAGCTATCAAACTTTTGCTAGTGGAAAGTTTGGATTCCCATTGGTCTCTCCAACTTCCTACATAAGGACATTTTTTTATAATACTCTATTGAGGTTAGTCACATGATATTTCCTTACATTTCCTTAAAGTTTATATTAATCCTTTACCAGTCTCTTACCTTGAGTTCCTGGAGGGCCAGGTGAACCAATAAAACCAGGTAGTCCAGGACGACCATCTAAACCTGGAAGACCTGGATAAATAGCTGGAAGACCTGGATCACCAACAGAGCCTTTCGGTCCTATTTCTCCAGGCAAACCCCTTCCTATAGAGATATCTGAAATGGAAAAAAATAAGTGATTTTTTGAATGCTCTAAATGAAACAAAACAACAGATTCTCATTAGCCTATGTAGGTATGTAATGTCCATAGCGAGTGAAAACTCTGCCCCCTGGTGTGGAACTGAATGTGAGGGGCTACCCTGTTGATGATGGGCAGTTGTCGGCAGAGAGAAGGACGGGAGACAGACATGGTCACTTTGCACAGGTGGTTTACTTGAGTCAGACGTTTAACATTCATGGGGCCTGTTACGTCACAGGCCCTTCTGGCTTACATAGACTTGTGCCGTCAACGCATGTTAGGATCGTTGCCAGACCCTTCCTGACCCCTCGATGTTCCAGGTGGAGCTCCCTGGCTGATGGCTGCTGCCGCGGGAAAGGGGTTCCCCAGAGGTTGGTCGCCTGCAGCACTGGTGTTCGGGGTCAGCCCAGATGTCCTCAGGAGGACCTCAGATACCTCAGTGTTTGTACCTTGATCAGCTGGCCAGCGTTGGGAAGAATTGGCTGACAGTCCTCGAGCCTGCGGCCTTGCTTCTCCTGAGGTCAGCCCAGGGACCCAGGAAGCCCAGGCAGGTCCCAGTCCTGGGGGCTCCCAGTCCCTGCTCGCTCTCTCAAGGACTGGGGCAGTCAAGTTCCTTTCAGGTCATGGACCAGCAGAATAAGGCAAGGGTTGCAAACCCCCTCTGGCCTTCCCTCCGGCACTGCTGCTGCCTGGGGAGGAGCGACCCTTCCCTAGGCTGCTCAGGTTGCTTATGAAGCCTGTGTCTGGCTTAGCCGGCACCATGGCTGTTGGATGCTCCCAGGAGGCCGGAGGCCCTACTCCCGGGGAGATGCCGTGCCTGGAGGCCCAGTCCTGGCAGTACTTGTGACTTTTATTATTCCCTTTGCCAGCTATGTTTAGTGTGTGAGTTTTCAAGCAATGATACACATACTTTTCTCCATCACAGGTCTATACATCATCCCACTGAAGACATTCAACAAGGCAACTTTGACTCTAGTTGAAAGTAGTAAGAAAATTAGCTGTTTTGCATATTTTGTTTTGCAGAATACGTAGAGCATGGCTGTCCAAACTTTTTGGCAGGAGGGCCACATCATCTCTCTGACACTGTGGGGGGGGGGCCAGGAATAAAATTTGAATAAATTTACATCAATGAATATATTAGAGATGGACCTTATATGAATGAATGAAGGTCTTGCAAAAGCTCAAGATCTATAAAAGGCCTTGCACAAAGCAAGGCCAGTGTTTCCTTCGCTTCCGCTACTGCATCACAGATGTCAAACAGCAAGCAGCCCTTGTCCCACAGCTCACGCAAGAGGCTGAACAGTCACCCTCACGCTGAGAGCAGTTATGTTGGGCCAGTGTGGGCTCCAGCAAGTCTCCAGAGGGCCACAGGCTCATTGGAGACTGGGGGCTCCCTGTGGGCCGGATTGGGAGTCCCTAAGGGCCACAAGTGGCCCCCGGGCTGGGGTTTGGGCACCCCTGATGTAGAGTATTGTAGAATACTACAGAATTCTACAATTTGTAGAATTTGCAGAACTGTAGGTTAATTTCAAAGGATTCATATACCATCAGTTTATTATTTCGGTGAATGCTCTCAAATCTGTGCTGAACTGATTACAGAGGTCTCTGCTACCATAGAAACTATGGACCAGTTTAGATCAAGGCCCAGTGGCATCACTAGGGTTTGTGGCACCTGGTGCGGGATGCCAGCGTGTCACCCCCCATGCAGTGGGCGGGGCAACACCCCAGGTGGTGGGCGTGGTGACCTTTTGATAGAAGAAAGATAGAACGCATTCTTCATGAAATAATGCATTAATTGATATATAACATGATGGTATTATTCCTCCAAACTGTGATTTTAGTGATTTTGGTTACTAGTGGTGTCACACACCCCCCCCCAGGGTGTCAACTAACTAACACCTTATTGCAGCAGCTCTCAAATTTTTAGCACTGGGATACACTTTTTACAATGACAATCTGTCCAAGACCCACCAGAAGTGATGTCATGGTGGAAGTTACATCATCAGGCAAATTAAAACAAATAAGTAAATAATTAAAGTAAAACAAATAATTAAATAAGCAGAAGCCAGCCTGGTTCACCAAGTGAATTTCCTCTGTAGCCTGCCTGCAGTAACACCCCCCCCCCCAAAAAAAAATCAGTAAGGTTTTTAGCCCTACCCAGTGGCCAGTTCAATTTAAGAACTTCTGTTTAAACCAGATCACTGTCAGGATCCACCTGGCTTTGCAAGTCTCAAAAAGGTTCACCTTATCAGCTGAAGCCTCAGTTTTCATCCTTTTTAGTAAGGGGGGGGGCTGCCTTCTGGAGCATTTGTTGACCTCCAGTTCCATCACATCAGGACCACAATGGTGGCTTCATATTTCCCTTTACCCGGCCTGACCACCAGCCAAGGCACATTTGCTTACTCACGAGTAAACACAACAGTGAGACGTAGTTTCACTTTCCATAGGGCTCAATACATTCATCTGCTTGGAGGGAGGGTCTTCCCTCTCAGGTGTTTTTTGGGGCTGCATTCATTTGATCAAGATCATTCTGATGTTGTTGGATTCCTCTCAGCCTGCCCTTTCCAACAGACTAAGGCAAGGTCACCTACTCACGAGTAAATGCACGATACGGCTCAGTTTCATTTTCCATAGGGCTCCATGCATTTTTTTGTTCTCTGGTTTTTTGGCCATAACATTTGATAGAAAGGAGATATTTCACTCTGGTTTTTTGCATTGCATTCTGTAGGACATTCCACATCCAATGGTATATAACATGATGGTATTACTCCTAACCACCGTAATTTTAGCGTGTCATCCCCCCCAGTGTGCATCACCCACCTGTATGCATCACCTGGTGTGGCCCGCACCCCCTGCACCCCCCTAGCAACGTCACTGTCAAGGCCTGAAACATGAGATGATAAGCTCCAGGTATTTCTACTGTTTTACAAAGATTTTTTTTTAAGTCATTCTCACATCCACATCTTAAATGTTTTCTCAGCGGAGCTTTCCTCCTGTCACCTCCGCTCGTTCTCCTTCAGACAGCCAACATGGGACTTAAACAAGATGCTTAGAACTATGACAGTCCCACTGAGCATGCCGAGCCAATTCCTTTTTCGATTCTTTAATGTGAGGTTTTTTCCTCACGGCTGTCAACTCAGCTTGGAGGGTGTGAAAATTTGGGGCTCTGTCACTAAGGGAGGAATTGTGTATTTTCTTTTTTTCCAGTGTCTTTTCTTTTATTTCGAACAACAAAAATTAACAAATACAAATTCCAGAAAAGAAAAAGGAAAAAACAGAAATAAAGATAAGAATAAAAACAAATATTTAAAGTTACGTGGCAAGTGCAGAGTTCTAAGTCTACAGTAAATCTGCATTGCTTTGTTCTTCTACAAAATCATATAACATATTAGGTATCATAACTTAAACCATCTATATCTCTAAAATACATTTTCAACAAAAGAGTGTTATCTCTTGTTTTGCCAAATTCCTGTTCTAGCCTTGGCCTAGAGAACTTATGCCCAACTTTGAGCTAATTAGCCCTTCCCCTGGGCTCAAGCACAGCTAGCTCTAGCAACATATACACCTACTGCTGAACGACAGCATCAGCAAGAAGGTGTCTAGTAGGTGGCTTGTCTGTGAGGCTGCAGGGTCCCTCCTCCCAATTCTCCAAGCAGCAGTTCTTTCAATTACAGCAGTGCCAACCCAGTTCTCCGCCACTCAGCAGTCTCTGTTGGTTAGACTGTTAATCAGTCCTTCAGTCAGTATGCTAGTTCATTGTTTGTCCTCCAGTCCATCAGTCAGTCAGGTCCAGGGGACTGAAAAGGCCCTCTCTGCTGCTCCTGCAGTCCCACCTCTTCATCTCTAGCCAAGACCAGCACTTCAGTTCAGCCAGGCGCCCTGCCTGTACCTTATTAAGGCTTTCTGCTGCCTTTATATCTTTGTGGGCATTTGCCAAGGCCTCCACATATGCCAGATTTTTCTCTCTATATATGCAAATTAGCCCTTTTAACTTGGTACCTTCTTCTCTCAGGACCTTTTCCCCCCACATTTGACCCTCTATGCCTTTTCAGGGAAAGGATGCCACATTTAATGAGCCTCCCCATATGTTGCACCATCTGAAATATGGTCCAAAAAATGCTCGAAGTAGTCCAGACGTTCCATAATATGGCAGGAGCATTTGCTTTCCATATAGCAAGGGCCTCCCAGATCTGACAAAGATCCATTTGCTTTGCTCTCCTGTTACACAAAGATGAAACTAATTGCCTTGGGCTCACACCCCACTCCTGGTTCCAGTTTGTCTTGCCAAATTTCTCCTATAAACTTAGCCTAGAGAACCTATGCCCACTTTAAGGCTAATTAGTTCCTCCAGCTTAACCACAGACAGCCCTAGCAAACACCACCACTGTACCCCAGCACCAGTGAAAAAGGTAGCTTTCTTGTGGGCCTGCAGGATCCTCTCAGTTCCTGAGGCAGCAGTCCTTGCAGGTGCAGTAGCGCCCCTTCAGCTCTCCACCACCTAGCAATCTTAGTCCAGGCAAGCAGTTCATTAATCAGTTGGGTGGTCAGTTAATCCACAAGCCAGTTCACCAGTTTGCCATGTGTCCGCCAGTCCGTTGGTCAGGTTGCCAGTTAATCAGTCCAAAAGTTCAGTAAAATGTTAGCTGGTATGTTGGTCCGTTAGCAGAACTGTGGGTCAGTCCATGAGTTTACAGCCAGTAAGTCAGTTAGCCAGAGAGTCAGTCTGATAAGCAGAGCTGTGAGTCAGTTTGTGAGTTAACAAGCTAGTAGGTCAGTTAGCCAAAAAGTCAGTCCATTTAGCCAGCAAGTCTCCTCTCCTTCCTCCACACTCTTTCCAACTGCAACCCACCAACACTCTCTGCTCCAGGTATTCCTTATATCCTGTAACAGCCTGACTGCTTCTCGTGGCTGCAGCTGTGCAGCACACCTACTGATCAAAGCCCAGGTTTTAACCCTACGTTTCCCAGACTGACCAGAGCAAAGGGCCACTGCAGACATGACATCCTATCTCCTCGCCATATCTTCTGGGATTCCAATATATCTGTACAGGTGAGCGCTGCTTTGCGAGGCTCTGACAAGCAACAGGCCGCATATGAGATACCACTGCTAGTCCCTGCACGCACACACCCAAGCCTCCAAAGCCAATGGGAACACAGCTTCCCCTTGTCTTCAGAGGCTTTGTAGATAGTCAAGCCTTGCATGACGACAGGGGTGCTGGTTTGCATCGCTAAGCGAAGCACGACTGTATATTAATTATCTATTCATCAAATCCATTATTCACTAAGCCCATTTCCCTCTTCACATGAAGGAAGTCCATGAATGGTTTCCAATTACCACTGAAGTCTTTACTGATTTGTCTTTAAGAAGAATCATAAGTTTGTCAATTTCAGCTAAGTTCAATATCTTTACCCACCATTATTCAACTGAAGGTATCTCTGGAACCTTACAACACTTAGCATATAATGTTGTGGCAGTTGTCATATATAAAAATATAGTTTCAAAGTCTTTCTGAATCCAGTCATTGAATATTCCCAACAAAAAATTGTGTATTTTTTATAAGATGTTAGCGATTCTGAGAAAAACTCTGATCTTTCTACCTCAAGGTAACACAGTCTTTTGGAGTGCTTTTCCAATCCATCCTAGGAGAAGAACGATATAAACTTGATGTGCACAGAGCCCTGAAGTGCACAGATGTGCACAGAGCTTTGAATAAGGCCATATGCTCCAGGGCATGATTCCTTGTTCAGTCCCTCCCATCCAGCCAATCTGGGAAAGAGAGCCTCAAAGGAAAATTGGCTGGATGAAGCATAGCCCAAGCATATGAGGCCTCATCATAGAGAGTACCTAAGAGCAGGGGTGTCCAAACTTTTAGGCAGGAGGGCCACATCATCCCTCTGACACTGTGTCGGGGGCCAGGAAAAAAATAATTAATTTACATTTAAAAATTTTTAATAAATTTACATAAATTTATGTATGGGGCATGGCACTTTTGAATGTATTTTAATTTGGTTTTATAATAAGGTTTTATTGTGTTTATTGTTTTAAAATATCTTTTATACTATATATATATACATTTTATATTTTTAATATAGTTTTGATTGTGAGCTGCCTTGAATGCCCTTCATTGGATAGAAAGGTGGGATACAAACAGACAAACAAAAAAGAGATGGAACTTATATGAATGAATGGAGGTCTCGTGACAGATCACAGCCTATAAAAGGCCTTGTACAAAGCAAGCCAAACTTCACAGGCATGAAACAGCAAGCAGCGGAGGAAGCCCACAACTCATGCGAGAGGTCACACAGTCAACCCTTGTGCTGAGAGCAGTCGTGTAAGACTAGTGTGGGCTCCAGCAAGTCTTTGGCAGGACAGAGGCTCATTATAGACTGGGGGCACCCCACAGGCCAGATTGGGGTTCCCTGAGGGCTGCAAATGGCCCCTGGCTCAGGGTTTGGGCACCCCTGCCAAAGAGCATCACCTAAGAGTATCATGCTCAGTATTAACACATGAACACTCATGCTTCCTGGTCTGAAAGGTGAAAGGTAGCCACTTGATCTTTTTCATCCTTTGTAAGCTATTCCAGATTGCACACATCCACTGAATAGAATAACAGTTTTACTGTACCAGACTGGAAAAGAGCTACAGTAGATGAAATCCAAGGATGTTCACTGTGAGAGGAAGAAAAATACTAGACTTGACTGCGAAGTTCTTTCTTCGCAGTGGATGGACAGCATCCTCCCCTCCCCTCAGAGAACACCATTTTTCTAGAGTTTTTGAATAGGTACCAATTCCTCAGCTGAGGCAAAAGGTTTTATATTATTTTGCACTGAGAGTCTTGGGCACAGAGTTAAATGGTGAGATCAGTTCTTCAGCCTCTGGAAACAAATTGGGGAGGAACACTTCTCTCACAGACTAGAATCATAGAACCACACAGATATAGGAGATCTTGTCTTGTCTAGCCATCTAATCCAACCTCTGCTAGATGTACTAAATGTAGGAAATCCAGGGCTACAGCAGGTTTTGAAGTCCATCAGATTTTAAATGGAACTCTTCACTGACTTGAGTCTTTAGAATGAGATGGGATATAAATATTTTAAGAACTAAATATATAAAATAAATAAAATATTCTGAATAGCTTGAATCTGGCTCAAAATTTCCACAACAGATTTTAATAGAAGTACAGTCCCCCATATCTGCAGATCCCATATCTATGGTTTCACTTATTTGCAGATGCAGAGCCATCCCAGTTTAAAAACTTACAGGAGGAAATGTGTGTGTCTTCCTTTAACAGAACTCTGTAAGCAGTTACACTTATAGCGCAATGAAATCAGGCTCCCAGCAGCTTGAATACTTGATAAAATCAGCAATAAAGCTAAACAGGAAGTGGCAGTTAACCCTGTTTAGTTTTAGAGCTAGTTTTATCAAGTATTCAAGCTGCCAGGAGCCTAATTTCATCATGCTTACAGCAACCAGTTAAAGCAGGGGTCTCTAAACATTTTGGCTGAAGGGCCACATCAAATATCTGGCATAGTGTTGAGGGCCGGAAAAACAAAAATTAAATATAAAATTTAAATAAATACATTAGAGATGGAACTTAGATGATTAAATAAATGAATGAATGGGCTCAAATGTCCAGGATTTCTCCAAACACAACCACAGCCCAAAGCACACACTTAAATGGACCCCCGTTTTCCCACCCCACAAGCACAACTCCAGTTGTGTTTGGTAATCTGGGCCAGAGCCTCTCAGGGGGTCAGATGCTGGCCAGATAGAGGTTTGCCATGGGCCACATCTGGCCCCCGGGCCGGGGTTTGGAGACCCCTGAGTAAAAGGAAGATATGCCCATTTCCTCTGGTAAGTTCCATTTCCACAGGAGAGAGGGGCATTATCAATACAGGTGTCCTGCAGATCCACAGTTTCTGTATCTGCAGGGTGTCCGTGGAACAGATCCCTCGCAGATACACGGATATGCCTGTATTAACAATAAAGATTACTAACAGAATCATAGCACTGGTAGGAACCGAAATTCCAACTTTACACCTAATAGAAAAAGGCATCCACTCACCAATCTTCTGTACCAGAATCATGAAAACAAACAAACTACAGTGTGTCAAAGGCAAAGAACAGGAACATTATGAAAAAGAGCCTGTACTGCAAAAGAAACTTAAGATGGTTAAGCAAGCAAGTCTAGTGAAGCATGTGCTTGGGATCTAGTGATCAACAACAAAGATCAGAAGAACAAGAAAGACTGAATAAACCAAGGGTGTCAAACATAAGGCCCGGGAGTGTGATGTGGCCCATGGAAGCTCTTTATCCCACCCTTAGCCTCTCCCAGCAACACCAGCAGCTGCTCTCAGCTGCTGAGCTGTGCTGAGGTGTCACTGCTGAAAGGGCAGCCCACATGATAATCGGGCTCTCTCATATATTGAAAATATGGTCAAAATTTGCATATTCTCTCTTCTAACATTTGCAGCTAATCAGTTCCTTAAGTGAGGAAAAAAGTGTCATGACCTGCTTCATGACATCACTTCCTGCTTAACTATGTCACTTCTGGCCCTCAGCAGGCATCATGAATACTATGGCCCACTGTATGAAATGAGTTTAACACTCCTGGAATAAACAGTGCAATTATAAACTAGAGAAAAGTGAATTAATTCTCTGCAAGTCAATCTCTGAATAACAGAAAGGCAGAAAATTACCATCTGATGGTCCTTCTGGACCAGGGATGCCAGGACTGCCTTGCTCGCCTCTATCTCCTCCAGGTCCAGGAGCACCACGGACTCCCCAGTCACCTCTTGCACCTGAAAACATCCCCAAGAGAACAAGTAAAACTTCTGTAGTGAACATCATATACATGCAGCACACCAGAGATATCCATCAAATCTCTCATTAAAATGACTCACTAAAATAATGTGTAACTTAAGGCCACATTATTTCGTTACCAATTCTAATCACTAAGAAACATTGGGCTGAGAAAATACAGTATTCTAGAGCAGTGGTTCTCAAACTTTTAGTACCAGGACCCACTTTTTAGATTGAGAATCTGTCAAAACCCACTGGAAGTTATGTCATGAACAGAAGTGACATCATCAAGCAGGAAAATTTTTTAACAATTCTTGGCTGCAATCCTACATACACTTACTCAGGAGTAAGTTCCATTTACTATCATTGTTAAAAGCATATACAATAGTAGCCTGTTAAAAATAGAGCTCTGTAATGTTTTCCGCAAATGCAGACCATGGTAGCATCAAGTCTAATATTTTAAAAATAAAATATTGAAATGAATGGGGACCCACCTAGTAGGTCCCAACTCACAGTTTGAGAAACACTGTTCTAGAGTATACTGTAAAGTAGAGCAGAGGATATTCTAGACCAGAGCTGGACTCTCCATACCGCACGGCTAAATCTGTCCCCTGGGTGAACAGTGCTTCCCATTCTGCTGGGAAGCCACTGTTCTGAGCTGCTGATCTCCCCAAAACCGTGCCCTGGCCAGCTGCTTTCAGGTTCCATCACCATAGCAGCTATTGCACCTGGATTTCTGGGCAGACACAGCTGGCTGGGTTGCAGTTTTGGGGAGATCAGCGGCATGAAACAGTGGCTCCCTGGTGGAACGGGAGCCTTTAACCATTGTATAGAAGAGGTAATTTTGGCAGGTGCAACTTTTTAAGCCTTTCCATGTTGAGACGCAACTGCCAAAATTTCATACGAACAGCTCCGCTGGATCAGGCCATAGGCCCATCTAGTTCAGCTTCCTGTATCTCATAGTGGCCCACCAAATGACCCAGGGAGCACACAAGAGACACCGGTGCCCGGTGCCCTCCTGCATCCTGGTGTCCTCTTCTTTCTATTGTTTAAAGGTATAGGTTCTGTGTACTCCATTTTATATGGTCACCCTGCTCAGTGCCCCAGCCTTGAAAAATGCTGAGCCCAGGCTGTTGCATCTGGGAGAGACATGTTAAAAGAGACAACTGCAAGGAAAATTCAAGGCAAATGTAAATTCACCAGTGTCTATGATTCCCAAGTTAGTGGGTCAGCTTTGTTAAAATACAAAAGGAATGGTTCCTTGGCTTCCTTGTTTAACCCTGGGGGTTCCCAAACTAAGGCATCACGATGCCCCAGCCAAGGAAGCTCTGTTGCTGCCCCATTAAGGGGCAGGGCAACAGTGATGGCAACAGCATGATTGCCATGATTGCGCTACCGCTGGTGATAAAAGAACTTTTTAAAAAAACTTACCTGGGAGTCACTATGGCTCTCCAAATGGTCTGGGAGCCCGGATCTCTCTTGCAGGCCTCCCTGAGTCTCCAAAATACTGTAAACTGTGCTCCCAACACACTACCTCTTTCACTGCAAAAGTGGGTAGGAAATGCTTACAGCAGTTTGGAGGCACGGGAAGGCCTGCAGAGGGGGGAGCACAGGCTCCCCAGACCCTCTGGAGAGCAACAGAGACCCCCAGGTAAGTTTTAAAAAAACAACAACCTGTTTGTTCCCAGTGGTGGTGTAAACATGGAGATTGCATTGTTGCCCCCTCACCTCCCCTGCAAAGACTTACAAAGGTCCAAACTCTCAGGGAGAGTTTGGGAACTACTGACTTAATCTATGCAGTGGTTAATTAGAATGGCCACATTGGAAAGGTATATTAGAATGGAATGGCATTGGAAAAAAATGTACAGTCATGCCTTGGTATCTGCAGGGGTTCCGTTTCTGGAACCCCCATAGATGCTGAAACCTGCGGATAATGAAATCCGCAGGTCAAGCACCCTGTAATCTTCCAAATGTGACCAGAGCTTCAGACACATTCAGAGGGACTTCTGATGGCCGGGAAGTCTCCCTGATCCTCAGAAGGTCTTCTAAGGCATCTGGAAGGTCGAAAATCACAACTTCTGATCACAAACCAGAAGTTGCTCTTTTCAGCCTTCTGGAAGCCTTAGAAGGACTTCTAAGGGTTGGGGAGACTGCTCATGGCTTCCCCACCCCTCAGAAGACCCTCTGGACACAACTGGATCACAGCTCCAGTCACATTCTGAGAGACCAGGTCCAGCGGAACTTGCAGGTTCGGAACCTGCAGTTAGATAAAACCACAGGTCCCAAATCTGTGGATAACACAGGCCTACAAAACTGAGGGTCAGAAAAGTTTTTCCCAAACTTTATGGTGGTTAGATATGAATTTGGGGTGCCAATTCCAAAAATGGCATCCGTTTTGCCCTATCACATCTAGTTTTGAAGATACAGTATAGTCTCATTAGTGAAGGGTTCAAGCAGCTTCCTCATGAGGAAGCCATGGTGTAAGCCTCCTTTCTGCATGTGCTTATTAATCAAAATTAAGTCAACTATTTGTCAAACTTGCTAAATAATGATGGCTCTATTCTCTATTTGACTAAAACAGGAATAGGTAAGATACATTAAATATATTCAACTTCACAAGAAGCAATACCTTTTATTAGTGTGGGCTGATGTACGTAAGCTGGTGGTCCTTGAACACCTTGCTCCCCTGGTTCTCCCTTAGAAAATGCAAATTAATTTATCTCATAAAAATGTTTCACAAGTTGCTGTTTGTGGGAGAAATTGCCTCTCCTCCGCCCCTGGAAAAGCGACCTGCTCGGTCGCTTCCAGGAACGGAACTGAGCCGGGTCTAGCGCCTGCGCGCTAGATCAGGCTCAGTTGTCCCGCCCCCCCAAGGCCAGCCAGCCAATCAGCTGGCAGCAAAGCCCTGCTGCCGGCTGATAGGGGGGTTTAGCCTGGCAATCAGCGCTAGCGTGCCCATACGGGCACGCTAGCTGCCTTTATTCTGAATGTTGATGCAAAAAGCTTCTTCCTCATTTACAAATCCAATCACTTTTCTTAGAGAGTTCCCATAAATCACCAATTTTCTGTTTTTCATATGCAAGCATGAATATCTTCATCATAATAAATTATTGCTAGATTGATGGCCCAATCCTATCTAGCACAGGAGCAGCAGCAGCACTAAACGGCTATTGCTGGTTGCTTTGGTGAATCAGAGTAGTCTGGAGGTGTCCTCAGAGGAATGCAACACCTCCCATTCATCCCCTTACCCCAAATAAGGCCCAGCCTGTTGAATTGGACTTCTTGAGTCTGTGCCAGCTATTTCACTTCTGAGCTCTACACAGGGGATAGGATTCAGCGGAGGAGGCCTTTGCTGATTCCACTCCCCTTCCAGGTCTGTCCCCACCCTCACACTCCCCAGAAATGTCTCCCCCTGCTGTTCCACCGCAGTCCCCATTGTCCTGGTGCCACTAGGTGCTTAACTGAGGGGCGACTGGGCTCTTACTGAAGCATCGATGGAGCGGCACAAGCCTCCCACTGGTGCCGCTTGCTTGCCTTATGGTACATTTGCAACAACCTGCGCTGTGATTGCAGTGTGGCACTCGGGCACCACAGGATTGTGCTCTTAATGTTCATCACTTTCATCAAAATATTCTGCTTCAGGTGGCAACCAAAGAAATTGTGCACTTGAAATAGTTCGTTTTATACAATGTGTTCTACTTCAATGGTTAATGACGCTCATTGACCATGAAAACAACTAAAAAAATTAAAGAAGTACCTCCATTCCTTTTAGTCCAGGGATGCCAGGGTTGCCATCATAACCTGAGATACCCTGAAAAACATATCAAATAGTTACATTGGTTTGGATCCATAAGAACAGAGGAAGAGCACTTCTGGATCAGGCCAAAGGCCCATCTAGTCCAGCTTCCTGTATCTCACAGTGGCCCATCAGGGAGCACACAAGACAACAAGAGACTTGCATCCTGGTGCCATCCCTTTCATCTGGCACTCGGAGGTAGCTTACTTCTAAAATCAGGAGGTTTCAATTTTACCATTCATTCTAAGAAGGATATTTTCCTGTTGTCATTTTAAATCCTGCTGTATGTATTTTGTTTGTAAAAACTTAACCAAATGCAAAAAGATACAATTAAAAAATAAGTTATAACTGTATTCATTTTACAGAATTGCAGTGCAGCAAAAGGCTTTTATAAATTTCTTGCATAAAATGTACCTAGACTGGTTCAAAATCAGTTCAACGTGTTTGAACCAATTACCAAACCACTTTTTAAAGTTAGTGTCTGAACTGGAGAGTTAAACAATATTGATGACCCAAACCAGAAGTGAACCAACATTTGTAATTGTTTGAATTCCTAGTTAAAGACTCACTCCCACATCTGTCTGCTTTCTGCCCCCCTTTTCCTCATTCATTTCATGTTGCGCTACCTTCTTCTTTGGACATACTAGTCCAACCTTGCTATACGTGGATTTTTTATACAAGGATTTGACTCAACAGGAATGGCCCTTGCAAATGAGAAGGAATGTGCTGATCCCTGGAGAAGGGGAAAAATGCATCCCTTTAAAATCACAGTTTTAAAAAAATCTGCTTTTCTTACTGTTGTAGAGAGACAGTCATGCAAGCAATTACAGGTATAACCTAATTATCCACAGATTTTTCACCCGTGGAAATATCCACAGAATTTTCTATCTCAACACAATGAGAAGGGTCCTTTAAATTAAAGGAAAAAAGTCATTTAACAATAGCCTTGTTAATGTGAGAGGGCAGCCGACTGACAATCCATCCATCATTCTCTCTCCAGGCAACTTCAACTTCACTCCAAGGCAGCGACCCCTCCTTCCTCCTTGAGCAAGTGAAAGAAAGATAATCACTTTGAATTGGTGAGGGGAGGGGTTGCTAGCTCAGAGTGAAGCCTTTCTAAGCACCTGGAAGGAGACTGATTGATGGATTGTCTTCTCAATTACTCTATCTTACATCACAAAGGTAAGCAAGGCTATTTTTAAATTGCCTAGCAAAGGGACATTGTTTTTTAAAAGGATTTGCTTTAATGCAATTTTTGCCATCTATGTGAATTCTGGGAACGGAACTCTCACAAATAATGAGACTCAACCTATATTCTTCAGATATTGCACTATAGTGCACAAGTAAGAAAGGAGCTTCAATATTTTTCATAAGACTCCACAGAAAAAAATGTTGAAATTCATACTACACATGCTCCAGTGGTATGCAGTATTTTTTCTCCTTCCTTTAAGTGGGTAGGTGCAGGTGCACCAAAGAAACAAGCAATGTACATTTCATTTAACAAGTAGTAGTAAATATTTTTATGTATTTTTGTTCTGGTTTATGTATTTGAGGCGCAATCCTAACCCCTTGTGTCAGTACTTTCCAGCACTGACATAAGGGCAATGC
This sequence comes from Tiliqua scincoides, assembly GCF_035046505.1. NCBI lineage: Eukaryota > Metazoa > Chordata > Lepidosauria > Squamata > Scincidae > Tiliqua > Tiliqua scincoides. The sequence goes on along the minus strand of NC_089821.1, from coordinate 134,411,308 downwards.
AGCTCCGAGGAAAGAGAACAAACATTTCCTTACTTTGAGGAGGCCTCCGTGAGTGACACCCAACTGCAGGATGCAACACATGTTCCATTGGCACCACTATGCCAGTGCTGGAAAGCACTGACATAAGGGGCTAGGATTGTGCCCTTAACATTGTACAGAGTTTTGATGCGTGTGTGTGCTTTTTTTTTTTTTTTTTTTTTTTAAGGAAAAGCATGGTACAAATTTTAACTATAATTAATGAAAAGAAACACTGCTAGAAATATAATTGGGCTGCATACTTACTATATTCCCTTTTGCTCCTTTTAGACCATTGATTCCTGGTAAACCCTATAAAAGAGTTTGGTGTTATTGACAAACACAACCATTTCACACAACTGATTTTTCAACCTTGGCTACATTTGAAAATATGTTTTGGTATATCCCTGTCCCCCCCCCCCCCCATCCAGGAATTAATTTCAGCCTAAATATGTTGGATTTTACACATATGTAACTTAGGGTACAATCCTACCCTGCGCTGAAACAGGCAGATCAAGAGGCTTGCACTGTATCCAGTGCAGGATAGGGGCCCAAAGTAGCTCAGCCAGAGGTAAGGTGAAACTTTTCCCCTTATCTCTGGGTAAGGCACCCTGGCCCTATGGGTCTCCTCAGACTTGCACCACCTCTTGAGGTGGCGCATGTCTGAGGAGAGCAGAGCCGCTTGAAGCCACTCTGAACTCCCCGGGAATGGGGGTTGGAATCTGGCACAACTGCCAGGTCCCAGCCCCGCTTCCTGCTCCCCACCAGCCTACCCCCAAAGCTGCCCACCGCCTGCCCTCCCCCCACCCTGGAAAACCTCCCTCCCGCCTCCTTCCTGCCCACCCCAGAGCCTTGTGTCGGCCCAGCTTGGCTGACACAAGGCTCGGTGCCTCCATTGGCACAGAGACTTGTGTCAGTCTCTGCAGGCCAGTGAGTTTTTGTGCGCTGGCCTGCCAACTCCTGAGGAGGTGCAAACATGTCTTATGGGATCTTTGCAATCCTCCTGGGCTGGCGAAAGGGACTTGTGCCAGTCCAAGGGTGCCTCTGGATTGTGCCCTTTGGCGCACTCCTAATCAACATTCCAGCTCTGACATAGCTCTGCCAATGTGTCGTGCACTGCATCCTGCAGTGGGGAGGCAATCAAGGCAGCCTTCTCAAGGTAAGGGCATGCTTGTTACCTTACCTTGGGGTTGCATTATGGCTAGGTCAGTGCTGGAAAGTTGTTTAGGATTGCACCCTTACTGCTCAATCCTATCCCTCACCATGTTATAGCATGCAGTTGCACCAGTGGAGGCTGAGCTGCATGCTATGATGGTGATCAGACACCATACAGGAGGTAAGTAAAAATATTTTTTATTTACCCCCAGTAGGCTGCCAGATTTCCTATGGTTTCCTCAAACCTATGCCAGCTATATAGCTGGCACAAATCTGAGGTTGGGCAGGGCAGGCAGAAAAATGGGACTAGATCCATCGAGTGCGACTGTTGCCAGGTCCACTCCCTCCCCAATACCCGATTCTGGTTCTCCCCCCACCACAGCCTGTTACTCCCCCTCCCTGCCTATGACCTGCCCCATGCTGCCAACTAAATGATGCCAACAAAGCCACTTGGAAATGCTGCCATGCACACTGTGCCTCTTACAATTATTGGCAGCGTGGAACTGGCCTAGCTTTTGCACCAGAATGACCTTGCAGTGCTGGAATGCTAGTTCAGGCGGCCTATCAGCTTGCTCTCTGTAATAGGCAAAATTTATGCGAAATACCTAAATAATAAGCTTTTTACCTGGACCAACTCTAAGGATATCCTAGGTCCTGAGCAATCAGGATTTTGTTGGGGCAAATCAACAATGGATAACTGTTTAATTTTATCTCACCTAGTCTATAAAAAGATTAAGAAAGCCAAGGCAAGACTCTATGTGGCTTTCCTTGATCTAAGAGCTGCGTTTGATTCCATTGATAGAGTTCTTCTTTGGTCTAAATTAGCCAGCATGGGGATTGATAAAAGACTATTGGTGTTAATTAAGATCTTATATTCTAACACATCATGTAAAGTTAGATATACCAGGAGTGGTAGCCTCACACACCCCATTGCTATAAACAAAGGGGTTAAGCAGGGATGCATTTTGGCTCCCATGCTACTTAACCTGTTCCTGAATGATTTAGCCCCAGCCTTGAAGACAGTGGATAGTCACTGCCAGATACTTGGGTCCCATCCAGTGCCGCTATTACTGTATGCGGATGATGCGGCTCTTATTTCTCGAACAAGAATTGGCTTAAAACGTCTACTTAATCAATCTATAGAGTATTTTACATCCAACAAGTTACAGATTAACTACTCTAAATCTAAAATCATGGTGTTTGCCAACAATTGGAAACCATTTAAATGGTCATTTATGGGCAACAAAATGGAACAGGTAAAGACATTCAGATATTTAGGCATTAATTTCTACTATAAGCATTTGTGGGTTTCTCATCGTAATGCAGTCCTAAATGCATCAAAAATCTCATCCCTTGCAATTTCCCGGTTTTTTTTTAGCCAAGGTAACAGATATGTCCCGGCTGCTTTAGAGGTATTCAAGGCTAAGGTACTTCCGCAAATTCTTTATGGCTGTCCAATCTGGCATAAGGCCTTGAATCATTCAACTGAGAGCATACAGGCCTCCTTCCTGCGGAGGATCTTGGGTTTCCCCAGATGTGTTCCATACTCTGCTATGAAGTGGGTTTTATTAGACTCTGCTTGAAGTGGGTTTTATTAGACTCAAAACATTGGCTTGGTTGAGATCAGTAAAATTTTGGCTTGCGATCCTCTTCAATGCTGCCCCATATGGGCTAATGTACCAGCTTCTGGCTGATCCAGTACTGCTTGTGGAGGTTGCGGATTTACTCACCAAGCTTAAATCGATAGGACTAGACACAGCAAGCCTGGGTATGATTGGTTTAAGCGAAGCCTACAGGACTATCAAGGAAAGATTGCTCGATATTGAGCATCAAGAGCTACTCTGTGCAGCTAACACCATTTGCTCCCCTCTCCATCTGCACATCCCAGTCAGCTTTGGGAAGCCGGCTTCTTTCCTTTATCATCTGCAGTGCCCACAGGCACGCAGAGCATTCTCCCTTGCGAGATGCAATGCCTTTCCATCAGCTCTGCTAGCGGGCAGGTTTAGTGGCATTCCCTACTCAGAAAGAAGATGTACCTGTGACAGGAATTGTGTGGAGACATTACATCATATATTTTTTTACTGCCCACTCCATGATACCCTTCGTAAGATCTATCTGGCTCCACTGCTGAACAAAATGCAGGGCTGGGAGGATTCATTTAAATTACAAACTCTTCTTTTCATAGAGGAAACTGACTCTCTTGACAAGGTTGCCAACTTTGTTTCTGGGATTCTGGCAGGACGGAATTCTGGGTCTTCCGCTATATTATGGTGAATGGGGGGAGGGGGTATTGGATGATTACGAGTGCTTTATTTTATTGTGTGTGTGTTCTGAATGTTTAATGTTTGGTTGTTGTTTTGTATTTCCATTATCTATGCCAATAAAGGTCTTATGTATGTATGTATGTAGTTCAGGTAGTGTAAGGCCTAACACAGATCAGTTTGACTTGGGGGCAGGAATTCCTTCCCAGTACCAAATCTGATTTTCAGGCAGATCTTCAAGAACAGCAGAACAACCAATCATACAAAACAAATTTGATTGGATGCACCATCCAAATCCATGCTACACAAATGGTGTGGCAGTTTCTAAAGGTCTGAGAGGAATGGCAGAAGAAATATCATACTGCAAGGATGTATAATTTATTCTTGATTGTGTTTACAAACTTACTCTTTGCCCTGGAAAACCTGTTACTCCTTCTTCTCCCTTATCTGCTGTATACGCAGGGAAACCCTACAAAGAAAAAAAAGTTCTAATTTAGCATAATAAATCAGTAGTTCTCAAACTTTTCAGCACCGGGACCCACTTTTTAGAATAACAATCTGTCATGAGCCATTGGAAGTGATGCAATTAACCTGGAAGTGATGTCATGGCCAGAAGTGACATCATCAAGCAGGAACATTTTTAATACCCCCCATATGACAAAATCAAATATAATTGATTAATTAAAAGTTTACAAAAAATAGATGCTTAAAAATTATTTTTAAAAGCATTTGCATAAAGTACAGCATAAAGCATCTGTAAAGAGTACAGATCTGTAGCATTTGCCCAGATGCGGTCACATACCATGGGAGCATTAAGTCTATTAAAAATAACATACACATTTAAATGAATGGGGCTCCACCTGAAATTGGCTTGCAACCCACCTTGTGGGTCCCAGCCCACAATTTGAGAATTGCTTTAATATGCATGAAACATGAAGAGAATCTTTAGGGTTAGGGACAATTTCCATAACAGAAGTATTTTCTACAAATTGGAAGGACAAGAACATAATTCTGAATATTAGTGTAATAGTTCAGGAGGCTTACATGAGTGATCCTGGTTACAGTAGTTACAGCAGCAGCAATATCTTAAATGTAGCAATATGTAGCAAAAAGAGTCATGAAGCTCAGGAATCATCCCTGAATATTTAGATTGATTGGCTGAATTAATGCTCAGTTTCAACAGAAAAATACTGCTGCCCAAACAAAGTGCTAGACACATAGTAAATAAAATCCAAAAGACTGTGCACATTTAATAGCAAGTTCTTAATGAACACAATAACTACAGTAAGTACTGTATGGGGCTTACTCCAAGAATAACATGCAAAGACTGTAGCCCAAATGTGCTACTGGATACTTGTCATTAGCAGAAAGTATCTTCTGTGTGTGCAGATCTTAATTTCGCTGCATGTATCTGATATATCTGGCTAACGTTAAATGTTTATTTTTCACATCTGCTACATTTCTATCTTTTCCTCCCTCCCTCCCTCCCCCTGGTCCTGCTTTGAGATACCATTGAGTGTTACTAAGGCGTACATGGGCATATACAAATTTGTCAGATACAAATATTAAAATGCTAAGAAAGAATGGGAGCTTGAATAAGTAAACCCATTTGGCTTCTTAGGCATATGCCATAAGCTACTTGCCAGCATTACTGACAAATCTGGTGACAACAGCAAATCTGTAACGATACAGTTGAGCAACCGCAACTCTTTCCTACACCAAAAAACAGGGAGGGGATCACCTTATACAAGTATATTACAAGACAAGCATATTAAAGGTACACATTACATTAGAGATGCAGCTTGGCTCTATATAGGTCCTCCTAGTTAAAGGAGTGAGGGGCAAGGACTGAGAGCCCAATCCTGGGCTTGGTGTGCCAGCTCAGTGCTGGCCCACACTGTTGCAAACATGCCATAAGGCACGTTTGCGGGCCCTACCGCCAGGCTAGTGCCAGTGGTAGCCCAGCACTGGCTGGCGGCGGGTTACCGTTGGACGGGCACCCAACCTCTGCCAAGAGGGAGGGAGGCGGAACTGGTGGAGCATTGCTCCACCGGATCCAGAGTCTCTGTGTTGGGCTCGCCACCCTACACGGAGGCTCTTGATTCACCATCGACCTTTTTGTTGGTGGTGAATCAAATAGCCCCATTTTTAATCGAATTAGAAAAAATAAGCACACATGCTCAAATTACACATTTATTTTACATATAAATTTCACATTTATGTAGTTTTGTCCTAGTTTATGAACTGAAAACATGACAATCCTCAAAACAAAAGTTCAATAATTAACTTAAATAGCCACTTTCAGTGAAGTTTTCTATGATTATAGTATTGTCAATCTAGCCACTGCAATAGTGAACAACAAAATTGTTCAAATATGGCATATTTACTAGGACTTTTTTTCAGATATGCAGCTAGGTAAGTTGAGGAGAAGTGGACAAACCACATTTCCCAAAGGATTTACTGAAGCTAAATCTTTGTCAAGTTGCATTTTGAAGTTAAAGGATCCAAAATTCTATTTAGACTATTTAAAAACACAATTTTTCTAACCAAAATTCTGTTTTAAAAGTTTTTCCAAAGAGGAAGATTTCCTTTTTCTTTTCTGGCATGTTAATTGTGCTTGTGTGTATTAAAAACATAGTAATATAACAATCATGTCTTCTTTGCTCATTGTCATTTTTGGTTGATAACTTTTTTTTTTTTTAGGATTTTGATATTTGAACATCTCAGCTTAGCAAAACAGATACAATTTTAGCACACCCAAATGCTAAATGTCTAATATATTCACATTTTCTGAAAATGGTTGTAAGCTAATATGGTACATCAGCACTTTCCTAAAAAAAATTTCATATATTGTTAATCCTAGAGTGATTGTGATTCTAGCTCCACTTCTTTCTCTGGACTTACCGGAATTCCAGGTTCTCCCCTTATTCCTTTTATTCCTTTCGTACCCTAGTAATATATAAAAACACAACATTTTACATCGTAAGACATTTATATGAATCAAAAACCAAATCTTAATACCTATGTAGCAAACGATGAAAAAAACAAATATGGGCCCTCGATATCCTCAGGGGATCCATTCCTGGACCCCCTATGGATACTAATTTCTGCAGATAATCAAATCTGAGGGGCCTGAAAAACCAGAATAGCCTGTTAGAAGGCTCTGGCAGGCTTTCTGAGATGTGAAGAGGCTGTGAGCGACCTACCTGTGCCTCAGAAGGCCTGCTGGAGTCATTTGAAAGGCACTTCTAGTTCGGCAAAAACAGGAAGTGCCTGATGCTTCTGAGAGGTAACTGAGGCCTGGGGGTGGGGGGATGGGGCTGCTGCAGCCTCTCCATGCCTCAAAACACCTCTTGGATGCAACCAGAAGACTCATCTGGTTGCATCCAGGAGGTCATGTGAGGCCCTCCAGCACAGGCTGGCAGCTGCATTGGGTCAAATTCACAGGTGCTGAACCTGCAGATAAGGAAGACCCACTGTACACTAATTTGTAATAAGAGATATTTGACACAACAGTAGTATGTAGCTGTGTCGGTTGATTATCAAAATATCCAAAAGCTCAAGTAGGATAATGCCTTCATTAGAACCGAGTCCTTCTGAGGCTAGTTTTAAAGGTCCTTAATTACCTTTAATTCAGTTGAAATTTCAACAGTTGTTTTAACCAGCTCTCCAGTTGATGGAAGACCAGGCGGCCCAGGGGGCCCAATATCACCCTACAGGAAAGCCACATAAGGAAGTTTAAATACAATAAATGTTTAAACAAAATTGGATATATAATCATGGATTATATGAAAATTAAAAACACTTAGAGGATGGGCCTGAATTTGTTTTCATACCTTTCAAGTTGAAGCATCTAATGCTACAAATATATTAACTGACTGAGAATTAGAACACAGTGTGCATTTCTGGTCATGCTGTCTCAAAAAGAATGTCACAGACTTGGAAAAGGGACAGGAAGGGGACTAAAATAATCAGTGGCTGGAACACCTTCTCTATGAGGAAGGGGCAAAGATTACTGGGGCAGGGAGACAGCATGGCTGAAGTCTATAAAATTATAAAATTATGAATGATGTGGAAGAGAGTGGACAGAGAGACTTCCTCCCTGTATCCCTTTAATTTTATTTAATATTATCAAACCTCGTGTTCACTCACTGAAATTGATTGGCAGTAGATTTAGGAGGGCCAAAGGAATGTACTTCTTCACTTTGAAGAAGTGAAATGAAGAAGTGAATTCTTCATTTATAGAATTCACTGCTACAAAATGTGCTGATGGCCACTTCTGTAGATGACTTAGCAGATGGTCCACCAAAGGCTACCAACTGTAAAAAGCTAAATGGAAACTTTATGTTCAGAGGCAGCATAATTTTAATACTACATGCTGAAGTGAAACAACAGGTAAAATTCATTAAGTTCATGTTATGAATTTTCTGAGGTATTTGGATAGTCACAGAATGCCTATGACAGATTATCAATTTGTTTGTACTTGCACTATTCAATTTTTTTGGCACAAGTTAAAGAAAAACCAGTGCAAGCTATATGCTAGTTTTCTGGCTGCAGAATTTATTAGGTGATTGTTAGCATCTACTGGCATCACTTTCACATTCTAGGACAAATACAAATACTTGTCAGTTTCTATTTACCTTTTCACCCTTTTCTCCATGAAAGCCAAGACCTCTGTTGCCCTAAAAGACAATTTATGAGCATTTAGCATTAGTCTGGTATTTTCAACATGCTTAAACAAATGACAATCTGTGAGTGGTTTCTTTCTTTGTTATGCCATTAGTGTCAATACAAAGCAGTTGAATTATTCTGCTGTGATGTTTAGGCTATAATTAAATTATCACTTCTGTGAGACAGTCGAAGTTCGTGAATCCCATAATGCCTCTTAAAAAGCTGTTCTAAGATCATGAAAACGTAGAACATTCAACGTCTTCATAATTCAAGTCTTATAATCACCTAAATAGATATTATTCTGTTTTCTTCTTGCACTTCTTCCTGAAACCTCAATGAATTCAGAACATTTTCTCTACTGACAATGAACTGGTTCATACTAGTTGTTGCTATGTTATGGATTTGCCTTCCCTGTCCCAAAATGACTCATAAAAGATAATCCAAAAAGAAATACCAGAAAAGATACTGGTGTTTTCTATATTAAAAAAAGATGCAATCTAAAAAATGCAGAAGAAATACTAGAAAAGATACTGTGCTGGGGTGAATAGGGACAATTGGCAAGTTTATCAATATTATAGGGATTATATTGATGAACCACAACCACTTGCACAATAGTACTTTCAGGAAGCTCGGGACTGGCCAGAAACCTCCTGTTGTCTGAGGCAGCACGCCAAAATCTTCCCCTCCTTGCCTCTGCTCCTCCCAAATGCTCTAGCTCAGTATTCTTCTCCCCTCCACATTTCCTCTCTGCCCCTCTCTTCCTTTTCCAAGGACTGGAAGGAGAGGAAGGAACAGTGGATAGGTGGGCACCCCTCTGCCAATCTGCTGCCTGAGGTAACCATTTGACATCACAGATAAGCTGACCTTGAAAAGCTGACTGAATAAAAGATGTATCATAAAGACTCTCCATTAGCTTTTCTACCTAGTTAAACTCTATCTTCAGTGAAAAGGCAATGAACCATTAAATGAATAAAATCAGCAAAGAATATTCATTCAGTTCAAATCAGAATTGAAAGTTCTCATTGAACTGTTTTGTGCAAATGTTTATTCGGTTTTGTCTCAATGCTTAAAAAAAGGTTCTCATACAGACAACTTCCTCCCCCATGGATCAAGTTACCTTCCAACAACAGTTCAGTGCATTGGCCTCCCCCAATATCTTGTGATAATTATTGACAACTTCCTCTGGGTGTGTTTTTTTTCCTTCAAATTATAGAACCCTGCATGTTGATCAAACTTTTGCATGTTGAGTCACACTTTTTGGATGCCACTCCAGTACCAGTCAAAGACCCCTTTATTTCCCAGTCATTTTAAAGTGTCATTGACTATTTTACCTGTTCTTCTTCTTATTATTATTACTATCAACTTTATTTATATCCCGCCTTCCTCCTGGCAGGGACCCAAGTTGGCTTACAACAATGGTTAAAAACATAGATTAAAAACATAATTTAAAAAAATTATGTTCTGCTTCACTTTTCTGTTTATGCCTGCTGTGTTTTATTGATTAATTTTTTTTCTTGTTTTCTGTTTTGATTTTTAAACCTTATGAGTCATACAGAAAGTACAGGTATGCACTGCATAATGATGTTCCAGCCAACAGTGTGGGGGGAGTGGATTCTCCATTCCGCTGCCCAGCAGTCTGTGTGACTGACAAGCAGTGGAGTTCTGGTGCTCCACCAGTGCCAGCCAAGCACCAGCCAGTGCTGGGCTAGCATCGGTGCTCCACTGACACTGAGGGCCACAAACATGCCTTATGGCACGTTTGTGAGAGTGCATGCCGGCAGTGAGCTGGCACACACTGCATAGGATTGGGCCCCATGTAGCCTAGGTTTGTAGTTTAGGAACAATTGGCTATACCAGATAGTCCCACCAGATGGTGTCATGGACTAAGAATGTTCACATGGTGACGAAATTGCCTAATGACAGGCTCCTCAGAATGTATCTCCACCATTAAGTGATGCATACCTTTACTTATTAAATAAATAAAGCAGTGATCACATCCTATAGACCTTTGGATCATTTTCTATGTCATGCTCAAAATGAGCACTCTCTCAAAATGAGCATAACTGATTAGAAAGAACTTACCTGAAGTCCTGGAGATCCTGGTGGTCCTGGAGCACCCTAGAAACAAAATAATGGAAAGTAAATGATCTCTTATGAGTGTTCATATGGAAGAGGTCATTAATTCGTAGCTAGCATGTTACACACAACTTGAATATGTAACTACAAAATAGTTTAGAATGTATTTTATGAGCATTTAACAATTTTTTTCATTTTTCAGTTTAGTTTTTAAGTGTATCACAAACTTGACAAGTTCTTAGGTTTGTGACCATCCAGAATCCTACATATGTACCTACCACAGGCATGGATATTTGGGTGCCTTGGGTCCCCTTTGGGGAGAAAGGCGGATTACAAATCCAATAAATAAATATTGTGGTGTAGTAATCTGCATTGATGGGTTGTGTGGTTGTCACTATTCCCCAGACAATGAAGTACTTGCAAGATGATATAATAATTTCTGTATTTGCTAATACTTACAGGTAGACCTGGCTCTCCAACTGGACCAAATACACCCGCTGAACCAGGGGCACCTGGAGGACCCTATAAATCAATTAACATTTTCAAAAGGTCAAATTCTCTCATAATTATTTTTACTATGGTTTGTATAATTGTTATTTGCAGCAGTGCTACTTACTGGGAAACCTATAAAACCTGGGTCACCAATGTCTCCCTAGAGAAAAATGAATTTAAATTAGTGAATACTATACATAGTTCTAAGACAAAGAACAATTTCTACTAAGCAAAATAACATTCCTTTAGAAATACCAATGATTTTTTTAAAGATTTATGATAATTTGTGGAATGTAGAAACTGAATAAAACACAGACAGTGTAACTAAAACTTAACTATTAAAAAGCCACACAATACTTAATATTACCTATTTCTCATATAGACATAACAGTTAAGTAGCAACCTATAAACAAATGTGTTTCAAATTACCCAATTGCAACCCATCCTGAGGATTGGATCACACTGTTGTGTATAAGAAAAGAAAGCAACAAAACTGCATAGGTGGCTATTCCTGTTTCAGTGGATTTGGCATACATTTTACATAGGGAGTTCCATTCATAAATTAGGGTAAAAGCCTGGAAAACTTAGACTTCTGGCGAAATGACTTAGAAAGGGGAATGTTCTGTCAGACAAAATAATGTAGGGGAGGTGAGTTCAGCCACCATTAGTAGAGTGATGGGTTGCAGAGGATATGGCAGTGGGGGTCGGACAGGTCATTACAGGAGAACAAGAGTCAGTCGTAGACAGACTGCCCCTCTTTCTGGCCCTTGCCTCATCCCTCTGATATTTGGCACTCTAGGCCAGGGGTGTCCAAAGTTTTTGGCAGGAGGGCCACATCATCTCTCTGACACGGTGTCGGGGGCCGGGGGAAAAAAGAATTAATTTACACTTTAAATTTGAATAAATTTACATAAGTTTACATAAATTAATATACTAGAGGTGAACTTATATGAATGAATGAAGGTCTTGCAACAGCTCAAGGCCTATAAAAGGCCTTGCACAACGCAAGGCTGGCCTTTCCTTTGCTGCCGCTACTGCATCACAGACATGAAACAGCAAGCAGTGGAGGAAGCCCTCTTCCCACAGCTCACGCAAGAGGTCAAACAGTCGCCCTCACACTGAGAGCAGTTGCGTCAGGCCAGTGGGGCTCCAACAAATCTCTGGAGGGCCAGAGGCTCATTGGAGACTGGGGGCTCCCTGAGGGCCGCATTGAGAGGCCTCGAGGGCCACATGCGGCCCCAGGGCCAGGGTTTGGGCACCCCTGCTCTAGGCAATGATCCCTGAGTCTGAAATTGCAGCTTTTGAAAGGCAGGTCAGTGAATAATAAGACTTGCCTAAACCAGGTTGAGGGTGCTGACCTGGTGTATATTATGGAGACCTGCCTAGATGAGTCAGGAGGTGTAAAAATCAAATATTCCAAAAATAGTCTCAAATATTCCGTTTTATGGCAAGGTGATAAACTGTTTTATGGCAAGGTGATAAAAGAGAGTCCTGGAGGAAGCTGGATCTGTTCCAGTCTGGCTTCAGGCTGGAATTTGGGATGGAGACTGCCTTGGTCGCATTGGTGGATCACCTGCACCAGGGAATGGTCAGGGGGAGTGCATCCCTGTTAGTCCTGCTGGACCTCTTGGTGACCTTTGACACCACTGACCATGTTGTCCTTCTGAGTTGGTTGACTGAGTTCCTGTTTAACACCTTGCTTGTCCTCTACTGTACGACTTCACACGGTCCACCTATTTGAAGTAACACGAGAAGAAATGGGGAAGTAATTGGGAGGCTAGATGTTATGTGACAAACACCAGTAAGATAATCAGGGCGGAAGGGAAGGCATTTTTGAGCACTGAAAAGCATGCTTTGGAGCTCTGCCCACCAAGCCAAGCCTCTTACTGCTTTTTGTTGAGTTATGTTCCTGTTCTTGCTGCCGGGTAGCAGGTGTCCAGGGGTCCTGTGAGTACCACCAGACACCACCTCAAGTACCACTGGTGGTATCCATACAACTGTTGAGAACCACTGATATACATTTTTGCAATGTGCTCTATGTGGGGTGGCCTCTGAAGATGGTTTGGAAACTGCAACTAGTGCAGAGTGCAGCTGAATGTGTGGTTGCTGGGGCACACTGGTTTGACTTAGTCAGGCTGCTGCTTCAGCAGCTACACTGGCTGCCAGTTCATTTCCAGGCTCAATTCAATGCTAGTTTTGAATTTAAAGCCCTTTGCAGTTCGAGACCAGGGTATCTGAGGGACCACCTTTGTCCATATAATCCTACTCTCAGGTCATCTGAGGGGGCCCTTCTGACAGTACTGTCACCAGTAGAGGTGAGGGGGTGGTGGCTAGAAATAAGGCCTTTTCGATGGCGGTGCTTCGCTTATGGAATTCCCTTCCCCTGGCATTATAGCTCCTTCCCTGGAGAACTTTCTGTGGGGTCTCAAGACCTTTTTATTTAGGAAGGCTTTTAATTGATACTGTGGGCTGGTGCTTTTAATGAGATATATTTCAATAGTTGCGATCCTGGGTGTTCGTTTTGTTTTAATAACTGTTTTTAAAATTTGTGTTTTTAACATTATACTGGTTTTATTTTTTCTATTGTTAGCTGCCTTGAATTCCCTTCATTGTGGGAGAAAGGTGGGATAAAATTCCTGCAAATGAATGAATGAATAAACGAATGAATTAAATGAATGAATGTGCATATGGGTTAGTGATTACGGGTTAGTGAAGATGATTACGGGGCTGGGGCACCTTCCTTATGAGGAAAGGCTATGGCGTTTGGGCCTCTTCACCCTAGAAAAGAGACGCCTGAGGGGGGACATGATTGAGACATACAAAATTATGCAGGGGATGGACAGAGTGGATAGGGAGATGCTCTTTACACTCTCACATAACACTAGAACCAGGGGACATCCACTAAAATTGAGTGTTGGGAGAGTTAGAACAGACAAAAGAAAATATTTCTTTACTCAGCGTGTGGTTGGTCTGTGGAACTCCTTGCCGCAGGATGTGGTGATGGCAACTGGCCTGGACGCCTTTAAAAGGGGACTGGACAAGTTTCTGGAGGAAAAATCCATTACAGGGTACAAGCCATGATGTGTATGTGCAACCTCCTGATTTTAGAAATGGGTTATGTCAGAATGCCAGATGCAAGAGAGGGCACCAGGATGAGGTCTCTTGTTATCTGGTGTGCTCCTTGGGGCATTTGGTGGGCCGTTGTGAGATACAGGAAGCTGGACTAGATGGGCCTATGGCCTGATCCAGTGGGGCTGTTCTTATGTTCTAGTGGGGAAAGGTCAAGCGCTTCATAGTACTGAAAGAGGGGGATTTTATTCCACAAAAAAACCAATGAAATAATCTAAGGATAGAGACTGTAGGGAGTGGCATGCAGTCCTGAACACATATGTACAAAGTAGTACATTGCCCCTGCTGGGGCAGCCACCCATGATGCAATTTGAGTACTTCATACCAGGCAGGCATGTGAGGTGGGGGAGGGGGTACTCCTTGCCCATCCACCACATCACCCAGCCTGACATCTCCATGGAGTCTGGACTGGTTCCATCCTCTTCTCAAGCAGTAATACATAAGAGGAAAGTGGAAAAGGCTTATTTGCTCTCTCTCTCTTTCTCCCTCTCTCTAAGTTCAGCACTGCCACTACTATTGCTTTCTTCACCTCTGAAGGCCAGTAGAGGGAATGCTAGAGCCCAGAATTCCCTCTGCAAGCATTAAAGGAAGTGGCAGAAGCACTGCGCATGAGGGAAAGAGGTAAGTGAAGCGAGCAGGTGTTGGGAGGTCACCCTCCCTGTTACTCCAACTAATGACAACAATAACAACATCAAAGTTGACAATACAGGTGTGTGTTGCTTAGCAATGTTCCGACTAGCAACCAGCCATATATACAGCTGTGGTCCCTAAGGTAAAAACAAAGTTCTTACATGCTAATCAGTTTCATTCAATTACATGCTATAGATTGTATAGCTGCTATGCCACTAGATGGAAGGGAACACAAAGTTCTTAAATGGCGCTCCAGTGCTTCCCAAACTTCAACAAATGAGTTGGGAGCACCATAAGTGTGTGGGGGAAGGGGCTATGGCAGTAATGTGATCCCCAGGATCGTGCTGCTGCCAGAGTGAGGGGAGAGTTTTTAAAAAAAGATGTACCTAAGGGAGTGCTGATCTCCAAGGGATGCAGGGAGACCCGCAGATGCCTTTGCAGGGCTTCTCAAGCCTCCAAAACAGTAAAAAAAAATGTGATCAACAACCACTTCTGAAAGTGGGGATCCAAGGGATCACATTGCTGCCTTCCCTCCCCCTTGCCCTTTCCCTGGGACAAATATTTCCCTGGTAGGTGGGTCGCAGCCCACCAGTTTGGGAACCAGTATGCTATTCAATTATATTCAAATGCATGCTACAGACGCCATAGATACTATGCTGCATTCAGCTACTAAAGGTGCTAGATGTCCACATAACAATGGATTTGCTTTACAATGAGGACTGGATAACATATCCCCATTGTTAAGCAAAGGACACCTGTAAGAGCTCAGAGAGTGATGGGAGGAGAAATAAGTGCATGCAATGCAGGGATGTCTCTTTAAAAGCTCAGAAGAGAAAGAAGAGTGTGCAGGTATGGCTATGGCAGAAAGGATGTTACATGCAGGGAATTCTGATATCTAGGGCCTCCAGAAGTTGAGGACTTAAATGCAGGGAAGTGTATAATGAGGAGACTTACAAGGAGGACCCTCTGTATTGAAAAATGAAAAACTTTTCGATTGAAACATTTCAATGTATCTGTGGCCAGTCTGCAGCTGGTGTCATGATGAAAAAAAGAGGAGCTTTGCAATGCAAAATTGGGCTACATAACATAATTGGAAGGTTACAATCTTCTGACATATTCAGGAACACTGGATAGTCTTCTAAGCTTTGCATGCAAATAGGGTAATAAAGAACCTCTTCATCCAAAACACACTATGACATTGCACAATAACTAAACTGTTTGTGGGTGCTATACAAACTTACCCTGTATTGTACAGCTAATGTTGGAGTCAGCACAAATGGCTCGCCCTTCTGACCTTTGGGTCCTTGGTTTCCCTGCATTGGTAGAAGAAAAATGCCTTTAACTTTCGCGTTCATCAATGACACAAGAATTCTTTCAGGAAATTCACAGTTTTCCATATATAAGCCCCATTATGCACCTTCCCATTCAGGGAGGAAATATTATTTTCAACTAGAATACAGTACATGGGCATGGCACAGAATAATAACTTTCCCAAACGCTGACACAAACAATGGAAGGAAAGAAGTATTTTGTTTTAAAATACTTTCATTTTAAAGTCTTTCGTTTTAAAAAGTGAGTTCCGGTATAAAATGGTTTGGAAACCACTGCTTTATTGGAAAGGGTTGTCTTTTCCTGACTCCTCCTCCCCATCTCATTTCTTCTCCTCATCACTCTCGGGTTTTAATGCTGTTTAGAGGGCAGCTTTGAATCGCAATCCAGCCCAAACAAAAAGCATGTTGGATTTAAAACTGATTTTGTCCCAAATCACACTGCACTGGTTTAAATATAAGAAGTTAAACTGAATTGGGCATTGGGCAGTACTGAAAATCTTAGGGTGTTTTTTAGGGAGGAGTGAGGAAGGCTACAGAGGGAATTCAGTTGTTGAAACAGGGCTGGCTTCCCCATCTGATCTCATCTTATTTTATTGTTTTACTTTAATTTAATTATTATCACAATTATTATAGATCCAAAATTTTTTAAGCAGTGTGGTCTAAAGTCACTTCTAGAAACCCTCTGGGATTCGAGGCCCCAAAGTTAAGCTTCATTAACCTTTAGCCAGTAAGAAAGAAGATCCTGCTTCCACCACATCCCCACCTCCATCCTCACTAGGTTTTGTTCCCTCAGCCAGCAGCACAAAAGTCACAAAGGTGTCCAAATAGAGGAGGAAACTATTCATTCATTTGTCTTTTTTTCTCTTTGTCATAAAGTACGTGTATATTTACATTCTAGGATAAAGTGATCCTTATAATTTGCAACATGGTGTTCTTAGCTTCTTTATTATATAGATGCACATGTCATTAGAATTTAAAAAATATTTGTATTAAAATAATTAAAAACAAATCCCAATCAAATTTTCTTCTCCCAAAACAATTTCTCCAGTCTTTTAAAAATGAATAACTCAGAAGCTGTGATTGGTTTCAGACAATTTCATGATTCCTGTGATATATCTGGGGCTAACAACAACTAGGAAAATAAAGAAAAGATTATTTTTGCCCTTGATGAAGGGTCTCTTTTCCTCCTTAGTGAAGATCTCTTTTTATTTTTGTACAAATATCAAACTACTGATGCAGGTGAAGGACTAAGCTAATGCCATGCTAGCCGTAAGGAGAAATTTTGTTCTTTCACTCCAGAGAAATAATAAACAACAAATATCTTTGTGACTGTATAAGACAAGGCAGCTCTGTATTAGTATATAAATTTCACACCTTATTTGACAGGCAGTCTGCTGTTTGTATTTTTCTAAACAATGGTAGTTCTAAACAATGTGAGCAGTGTTTCTCAACGTTTGACCCCCACTGTACCACTTCACATGATCCACCTATTTGAAGTACCACTGGAAGTAATTGGGGACAACTTCTTTGTCAGTTACTACTGTGTTGGGAGGCCAGATGCAGCATGATAAACACTAGTAAGGGGATCTGGGTGGACAGGAGGGCTTTTTCAAGCACTGGAAGGCATGCTTTGGAGAGCTGCCAGCCAAGTAGAGTCTCCTACTGCTCTTTGTTGCATCACGTTCCTGGTTCCAGGGTAGCAGGTATCCAGGGGTTCTGCGAGTACCACCAGACCCACCTCAAGCACCACTGGTTGAGAAACACTGGTCTACAGCTTATGTGAAGGAGAGTTTTTGTCACTACCCCACAGCATTGGGGTTTACAATTCTTGTAGAAATGGTAGGAAAATCTCCCACTTCAGCAGTGACTCATTTTGGGTCCATTTTGCCTGTGTTTTTTTTTTTTTTTAAATACAACAATTACACTAATACAGGTTACATTGGATTTATTTATTCAGCATTACTACTTACAAAGAAACCAGGCACGCCTGCAGATCCTGGGCTTCCCTGCTGACCAGGATCACCTTTGGTCCCATTGCAGCCATCATGGCCTGGCTTCCCCCGTGATCCTGCTTGGCCTGGGTGACCCTGTGAAGACAGAATAAATACCAGTATCTGAACATCTGTTTCTTGTTTCTACTTTCTAATCTTCACACAGCTCTTAAATGTTCTCATCATTAGCTCAAGCAGCAGCTCCATGGGAAAGGGCAGTGAAAAAGAGTAATTCTTAAAAATATCATTGTTGTCTGAACCAGATGCTTCAGAGAATAGGAACTGAAAAAAAATCAGTGGCAGGGAAAATCTAGACACAGGGCTGTGAGGAATGGAAGAGAAGAGGCAAAGCTTCCATCTCTTTTCTTCAAATAATTTTTCCAGGCGATCACCTGCCCCTTTTAGATATATGCCAGAAAAATGGCTGACACAGGTCTGAGGAGACCCATAGGTGACTGGGTAGCTTACATTTAAAAAAATGTTTCTACTTATCTCCTGCTGGCTGTCTGCTTGCCTCCCCCCCACCCCCCACTGGATGCAGCACATACTCCATCAGCAATGCATTGGCATCAGTACGGGTGGGGGGGGGTAGGACTGAGCAGTAAGGGCCCAATCTTATCCAATATTCCAGTGCCAGTGCTGCTGTGCCAATGGGGTATGCACTGCTTCCTGTGACGGGGAGGCAGTCACAGAGGCCTCCTCAAGGTATGGGAACATGCGGCTGCACCGGTGCTGGAAAGCTGGATAGGATTGGGCCCTCAGTCTAAATAAAAAGAACTTACCCATGAGACATTGCTTGAACCCAGCGTCTCCTTTACTGTAACTGTGCTGTGCCTGGGCATACGTTGCAAAAATACTAGGGATCTGAAACCCAGGCTGATACTGCATTATGTGCATAACATTACATGTATAATCTAACTGGAGACTCCAGCTGAAAGGACAGGATGGATAGAGGCATCACCATGAGTAAAGTCCTTCTTGCTTGCCTCTCATAATGTTTGAGAATTGAGCCTAAGAGTTCTTTTAGCTCTATACCAGTGCTTCCCAAACTTTTCAGCACTGGGACCCACATTTAAAAATAATAACCTGTTGTGACCCACTAGATAGAAAAGAGATCTAGAAATATTTAATTTATTAAATATTTAATTAATGATTTATTAATAATAATTGGGGTTCTGTGCTCCTGTTGAAACCTTACATCTTGTATGTGTGTGTAGAAAATTGCTAAATTTTTCCTAGAAATGAAGTTCAAGGACTGTCCCCCAAACCTTCATTCCAGTGAACTGAACTTTCACAACCCTGGCGAAAATGAGAGTCTCTGGAGGGCTACCTGAGGGCTGCTGGGGCAAACCTAGGAAAGGAGTCAAGACACAGGTGGAGGAAGATGGGCGAAGCAACCCCCTCCCCCTGGCTGAAATCTGAGGCCTTGTTGTTGGGCCAGAAACCTTCAAAGAGTTGAGGGATAGCCAGCATGGAGGAGGAAGCATCAGATGTTGGAGATGTTGATGAGCTCATGCTATCACCCAGCCCCACAGACTTCAAATTAAGACTTAGATGCTTAAAGTTTATAGTATGTGGTGAAGAGGGTGCCCTGGAACTGATTCCAATTTTCCTCATAGGCTAAATGATTCAGGATCCGCTAATTTGATATCCACTATATTTTTCAGGAACTAACCCTAGCAGATAACAAGAACTGACTGTACCACCATGTGAAAATGGTGTGAAGGGCTGACTTCTCCTTACATAACGGTTGGAGGTTCTATAATCCTAGATCTCCTTAATATTCTGTTATATACCAACAATTCTGCTTCATAAAGCAAATGCTACTACAGACAATGAAACTTGTGCATGTGCAAAATGGGGGGGGGAGAGATGAGGCTAGGAAGGGAGGAGGTGCCCTCATATATTAAAAAGGCCCCAGAAAAAGGGCATGCCACAGAACTCAGAAGACCCTGGCACTGACCCTGATCTGAAATAACATTTGGAACATATTTAGATTTATGTGGGTGGGAAGTAGAAAAAGGTCAAAAGGCACTGCAGAGGAAAGAAGTTATGGGAAATCTGTACAAGAATTTCTATGACAGAAATTAAGAAGGAAAGTTCTTTGCTTATTTTATTCCACAAAATATCAATTAAAATGTATGAACAAAATCATTCTATTTTACTATTTCATTTTATATTTTAGATTATATCCTGTCTTGTCACAGTCAAAAAAGCATATCAATGCTTTTCCATGGATTGCTTATGGTTCTTATGTTCAGTGTTTGGTGAATTATGAATTTGTCACCTTTTTAGTTTATTCTATATCCCTTGCTCATTTAAAAATTCCCCCAAATCTCTACAGATTTCTAGCATACAAAATATTTAAGTTTCATTTCTAAGAATGGTTGGCATATATGTTATAAAATTAAGCAAAAGAGATTTAATAATGGAAGGATTATTTGAAACCATTCTGAACCATTTATGGAATGGAGATTATGTAAACTCAACACTTCCTAATTTCAATGTACGAAATAATGATTACTTACGGGAATACCATCTGCACCAGAAAACCCAGTGACCCCTCTTGGTCCCTAGGATGAAAAAGAAACATGATAAAAAGTTATCATTCCTTCAGTTAGTTCCTTACAACCGGGTAGCTTATTAGAAGTGTTGTAATTACCACTTCTCCCTTTGGTCCAGTTACTCCTGGTTGTCCTCTT
Organism: Tiliqua scincoides; assembly: GCF_035046505.1. Lineage (NCBI taxonomy): Eukaryota > Metazoa > Chordata > Lepidosauria > Squamata > Scincidae > Tiliqua > Tiliqua scincoides. The sequence goes on along the minus strand of NC_089821.1, from coordinate 134,390,855 downwards.
TCGCCTTTGTCACCATTATGCCCTGGTAGTCCTGGGATACCTTGCACGCCAGGTGGCCCAGAGGGTCCCAGGTGGCCCAGTGGTCCTGGTTGGCCCTGAGAAGCACAACAAAAAAATAATTCTTCGCATACTACTGCTTGGATACAGAACAATTTTTTCTCTGTATTAATGAAGAAATATGTTACTTCCATAAAGAAGGGAAATTGTATTTTTAACACAAAGCATTAATTTTTGACCATTAATATGTACAAAAAAATACACACCATACATGCGTAACAAAAGTAATATCCTAGATTCTTAATTACACTACAGAAGTGTTGCACTTGAACAAGCATCAGCAAAATCTCTTTGGCTATCATAATCCTGCAATACACACCAGTGCAACTTATTTGTGAAACCACATATTTGAGGAAACGACTGAAAGATCGGCAGGAGTCATAACTTGCAATGTTTTTTTTTCCCCTGAACATTGGAGGTGATTATTTCCCTAAAATTAAGTGCCTAAGGGTGCAATCCTAACCTCTTATCTCAGTGCTTTCCAGCACTGACTTAAGGGCAATGCAGCTCTGAGGTAAGGGAACAAACATTCCCTTACTTTGAGGAGGCCTCTGTGAGTGACACCCAACTGCAGGTTGCAGCAAATGTCCCGTTGGCTGGAAAGCACTGACATAAGGGGTTAGGACTGCACCCTAAAAGTAATTAACAGCCAAAACCTATGGTTTTCCCCACAATAGCGTGTAGTTGCAGCAAAACTGGCTACACTGTAGTGGGGACCCAACTGGGAGACTTGCAAAGAAAAAGTTGGGAGTTGTCCCAGTCAAGGGGACAAATGTCACCCTGAGGAGACCTCCAGCCTGCAAAATTCCTCTGCAGTATGCAGCAGAAACCACACCAGCACCACTACATCAGTGCAGGAGAATAAAGGTAGGATCACTATGTAAGTTAGATCACTGAGACCATATGATTCTGTAAAAAAATCCTGCAACTGTTTCTGTATCAGAAGATTAGATATCAGCATGTTCTTGAAAACAATTTGGGATTAACAAAAGACTTAAAAGTTACCAGATTTTTCAACCTTGTTATTGTATAGTGCAGTGGTTCTCCAACTTTTTAACAACGGAACCCACTTTTTAGAATGACAATCTATCAGGACCCACTGGAAGTGATGGCCAGAAGTGACATCAATAAGCAGGACAAACACCTCCATAAAACAAAATCAAATCAAATTAAATAAGGGTGCAATCCTAACTAACTGTCCAGCATCGAGGTAAGGGCAATGTAGGTCCAAGGTAAGGGAATAAACATTCTCTGTGTCTGCCCCCCAACTGCAGGATGCAGCACATGCCCCATTGGTGCAGCTATGCCAGAGCTGGAAATTGGTTATGATTTGGGCTCAAGTAAACTTGAAAGTTTACAATAAGTTTAAACATTTTTTTTTAAATAAAGAAGAACTCTCCTAACCCTCCCAAGTACTTGCTGATCTGTTAAAAAAAAAACCCCAAACATCACATAAGAGCATAAGAAGAGCCTTGCTGCATCAGGCCAAAGGCCCATCTAGTCCAGCTTCCTGTATCTCACAGTGGCCCCCCAAATGCTTCAGGGAGCACACAAGACAACAGACACAAACTATGTCCTGGTGCCCTCTCCTGCATCTGGCAATCGGAGGCAGCCTACCTCTAAAACCAGAAACTTGCACATACTGTGCACATACTAGCACATACTGGCTTGTGACCTGTGATGAACTTTTCCTCCAGAAATTTGTTCTTCTCTCTCTTAAAGGCATCTAGGCAAGATGCCATCACTATTTCCTGTGGCAAGGAGTTCCACAGACTAACTACACATTGGGTAAAGAAATATTTTCTTTTGTGTGCCTGAACTCTTCCAACACTCAACTTTAGTGAATGTCCGCTGGTTCTGGTGTTATGTGAGGGAAAAGAGCATCTCTATCCATTCTATCCAACCCCTGCATAACTTTGAATGTCTCAATCAGGTGCCTCTTTTCGAGACTGAAAAGCCCCAAACGCTGTAGCCTTTCCTCATAAGGAAGTTGCCACAGTCCAGTAATCATTTTGGTTGCTCTCTTCTGCACCTTTTCCATTGCCACGATATCCTTTCTGAAATGTGGCGACCAGAACTGGACGCAATACTGCAGGTGTGGCCTTACTATTGATTTGTACAATGGCATGATAATATTAGCCGTCTTATTCTCAATACCTTGTGTAATGATCCCAAGCATGGAATTAGCCTTGTTTACTGTCACCGCTCATTGAGTCAACATTTTCATCGAGCTGTCCACCAGCACCCCAAGATCTCTCTCCTCCTCTGTTGCACAGCTCAGAACCCATTAGCCTATATAAAATTTTGATTCTTTGCTCCAATGTGCATGACTTTACATTTATTTACATTGAAACACATCTGCCATTTTGCTGCCCATTTTCCAAGTTTGGAGAGATCCTTCACAATCTCTTCTGGTTTTCACCACTTGGAAAAGTTTGATGTAATCCCAGTGGCGTCACTAGGGTTCGTGTCACCTAGTGCGGGATACCAGCACATCACCCCCCATGCAGTGGGCGGGGCAACACCCCAAGTGGTGGGCGTGGTGATGTACTCTGCGTGGTGATGTACTCTGCCCCACTGATTTTTTGGCTGTACCTTTTGATAGAACAAAGAACACATTCTGCATGAAATTATGCATTGATTGATATGTAACATGATGGTATTATTCTTCCAAATTGTGATTTTAGTGATTCTGGTTACTAGAGGTGTCGTCGTCCCCCCAGGTGTCACCTTATTGCAGCTTACTTTTAGCACTGTGACCCACTTTTTAGAATGACAATCTGTCCAAGACCCACCAGAAGTGATATCATGGTGGAAATGATATCATCAGGCAAATTAAAATAAATAAGTATAAATAACAAAGGCCTACAAAATTGAGGGTCAGAAAAATTTTCCCAAACTTTATGGTGGTTTGATATGAATTGGGGAGCCGATTCCAAGAATGGCATCTGTTTTGCTCTGTCACGTCTAGTTTTGGAGATACAGTATAGCCTCATTAGTGAATGGTTCAAGCAGCTTCCTCATGAGGAAGCCATGGTGTAGGCTTCCTCATGAGGAAGCTGCTTGAACCATTCACTGAAGAGGCTATGCCGTGTCTCCAAAACTAAACATGATAGGGCAAAACAGATGCCATTTTTGGAATCAGCTCCCCAGTATGGGGTTCCCCAGTCCTGCACACATCAGTAGGTAAAAGCGCCCCCCTTCCACCCTGTTAGCCCTCGACTCCTCCCTCACAAAGACTTACCCCAGAAGTAAAGCTCCCAGGAAGTTTGAGAACCACTGATTTAGAGCTTTAAATGTTAAAGCCAGGGTTGGGAACTCAAATTGGATGACTCAAACTCCAGTCACAAAAATGCGTGTTTTTCACGGACTTGTATACTTGTGAGTCATGCACATGGAAGACTTGAAAAAACACTTGAGTCAAGGGTTCCCTGACTCTGCACTCATCCCCATGTATGCAGACTCGAGTCTGCCTGTGTCTGCGTATGCTTGCTTACTATTTTCACAGTGTGAAAAACCCCATGGAGCCGTCATTCAGACCGGGATGTTCCAGCTGGAAGACAGGTCAGGATTAATGTTTTCCTTTTGCTTGAGAAGGAGAGGGGAGGCAAGAGCAAGCTCTTTGGCCATCTCTAATAGGAAGGAAGGAAGGAACCAATGATCACTGGACAAATGATGGGTTTTTTTGGCTGAGAGAGGGCTGGAGGAGGAGCCAAGGGGGTTCTTGCCTTACGATTGGCTGGAGAAGCCTAGGGAAGAGAAGGAGACAGTGAAGGGGGGGAGGCAGTTCATAGTGATCATACTTTCTGAATGCATGGCTCCTTTTGACTCTGTTGCTACTTGTGGGGAGGAAGCCTCATTAAATGACCAGCTGTAGTGGGACTGCTTCTGAATAGAGATATCAAGGATTCAGTTGTCCTGGTAAGCCTCGCAGCTGCTGTGCATGACCCTCCTCCCTCTTGCTGCTTCTGTCCTGGCTCTCACACAGTCCCTCCCACCCCCTCCTGCCTTGTTTACAAATGGGACAAAGCATCAGGGGAGTATTAAAAGAGAACTCCAACACACATACACACACACCAGCCCCTTTTTTTCCATGGTGGTCTTTTTAAAGGGGCAGGATGACTTGAGACCTATTGAGTCATGTAAGGATGACTCAGCAACTCAGAAAGTGCCTCCATTATGACTCGTTTTTGAGTCAAGCTATGGGGGGCAATGACCCTAGATCCAACTCAACTCAAGCTGTGCAGGATCTTCCCATCCCTGGTTAAAACTCACACCTTGAACTTTACCTGGAAACACACCGGCAAGTAGTGCAGGTGGAATAACAAAGGGATGTTGCACTCCCCTAGTGCCAGTCAGCAGTTATGCACAGGGGAATGGGGGAGTGCGAGTCTGATGGTGGATCCCCAATCAGTAGGATCGTATCCCCTCTTTTCAAGTCCAAGGAGATCCACAGACCACTAGGAGACCTACACAGAGGTAAGCAGAATACATTTTTACTTACCTCTGGCAGGTCTCTTGATCGTCGTCCCCCCCCCACCATTGGGTAGAGTGTGTGCCCTGTTGGCAAGGCATTGTCAATCAATGGTGGGGGATAGGATCGGCCCAGTAATATCTCAATATTTTGAATATTCTATCTATTGCATTAATAGGCATTGATTTTATAGAGGTTTGACAAAACAGTTAACTGGAATTTACCATGTTACCCTGTTTTGCTATCTCATTCTGAAAGATGACATATACTATCACATTTTTGGATGCATGTATGTTTAACTGTTAATTGGCATGTTATTCTGGAAATTTGGAGGATATTTTCAGATTGAAATAGAAAAAAATATATAGTTAAAGAAAATCCCATCAAGTTTTGACTGTTGGTAGTCTTTAATATTTAAAAATCGCCAATAGATGGCACTCATTGTCTATACTCCTAATAATACCAGCAGAGTGAAATCAGACCCATTTTTCAATACTGTGTTTAGTAAATCTATCCCAGTTTAAAGTCTGTGACAGTGTTAGTAGGTAAGTAGGCCAGACTGGAAAGGGTTGCAGAGAATGACATCATTCTAACAGGCTCCGAAGTCTGTCAACAATCTAGGCAATAAGGTCTCTTCCTAAGATGGCCATCAACTGGTTTTTGTTACCCTATCTCATGGGCCCCCAGATAGCCCATGGGCCAGATCTGGCCCCCAGAGTCCCAGGATCCAGCCCCCAGAGACCCACACCCCATAGAGACCCTCTGGTCCATGGTCACTTAAGCCCAAGCTCTACAGAGCTTGGGTGGGAGTTCCTAGGCTCCTGCGCGACCGGCAGGGTTTTGCAGGGCTTGTGCGAGGGCTTCAGGGCTCTCACAAGAGCACTGCAGATCATGCACGAACTTCAGGACTCTTGCACGAGTTCTGCAGGTCACCCAAGAGCCCTGAAGCTTGGGGGCAAGCTCTGCAGAGCCCTGGAGATCATGTGACAGCTTGTGCGGGAACTTCAGGGCTCTTGGACAACCATGTGAATTTAAACTGCAGAGACCTACAGAAGAAGAACCATGTGGAGGGGCTGCTAGTGGAGAGACTGCGCTGCTGCTCCTATCGCTGACCCTTGTACTGCTTTCCTCTCTCAGGTCTGTGAGGGAGGTAGGGAGCTGTGATAGGCGTATGTATATGAGTAGAGAAAATGAGAAGAGACTTGCAAAACCCCTGCTTTCCCCTTCCTCCCCCTCTTTGCTCCAAGAGCCTGCTCCCCCATAGCCCTCCTGTGCACTGCGCAACTCCTCCTCCTCTCCCTTGTTGCTGGGTGTTTTGGCTGTCAGGTTAAAAAGCCCTGCTTCTCCACCTTGCTCCCAGAGCCTGTCCCCCCTTCGTAGCACTTCTCCATACCGTGCAGCAGAGTGTGTGCATGCGTGATGATGATGAGACCTTTATTGGCATGTGCGTCATGAAAATATATAAATAAAACCACACAACAAATTCATAATTACATGATATACAACCAAAGAGAGGAACCCAATAGTCAGAAATGCCCCATATGCTAGCTTGTTACAGATCTAAGCTTTTGCTTCCATTTTCCAAGGACTGTACAGACAAAAAGGGCAATGTTATCAAGAGTTTCTCCTTCCTCTGTTGACAAAAGGGCTTGCACCCTAAGTGTGTGTGTGAGAGAGAGTACATGCATGGGGGGGTTTCCTCTCAGTCAGGTCTGTGCAGAGGTGAGAGGTAGTGATCGGTGTGTATTGGTGTTTGTGAAACCCAGGGACATCTCTTGTTTATTCTGAAAAATTTACTTCTGTACCTTTAAATAAATCATTTTTGGAGAGGGAGAATGCGGACCTGTTTCAGAGTCTGCTTTATCTCTTAGTGTGTGTGTGCATATTTTGGTGTTTGTGAAACCCAGAGACGTCTCTTGCAGGATGCTTGTTCTGAGATACTTAGCATTTTGCAAGGTGCCTGGGGTGTGTTTTGGTGCTTGGTGAAATCCAGCAGCTCTGCTGGTTCTGGGCATTGATGGGAACTCGAATCAGGTGACTTGGGTTTGAGTCAGGAAAATCAGCATTGATTGCTGACTCATTTACACTCAAGTCACTTACACCATTGACTGTGACATGGACTTGAGTCTGAGGCCACTTGACTTAGCACTCAGTCCCCACACATGCAGATTCGAGTCTGTGTCTGGGTGTGCTTGCTTGCTTTTTTCAAGGCATGAAAGATCTCATGGTGCCATCATTCAGACCAGGCAAGCAACAGGGAAGTTCTAGTCAAGAGGTAGGGAAGCGTTAATGTTTTGCTTTTGCATCAGACAGGAGAGTGGGAGGCGGAAGCAGGCTCTCTTGCCTATCTCTAAAGCAGCCATTTTCAACTGGTGTGCCATGAGTGGTCCACAGGTGTGCCACAGGAATTTGGGGGAAGGTCACTTATTAATAGGGCCAATCGGAGATGTGAGTCTCCACTGGCAGCATGGTGTGCCTTGTCAATTGTCAAAAACCTGGTGGTGGGCCTTGACCATTTTAATGCCTTGTCAGTGTGCCATGAGATGAAAAAGGTTGAAAATCACTGCTCTAAAGGAACTGATGGTCATTGGATGAAGGATGGGAGATCTAATTTTTTTCTTTGGATGAGGGAAGGCAGAACAAGGAGCCCAGGGGGTTCTTGCCTTAGGATTGGCTGGAGGAGCCAAGAAAGGGGGAGGAGACAGGAAAGCGGAGGGGGGGGAAGGAAGTTTGTATCAATTACGCTTTCCAAGGCATGGCTCCTAATGGCTGTTATTACTTGGGAGGAGGATGCGTCATTGAACAACCGGCGCAAATGGGACTACCTCTGAGTACAGCTGCAAAGAATTGGGTCGTTCTGGTAAGCCTCGCAACTGCTGTGCATGACCCTCCCCCTCTTGCTGCTTTTGCGCTCAAGCACTCCACCCCACTCCCTCCCGCCTTGTTTACAGGTAGGATGGAGACAGCAGGAGAGTGTTTAAACAGCTCCAACACACACACACACACACACACACACACCCCAGCAGCAGCCCCGCTTTTTTCCATGGCTGGTTTTTTTTAGAGCGAACGATTTGAGACTTGAGTCTTTTTGAGTTGTGAAAACACTCTGGGCGACTTGGGAAGTGCCCAGTTGTAAAGTACCCGTTTTCCATTGGAAAACCAGATGAACTTTTAACAGTGCTCCAGAAGCCTCAGATGGCCTTTGGAGCAGCAACGGGAAGGTCATGCGAGGCTCTGTGTGACTGGGTACGTATGGGAGGTAGTGGGTTGTGGGGAGGCAGCGTGTTTTGGGCTTGGCCCTGGGAGCTACAGCAGCCAGGCCCATAACTGGAGGAGGAGAAAGTGGTTCAGGTGCATTTCTTAAAAAGGGGGTGGGCACACAGGCAATGATGTCAGAGCTCCACAAATTCAGGTGGTGGATGTGCTGAAACTACCTTTGGGAAAGATGGTGCTTTGTAGGACTGATTGAGAGTGGCAAAGAGAAGATTAAGGTGAGATGTGATACCTGTCTTCACGTATCTGAAGGGCTGTCAGTCAGAAGACAGGGAGGAATTGTTCTCCATGGTTTCTGAGGGCAGGACTAGAACCAATTTGTTGAAACGACAAAGAGGTAAGTTTAGCTAGGCACAAACAAGTAATACTAACTTGACGAGCTGCATGGCACTGGAACCTTCTGTCTAGCGCAGTTGTTGGCTCTCCCTCATTCAAAGCCTTCAATAAGAAAAGGGATGGCTATCTGAGAGATGCCGTTTCACTTGCCTGCTGTGATGAGGGAGTTGGGCTAGATGATCTTCAAGGTACCCTCCAACTCTACCATTCTATGATTCTGTGGTTGGTGATGTACAGCTTTTGGACTGGTTTGGAAAATAAGCCAAATGCTTCTGATTTTTTTAAAAATACAGTAGCATGATATATTCTAAGTCACTCCAACAGCAGTTCAGGAGAAGTCACACATCTTTAATACTTCATAACAAAAATATAGAAATTTTACATTTGCTATGAAAGAGTCAACATCCTGACAGTAAAATGCAGCAATATTTGGAAAGGAATGAGGAATTTTTCTCCTCTGCTGCTGTAAAGAGATATGTAGAAATACACCTAGACTACTTTCACAAGCAGCCATTTTGGCAACAGGGCTCCTCATCTGCCAGTGGATTGCCAGCCAGCCACCAGCACAGCTAAGGCACTGGCAGGGAGGGAGGAAAACTGGGCTGGGGAAAAACTGGGCAGGAAGGTTCTGGTGTGTGCCAGATCCTATCCCCTTTTCTGCAGCCTCCCCTGCCTCTTTGTCTCCTCAAATTTGTGCCAGCTATTTTGCTGATACACATCTAAGGACATCCATTTCAAAGTGGGAGGCTTACAGGTTTAAGGATGTTCTGTCAAATTTCCACTCCAACCTTCGCCTATAGAACTTATGTTCACTTGGAGGGGGCGGGGCTTGAGGTGGCCGAGTAGTCATGTTTTTCTGAGCTCCTGGAAAGCTCTTGGAAAGCACGCTATTTCTTCCCAAAATCGCAGGTCTGATGAGATCCGAGGAACAGCAGTCAGGAGAGGCCTTGATGGTGTACGGTTTCGGAGAAGAAGGGTCCAGCCAGGGACTGTTTTTTCTCCAAGGGAACCCAGCCATCGATGTCGGTGAAGGGGAGGGTTCAATGTTGAAATTAAGCTGAAGGTAAAACGGGAAGTGGAGTGTGATCACCCCACTCTCACTTTCCCTGACCTGAGGAGCCCTGCAGCTGCTCGCGCCCGGCTCCCCGCAGTCAGGGACGGCTGCTGCAGGGACTGGAGGGTGCACCCCAGTCCCTGCAGCCCGGTCAAAAGGGAACATGGAGCAATTGCGCACCGCTTCCGGTTTAGCATAGCGGGGCGCAATTGCTCTGCTGTCACCTTTGCTGACCCGGGGAGCCCTGCCGAAGGTCGTACAGGGCTCCCCGCACCCCCACGGGGCTTCAGGGGGCTTGGGCAAGTGCACCAAGCCCCTGCAGCCCCCCTGAGCGACATGATCCTGGGGATCGTGCTGCTGCCTCCTCCCTGCCTCCTAGCTACCCCCGCCCCTTAAGGGGAAAGGGACCAGGGCCCTCAGGCTGGGGTGTCATGACACCCCAGTTTGAACACCACTGCTATATACACTTCCTTAAGAGTATCCCCCATTAAATACAATGGGATTTATTTTTAAGTAAATATTTGTAGAATTGCAATGTTGAGACTTGCTGTATTCATCCTCTTTGCTGCATAAAAATAGAACATTTTTAAATCAAATGAATGGAATTTCAATTGTGTTTTCCTAAATTGCCAAAAAAAGAAAAAAAAAACTTTTACAGTTTAGCTTAATGGCCACTTCATTTACTGCTCATTTAACTTGTGCTGCCCAGACAAATGACATTTACTTTCAGGAAAGGAAATAAATTCCAGACAAGTGATTCATCTCCTAGTTTTTTCCCCCTAAAATTACAAATAAGGACAAAATTAACATGACAGTTTCATTAAAATGCCTGCTACGAAATTCTCTCCATGATGTCCCTGAAAGCCACATTCTTGTTTGTAGGCAGTCAACTAAACAACTTTTAGAAGGTTCTTTCCCACGGTTCAGCACAGCAATTCAGTCCAATTTTTCAGATTTTTCCCTAAACTGTTCTTTCTGAAAGTTGTCTTGTTGCTCAGTAATGTCACCAAATGTCACCAGTATGAGTACTCATCACACCACAGCACATGCAAAATATAAAATATTGCTCTCAGTTGCAGGAAATTTTCAACAAAGAATAAAGTCAGGGGAAACTACCTTAAACTGATTTGGATGACACTAAGCCAGTGTCATCCAAAGTTGGCTTGTTCCCCTCATTTTTTGGTACCCAGGGGCTTTGTACCTTAAATACAGGGAGCACTTTGTACAAATAGCCCCTCTACATGTGCTGCTAATACTAAATTTAAAATAGTTTTAGCAATATGAATGGTAGTTTTGATTAACCCCCCCCCCACTGTAATTCAGCAAAAAAATCCCAGTGTGTTGCGAAATGGATGGAGTACTCACATTGCACCCACCTAGCACATGTGTAAAGAGGAGCTGGCAAAGTTTCATCCAAAATTTCCTGCACATAATTTAACTTTTTATAGAAAAGGAAGGGCATATTATTCTGCTTGTAAAACTAGATATGTCTGACTGTTGCCCATTGAGCGCCAACAGACTGGGGCATGGCTAATGCAGGGGGCCAGGAGAGTGCAGCAATAACATCACGAGCTTGAGATTGTTGCATATGGGGGAGTCAGCCCATCTGGACACAATCAAACTGGGACAAGGGGATGTTGGGACTGGCCTCTTGGAAGTGCTGGGAAAGAGATAAAAAAGAAACAGGATACAGAGCGGAGGGGGTGGAGAATGAGGAGAGAGAGAAGGAAGTTAGAACCAGAGGTGGAGATCAGGCAGGAAAGAGGGAGAAAGGCCAGGAGAGGAGGGCAAAGGGGAAGAGGAGAAAGGAAGGAGGGGCACAAAGGAAGAACTGGGGAGCCATGAGCCCACAACTCCCAGGCCTATGAGCATCCCACCAGCATGGGCCAGACAAGAGGGCCAGTGCCCACCCTAGGTTATGAGAATGCTAGTGTTGGAGATGGCAGGCTCCTCCTGCGGCACCAGCTGGGTTGGACTCAAAGATACCCTGGTCAAATCTTCCCAGATCCAAAAGGCAATCTTCCATATAGAGAAACTCTGGACTCAAAGAAGTTCTGAGTAAGCTATGTGTGAAGTAACTGTGGAATGGTGCACCCCACACCCTAGGATTTTTTGTCGTACCCCTTCCCTCCAATGATATTGTGTTCTGATAGATATATGTTGGCCAATATAAGCCCCTTCAAAGCAAAAACATCTTAATGGTGAGTATGTCATACACCAACCACAGTTAGGGCAAGTCCCCCCCCCCCCCGGGGAGAATGAGGAGGCCACACTGACTCAAGGTGAATCTCTGCCATGATTGATGCTGGCTGCGTATCCAAAGATTATTGCTTTTTCGTGGTCAATTTCACATTCCCCCACATTCCGGGGTGAACATGAGAGGAACCAGGAACATCTATGCTACCCGGAAGTGGGTCTCTCAGCCCTAAAAATAGTACTGGTGGCTTGTAAAGAGCACATGGAAATGGTGCTGATTTGCTGTGCAATGGTAGGAGCCCCACTTTTTGCACTTTTTTTTGTTTAAATATCCTTAAAATTTGTAACCCAGTATCCGCTGGCATCCTCAGTAAGTCAAATCGGCAGATGCCAGATCAGTGGATACCATGTATCCATCTGTATGAATTTTTTGCTTGGTTCCTTAAGTTCTTAAGAAGAAGACCACAACCAGGATCTGAAGATGGTGAAAGTGCAATCTTATGTATGTCTACCCAGAAGAAACTCCCATTAAGCTTAGTTGGGTTTACTCCCAGAAAGTGCATTCAGGTTTGCAAACTCAGGAAGCAATTCTATACACACTTTCCTGGAAGAAAGCCCCACTGAACACAATAGGACTTACTTCTGAGTAGACATGTATAGGATTGTGCTGTAAGTCAATAATAAAAGTAAAACTGAGCAATCAAACAATTTATTTTAAAAATATTTTAAGTTTGTGTGGGCGAGTTCTCAAGACTAAGAACATTCAGAAAGTTCACCACAGATGTTTTCTTTCAGTAGGCGTTAAATGCACTGTTAACTAAATCTGTTCTTTTGTTGTTGCTGTGTTTAAATACTTTGGAGAACATAATTTTCCTTCCAAACCACTGATCACTGAAATTTCCAAACTATGTTTTTGGTCAGCGTCATAAACATCATAAACTCCAACATTGTAGCTGCTGTAAGGAAGACATTTTATAACTTTTCTTACATTTAAGCCGTCTGTGTAGGGATTCTGGGAACAATTTCAAAAACACCCTAAAGGAATTTAATAAGCACTCTTCGAACAGTCTATATAAGGTGCAGGAAACTGGTTGAAGCTCCCTTCAGAACTCTTCCTGACCTTCAACCCTTTGGATGGAAGAAAGAGTGCAGACATTCTACAGATATGAAAGAGGGGAGGGATAGTTTCTAAAACAAGGATGCATTCAAATATGATGATGATTTAAATAGAACCTAAGCACGGGGAGGGGGAGACGGATAGACTTTCCTGGAGCCTGAGGTTCAGGTTTCAAGTTTATTACCATAAAGAAAAATGTAAGGGTAAATCATGCTTGAGGGCATTTATATAAACTTCTGAGATTTGCTGGACCAAGGCCTTTCTTGCCAACTGCTCTAAAGGAGGGATGAGGGAGGAGCAGTCCTATGCTAAAGGTTGTACTGGGTCCATAGGGTTGTGACACCTGGGCACAAGTTTCAAGTGTTGCTTCTATTTTTCCTTCTATACAGGAGTGCCCCCATATCTGTGGATCCTGTATTAGCGGATTACATAAGAACAGCCCCACTGGATCAGGCCATAGGCCCATCTAGTCCAGCTTCCTGTATCTCACAGCGGCCCAACAAATGCCCCAGGGAGCACACCAGAGAGACCTCATCCTGGTGCCCTCCCTTGCATCTGGCATTCTGACATAACCCATTTCTAAAATCAGGAGGTTGCGCATACACATCATGGCTTGTACCCCATAATGGATTTTTCCTCCAGAAACTTGTCCAATCCCCTTTTAAAGGCTAGACGCCAGCACCACATCCTGTGGCAAGGAGTTCCACAGACCGACCACACGCTGAGTAAAGAAATATTTTCTTTTGTCTGTCCTAACCCTCCGAACACTCAATTTCAGTGGATGTCCCCTGGTTCTGGTATTATGTGAGAGTGTAAAGAGCATCTCCCTATCCACTCTGTCCATCCCCTGCATAATTTTGTATGTCTCAATCATGTCCCCCCTCAAGCGTCTCTTTTCTAGGCTGAAGAGGCCCAAACGCCGTAGCCTTTCCTCATAAGGAAGGTGCCCCAGCCCCGTAATCATCTTAGTCGCTCTCTTTTGCACCTTTTCCATTTCCACTATGTCTTTTTTGAGATGCGGCAACCAGAACTGGACACAATACTCCAGGTGTGGCCTTACCATAGATTTGTACAACGGCATTATAATACTAGCCGTTTTGTTCTCAATACCCTTCCTAATGATCCCAAGCATAGATTCAGTTATTCGTGGATTGGGTCTGGCCCCCTGCCTGCCCCCTCCAGAGGTGAAAGAAGCTCTGCTCCCCTTGCCTCCAGAGGGGAGTCTGAACTTAGAGAGGCCAAGGATGTCCACTCTAGTCTTTGGTGGGCTCAGACTTAGCTAGAGAGCTGAAAACACATGACTTCCAGTTTCACACAGAAACCGGAAGTGACGTTTTTAATGCTTTATAAGGCATTAGGAAATCCAGGGAAGGGCCTCCTAATGCCTTAAGCATTGGGGGGGCAGCCCCCTAACCATGGAGATTGGCGTTCATCCGTATCCATGGTTTCAGCTATCCCATGGGGGTGTGTGTTCCAAAACAGAACTCCCACGGATAAGGGGGCATGCCTGTACTACAAACTTGCATACATTTTCTCTATATCAGCGTTTCTCAAACTGCAGGTTGTGACCCACTTGGTGGGTTGCAACCTGATTGTTGGTGGGTCGCAAAGCTTTAGCTGATAACTGAGAAGACAAGTGCATTGAGCCCTATGGAAAGTGAAACTGAGCCATATTGTCAGTCCGCACCCCCCCTAGCGACGCCACTGGCCCTATGGAAAGCGAATCTAAGCTACATGTTTGAGTTTACTCACAAGTAAGCAACTGTGTCTTGGCCCATGGTTAGGAATGCAAGGCCACCAGAATGGTCCCGATCCGATGAAAGTGGAGCTCAACAAATGCTCCAGAAGGCAACCTTCCCCCCATAAAAAGAACAGAGGCTTGAGCCAGTAAGGTAATTTTTTTTTTATTTTTTAGACTTGTAAAGCTAGGTGGGTTCCAATACTGATATGGTACAACTATAAGAACTTAAATTGAACTGGGCATTGGATAGGGCTGAAAATCTTACTGATTTTGGGGGAGGGGGGTGTTATTGCAGGCAGGCTATAGAGAAATTTGATATGGCGGAACAGGACTGGTTTCCCCTTATTTATTTGTTTTTAATCATTTATAATTATTTGTTTTAATTTGCTTGCTTTTGGCCATGACATCACTTCAGCCATGACATCATTTCCAGTGGGTCCTGGACAGATTGTCATTCTAAAAAGTGGGTCCCGGTGCTAAAAGTTTGAGAACCACTGCTGTATATGATATCGTATTCTTCATTTCTAAAGGGGGAGAATCATGCTTGCAGGGTCTAAATACCATGAAGCACCAAACTGAGAGCTAACAAAAATGTGCCCACCCATGCACCATTTTGAAATATTTTCTTTTAAAATTTTCAAATCAATGTGAAAATAGAGGTGTTTGTTTCTGGTAAAATAGGATTACAGCCTAAGATTTACTGAACACAATGGGCTTACTTCTGAGTAAAATAACACCGTTTCAAACACCTCTACCAATAATTCTGGTTACTGTACCTAGAAAGAAATATGAGGCTGCAGTTCCAGCCACATTACTCCTCTATCCTCCTGCCTTTGCCTGGGAGTAAGTCTTACTAAACTCAGAGGTACTTACTTCTGAGTAGACATGCAAATACTTGCATTGAAGTATCCTTATTGCTTCAATACAGGGCTTTCAAATCATAAAGCAGGTTCCTAAGGAGACTTCCACTACAATCCTAAACATGCTTACTCAGAAGTAAGTTCTAAAGATTTCAATTGGAATACACCAATGTAAACGTTCATAGGATTGCAGCTGTATAGTGCAATCCCATCTTACTTAGAAGTATATCCCATAGTGCTCAGTGGGGTTTACTGTCACAAATGTGTTTACAGAATTGCAGCCCTGGACAATTACTAGGCCAAGAAACCCTGTATGATTTCTTCCTGGCTCAGCGTATGTGTGATTAGCATATCAGCATGCTAATCAATCAATCACTGTTTCAATCACTACAAAGTGTAGCAGAGTCACCGATATTCCAAAAGTGCTGAAGCATACATACTTATACTATAGTTTGCATAAAAATATGAAAGATCATGTACTTAATTTTGCTTACCATGTTCAATAGAACATTTAACAAACAAATTTTAAATAAACACACTTGACAATAATCCCAACAAGGGCCAGCTCAATTTGTTCCATAACTCTGTGTAGTTTCAGTAGGAATAATTTGGTCCAATAAAGCTGGAAGTGTTTATGAAATAGATCTTCTATTTATGAGTAAGTGAAGACTATTTTCTCAAGCTGCCAATTATTCAAACTATTTAGCAATATGCATTTGCAAACCAATTCACAGACCTCCTTGGGGAAAAATATTAGAAATGCAGGTGGCTGCATTTTTTCCCCTCTGAATTTCTAGATGTTTCTCACTTTGGTTTCTATCCACAGTTAAATTAGATAAACTGTTGTAAGAGTCTCATTCTACCATAGGAATTCTCAAATAAGGAAGAATTTTAATGTAACATTTTACAAAGGCAGTTGTGTCACTAGCTCACTGTGGTAAGTAAATGCCAAATAAACTCCATTAAATGCTGTTTCCTTTCAACATCTATTTAAAAAATATTTGAAAGAAGCAGGTGGTTTGTCATAATGTTTTGCTTAATTGATGTTATGCATAAAAGCTATACATATGATAAAAAAACAGGTTGAGCCTAATTACTCATGGATTTTATATCTGCAGCTCTGGCATAACATGGGCCCCCTGGACCCATGTTGAGCTGACTTGACCCAACCTGAACGCTCCACAGATGACTGGAGCTGTGCTTTGACCAAAGCTGTGCTTTGACAGCTCCAGTCGCCTTCATAGGGTTTAAAGGCTGCAAAGCAAAGCAAAGTTAAAGCAAAGCAAAGCTGTGCTTTGACAGCTCCAATCGCCTTCATAGGGTTTAAAGGGGCTGGAACAGTGAACCTCCTTATCTGCTGTTTTCTGTATCTATGGAGGGTCTGAGGAAGGATCTCTGTGGAGACCGAGACCCTGCCGGTACACCCATTCATTACTCTTTAGTTCAATAATTTTGATTAATTGATTGAGACCTTTATTGGCATAAAATAATTTCCAGGGGATAGAAACAATGGACAATATAAAATGCACACAGTAAAAATGTGAACGTAATTAAAAAACATCAAACATTATACTACTGTACTCAGGGCACAAGATAAAGCATGTGGGGGGGGGAATTATGGGTTATCCCATTTTAACAAATTATTGGGAATGGGAAACTAAACTCTAGCACAGTGTAACTCCTGTAGCTTTGTTAGCTGCATTAACTATTATGCACCTCATCAATTCATATATGTTTAACTTTTCAAATGAATAAAAGTGCTTTTAAATGGGCAAGGCTACAGTTCTGGAGAAGCAGCGGGCAGTAAGTTAATATCTTTTCTAACAGGGTGAAGGGTTTTAGTTCAATAATTTACTGCTTGATCAAAAACTTTGTATGCAATAAATATACAGGCAGACCCCTGTATCTGCAGGGGATTCATTCCAGCCCCCCCCCCACTGATGATTCAGAAAGAGTGGATATGAGGGAACTCTATCTCCGCTGCCCCCACACCCATTAACATTGTTGAAATACTTACCAGTGAAATGTTTCTTGCTTTAACAGGTCGCTTGCTACAAGCATTCAAGTAACATGTGCAGGCAGCCAGATGCCTGAATGCTTGACAAAACTAGCTCAAACAGTAGCAGGAAGAAGGAAGTTAACTATTTCCTGTTACCATTCGATCTAGTCTCATCAAGCATACAGGCTGCTGGCAGCCTGCCTACATCATGCTATAAGATTGAATGCTTATAGAGACATGTTAAAGTTGAATCCATGGATACAGGGGCCTGCCTGCACAGCATCTGCTTTCATGCATCATTACTCAGAAAAAATGTTTTGATGCTGTAAGGGGCAAGAGCATATAACAATATTAATGAACTAAAATGGCAAAGAATGAAATTGTGCACCTGGGCAGTTATGGATTCTATCATTCTTCATCTTGTCTAAACATCATAGTCCTTTTTATAATCATGTGTAGTGATTATATGTTAAAGAAACATTGTCATGGAGTCATCAAAGGCCATATGACAGTGGTCATGGAGTCACCACATGGCAGTGGTACTCAAACTGGGGCATCACAATGCCCCAGCCAGAGAGCCCTGATCTCTGCCCCCTTAAGGGGTGGGGAGGGGAGAAGGCAGAGACCCAACCCGCTGGATCGTGCCGCTTTGGAGGGGCACAGGGGCTTGCTGCCACTTACCAGAGCCTGCAGCAGCCTCCTGGGTGTGTGGGGAGCCCCCACGCCAGACTCCACAGGGACCTCCAAAAGGCAGAGACCCTCAAAATTGCGATTGTAACAACTTCTGGTATCGGAAACACAGTCTAGGGGGCTGCTGCAGGCTCTCGTAAGTGGCAGCAACCCCCGGTGCCCTTCCAAAGTGGCACAATCCAGCGGGTCATGTTGCTGCCTCCCCCCCGCCCCGCATGCACTTATTGTGGCTCATACTCTCCTTGAGAGTCTGAGAACCACTGCCAAATGGTTTTGCATAGTTTGAGTCCTAGGAGAAGACTGGAATAAACTATGGGCCAGAAGCCTTCGAACACACGCAAGAGTAGCTCCTGTGCATGTTGCTGGAGTGGCATAAAACAGAAACTGACAACAAAACTAGACAATGCCTAGTTCTAAGAACCTTGAAATGATGAAATAAAGTAAAAGTACCATATATAACTTTTGTGAAGCTAGAAACAGGGTCCTAGGCAAAGCAGAGTCAGCAAAACACCGACAGAATCAGACTTTTCTGTGGAAACTGGAAATTAGAGGAGTAGAGGGAAGGAAAATTAACTGATCGCTTTAATGGCATTTGAAGTATTCAGCAGTATGAAACAGACCCCCCCTTTACCCAACTTTTATCTTTCAGCACACAGAGAACGTACACCAGCACACCAGGATCAAGTCGCTAAAAAGGGTGCTGTGTGTTGGCCTGTATATCTTTCTCTTCTGTTTGACTTTCTGCTAGTGTTCCAGTAGGGTTGTTATGTTTTTATCATCTGCTGCTGCTTTTATTCTGCTATTTTAGTGCTTTCATTACTTATGCTGCTACTATTATTTTTAGCTATTATCACTTTATTTTAACATATAATATATTATATTTTAATCATTTTTGTTAGGTATCTGGAAGTCCCCATTTTTATGGGAGTCAAGACAGCATATACATATTTTAAATAAATCAACAAGTTATCAATAACAAAGCACTGAAGTATTAGTAAAACATACTTTCTGGGAAGGTGATTAAAGACTAACCCTAACTCTATAACAGCAAAAAAGACAATAAATTGGGCTCAGTGGGATTTAACACTGCTTATGATTTAACATGTGAAACATTCTAAACATTTCTTGTAATGTAACTGGAATTTCTGAATTTAGAGCACTGGTATTCCAATTTTTTTATAAAGTATACTGATCAGAATGAAAACCAAGAGTAGAATTAAATAATATTTTTCAAGAGAGCACATCAAAAGTCTTTATAATAGATAGAAAATAGAAATATTGACATATACATTACAATGATAAAACATAGAAGCCTATCAATGTATACATTATATTATCATAGGCATGAAATACAGAATCAATTGTATGAGTTCTCCTACGCCATTCCAACCTACTCCCCCTTCAGCATTCTCACAGAAAAGTCTATTCATTTCACAACTATTTGATGTAATTATTCCAGATTTTTTTTTTAATAGTTCACATGCTCCATCTGCCTCCTGTGAAAATACTTACAAATAACAGCTGTGGAAAAATAAAACATTTGGATGTTTTCCCCCTTACATAAAATTGGCTGTTTTGCAAAAACTCTCAAAGCAGTCATAATAAAGGCAATAGTATTCCGGTCTTGGAAAGCCATTTGTCAGCAATATCATTTTGAACACCTTGATCTGGTAATTTTTCTTTAGGTTTTCTCGCAAACTGCATCAGAAAAAAAATAAACCTGAAAGCTGGACTGCAGGAATGAAAATGCTTTCCCCTTTTGGCATTTTGCTAGCTTTCCAAATACATGCTTTGCTGCTGCTCATGTACTGTAATTTGTTTCTCATATTTTCTGTAGTCTGTTGCACCTCTGCTCATCACTGTCACACAAACTAGTAATCTCTACCTGCTCACTTCACTCATAACAGCAAAATATTTCATTTGTTGGTACTGAGACATCCAAATCACAGTAGCCTGACTACTCTCTCTTTACTGTAAAAAGTCTCAATTGCTAGGCCTACAGGGTTGGACTGGTTAGGAAATATCTACCTACCTTAAATGAGTTCAAGCCTTCCAGACCAGATGAATTGCAACTTGGGATACAAAAACAACTCGCTGATGTACTCAGAACCCCTGCCTATCATTTTAGAAAAATTCTGGAGGTGCCGTAAGAGTGAAGATGGGATAATGTTATCCCTATTTTCCAAAGGGGGGGGCAAAGAGGATCCAGGAAATGGGCAGCCCAATCCCAGGCTCGGCGGCACTGAGGAGGGCTGCCGCTGAATCCAGCGCCTCCCATGCAACCGCAGGAGGCGCCTTGGGAGAAGGGGACGTTCGCCCCCTTCCCCTGAGTAAGCTAAGCAGCCCCGCAATGGATCAGTACAAGGAAAAGGTGCTCATGCAGAGCGCGCAGCCCTCCACGAGCGCCCTGGATCCTGCGTAGCAGAGCTCTGTGAATCCTCCTCCTGCCAACCCCCAACATGCCTCCCTCTGCCCTCTCTCCGCCCCCACCGGCCTCTTCCCTCCCCGGAATGCCTCCTCCCGCCCCCGCCTACCATTCCGCAGTCCGGCGGTCCCGGAGACCGCCGAGCCACAGGACCTGGGCGACCACCCAGCGCTAGCCCAGCACCTGCTGGCACTGGGCTAGCATGGGTGGGAGCCTGGTGGTGAGCCCTGCGAACGTGCCTTACGGTACGTTTGCGGCTGTATTCAGTGGCACAGCTCCTTGCCGCCGACCACAGGATTGGGCTCTGAAGACCAGAGGATTGGGCTCTGAATCAGTCGGATCAGTACAAGCGAGATACTTGGAACAAATTAGGCACAAATAAGGCAATCAGTCTGTAAGCATCTTGATAACAACATAGTGATTAGTACAAGGGTCGCCCAGAAAGTAATGCACCACTTTTTTTTTCTCAGCCTACAGTAAAGGTACGAATGCGAAACTTTAGATATACATTATTTGAATTTTCAGGAGTGCGCACACAAATTTTTGGTTTCTTCAGACAGATAGCGTAGCTGCAGCAGTGTTTCGAAATGGCATCTGTAAGTGATGTATGTTACAAGCAGCATGTCGTCATTGAATTTCTCACTGCGGAGAAAGAAACTGTTGGGAACATTCACAAACGTTTGTGTACAGTTTATGGAGAAACTGCAGTCGACAGAAGTACGGTTAGTTGCTGGGCACAGAGGGTGAGGCCATTAGAAGGCGGTTGTGTGTAAGTTTCATTGTGTTCAATAAATAATTGTTGAAGAAAAAAAATGTGGTGCATTACTTTCTGGGCGACCCTCGTAAAAGCAAACATAGATTTATCCGAGACCAAGGTCCTCTTTATTTTTCATTGGGTTACTAGCATAGTAAATTGTAGAAGTAGTGTGGACATAATTCATTTTGATTGCAGCATAGTACTTGATAAAGTCTCCCATTAAATTTTAGTTTGCAAACTAGTCAATAAAGGCTAGATAAAAAGGTCAGGCGGACACACAATTGGCTAGAAAACAAAGAGTGATCATCAATGGCCCTTTATCCTATTGAAGGGAGGTTCTGAGAAGGATGTTGAAGGGCTTTGTCTAGGCCCCATACTCTCATGCTCTTCTTCAAAGACTTGCATGAAAGGGTGGAGGAACTCCTTAGCACAGTTAATGATAACACCTCGGAAGACAGAAATACAATTCATTATGACTTTGATACAATGATGTGTGGTCAGTGTAGGCAGGGTAAGTAGAGGCCTCACCTGACCCTGCAAGTACCTTTTGCCTTTCCTAAGCTGCTTCTCTCTGCTGCAGCACATAGCTTCTTTAAAGCAACATGCACTGTTAACACACACATACACAAATTTGGAGGGAACAAGGACAGCTGCATCAGCTCAATCACTATGGTGGCTTGAAAGGACCAAAATATACAGGGAGAGCTACCTCTTTTTGCCCATTAATAAAACGACAGTGCTTGTGTCATCAGTCTCTAGGGAGGCAGCAGGAAGGCTTGCCTCCAGTAGGTTAAGCTGGAATCATGGGTGTCTTCCAATTTAAAAAAAAAGCAGGGTAGCTGGCTAGCCAAGCAAAAAATAACATAGCACCTGCATCAGCAAGCTCTGGGGAGGCAGCTGGATGAGTTGCTTCTCTTCTGTTAAAAAAATACCCAATAAAAAAAGCAGGGAGCCTGCTCAGTGGGCTGGCTCTCCAAAGTACCAGGAGCGGTCATTTTCTAGTAGCTTCAAATGCCTTATGCTGAGCTCTCCCCAGCTCTGAGTGGGGGAAGGTGAGCTTAAAATTATTGAGGGGGTTGGAGAGAGTGTTCCAAAGACTGAGCTTTCTTTATTTATTTATTGGGGGGGTGGTAGTGTGTGTTGCAGAGATTGAGCTTTACTTATTTATTTCTGGGGGGAGGTAGAGTGTGTGTTGTAGAGACTAAGCTTAATGGGCGGAGGGGGGAGAGTGATTTTTGTTTCCTTCCCTGTTCTGAATCTCACTGCATGTCACTGCTTTGACAGAATGAAAAACTGAAACTAGCAAAATTAAATCCCAAAGCGACAAATGCAAAGTACTGCATTTAGGAAGGAAAAAAAATTAAAAATTAAATGCACAAGGATAAAGATGGGGCTTGGCACTAATACACATGAAAAGAAATATTTGCCTTTCAGTTAATAACAAGCTGAACACAAGGTTGCAGAGCCACTTCCCCAGAAAGTCGAATCTAATGCAATTACTAGAACTATAATTTCTAAGCCAGAAGAAAGCTTTCATTTTATTCCATGCTAGGCAGACCTCATATGAAGTATTGTGTCCAATTCTGGCAGAAGAATTGGATAGAACTGACAGCAGACATAGTCAATTCTTCTTGTATCACACTTTGGAAAGGAGAGGGGAAGAGAGCAGGCCTATTGCTTATCCTGAAATGGGTGTGTGACTGCTTTGTGGCCAGCATCACCTAGGTCAGATGAGAAGATCTGCTTGCCATTCCTATCACCCAAAATGGTGGTCTCGACTTGAATCATTGCCTGTGAATTCAAAGAGAGGTTCTGTTCTATCAAGCACTAACTTACACTACTTAAATGACAAATTGTAACTGCCTCTTCCCAAGTCCAAGAAATACTTAACATGATGTATCCAGCTTAATTTCACAAAATGCAATTTGAGCAGCTCTCTCCTGATTCTCCATGCCTACCATTACTTGGATGATGATATGCAGGATTATTTTTTTACGAGCTCCCCAGACAAGGACATGCATGTTGATACAACTGACAGAGCACAACATGCCTCTCCTCCAACGTGCCTCACTTGCATATCCAGTGGCACAGCAAAACGTTTATGTTGTTTTGGTGGATGACAGGAATGCCCACATAACGGAATGACATTGTTTTTGCCATTTTTCCAGATTGTGAAAAACAGAATGAGAAAGAACAAAATTGAATAAATTAAGAAACGGGGAGGGGTAGAAAATTATGTTGCAAGAGGCAAGTGGCAAATAAGCAGCAGTTTCGGCACAGGCATTTATAAGTCAACAAACTTTAAATCATCACCAGACAGACAGTAATATGGTAAACTGTCTGTGAAGGAACTTCTGTAAAGAAATTCAGGCTCTCGTATAATGTTTACAAAAATACAAAGTGATCTTGGCAGTCTGAGCAATGCTAAGCTATGACCATGGATGGTAAGGAAAAAATCAGTTGCAGTAAGCCATGAAAGCACAAACATTTTCCTGCCTGAGAAGGAACTTTAGTTTTCACTGCAGATTTTTCTTGCTTGAGAAATATTTGACGGATATCCGAAGGCTGCTCACAAATCTGCATCCAGTCTCCCACCCCATTTGTTAATTTTTGGACTGTGTGTGTGCGTGCATGCACACACTATTAAGTTCAAAAATTAGCAAAAGCCATGCTGTAACCTCTGTATATGCTAACAAAACAATATACAGGTGCAATATTTATCCTATTATCCATATTTGGATAAATATTTACTTATTTATCCACAAAGTTTTTATCTTCAGATTTGTCTCAACTTGAATCAGGTGGGGGGGGAACTGAAAGTCACACACACCTTTGCCTCCTTTGCCCTGCACTGGGCAGGGAATAGCTGGGCCGGGAATCCCTTTCAAGGCAGCCCAAAACACTGCAATAAGGCTCCGCCTCGCACAGTCAGGGGATAGCCCTGGAGCCATGGAGGAGGTTCCCCTTGCGCTGGCATAGGACTGGACTCTTAAAAGTTCAGCATCCCACCTGTGAAAGAATCGGGGACAGCTGGCAACAGGGAGGGCTGAGTACGGAGCGGAGGAGGGGGAGGCGATTGAGAGCCATTGCCTTAGTTTCCTTCCATCCGGAAGTGTCAGGCTGCAGCGTTTTTGCGTAAGTCTATGGAATTTAGCACAACGCATTTCTCCTTAATCGCGCCGGGTCACGGAAAGGAACTCACGTGCATAAATAGGCTCCACCTGTAATAATATTTATTTTTAAAACAATCTTTTGCAAGAACAGTACACCAGTAATTACACAAACACTGCCAACAAATATGATGTTTAATTTTCAGATGTGCTATGGTCAAACTTTTGAGGCAGAAGGACAAATGAAGGAGGAGACAAGGGAAGAACAAGAAGAGCATTTAGTGTTTTGCCTCTCCAAATGTTGATGCTAATGTAGGTGCTTTCATACCTGAGAACAGCACCTCAGTTGCACTGCTACATTTTTCTGTGCATTTATTTATTTATTTAGTAATTTCCAATTACTAAAAATACATCATTTCATAACCTTAGTAGTATAATAATGAACCAAATTGCAATTTTTTTTCAGATATCACTTCTAGGAAGCATATAGAACAGAAACGTTTCTCAGACACCTCCGTGATGCATTCTGAAGTACACCAGGGTCAAGGGCCTTGAGGTGGGCAGCAAGTAGCTTCCAGGAGCATCAAAGACTGCCCTGCAGCTGGCATGATTTGTGGTGCTAGGGTAAGGAACATTTTTTTAAACGCATCTGGTGAGACCGAGGAGTTGCTTCTGGGAGCATCAGAGACTGTTCCCCTTCATTCGCGGATGGTCAAATCCATGGATGCCATGGGGCATGGGATCCCAAGATGGTATGGGGAGGGGCTCAGAGGCAGACAGATTGCTTACCTGACTTTTCATTAAGCAATGTACTTGTTTAAATGATATTTCCACTTGCTGTGGAGATGCCAGTTATACAAGTTTTCCAGTATTTAAAGTACTGGATAACACAAATGTTACTGTATACAAGAATAACTTCTCATGTCTTAAACTACTTACATGACATTAAAGGAAATCAGCTTAACATGTGGTTACATGCACGCTCTCATAAGTGACCACTTCCTAAAGAGTCATTTGGATTTGCTCAATAATTCGGATAGTGTAGATATCTTCCTGCTCCAGTAAGGAGTTTCAGTTTTCACTGTAGACTTTTCTTGCTCAATGTAGATTTGGTTCCCAGAGTCAGATTACAATTCTCAAACAATTCAACTGAATAAACCAGTTACTCTCATACTGCAGTTATTCTGGCTGCACATCAGTATAATTGAAATGAGAACAGATGTTACATTAGTACGGAACTGGGCTGTGCCAACTTTTTTTTCTTCTTAGAAAGCATCACATCTGAAGTGGAGTTTAATTTCTCATGGATACAAATCATTTATAAGAACCAAATTTAGGAGCACAGGGGAATTGAAATTAAGGAAAATGTGCTACTGCAGTTACAAAGAATATTATCTGAAATGTTCTCTGTTTCACATGCTTATCCCACATCCGCATTATATAGCATCCTTCCACTGAAAGCATTCCAAAAATGTGTCATTCACAATAAAATCTATGAAGTCAAAGAGCATGAGAGACTGCTTGATCCCCAAAGAATCAGTCCAGACTTCAGCAGAGAAAGCCTGCAAATAGGTCAAAGTTGAGCATCAAGTACTGTGTGGCTCTTATACAAAACAGGGAAATATTTATGAGTGGATGCTCACCAATGGCAATGGAGGGATGCCACACACCATTCATAAAACATACTTGTGGTTCAGTTCTATCTACTACTTGCACCGACAGAGTGCACACCATAAAGCACTTTGTGTGCCATAAAGCTCTTTGCAATAGTGCACCTATCTTTTTTCACCTATGTCATTTTTCGATGCTTTCCCCCAAGAGATAGAGGGAGGTAGGAGGGATCATTTCAATCTCCATTAACCTCCAATATTCTTCCTAGCACCTCTCTCAGCATTTCCCATTTAGGGCCAGTTCACAACAGTGACCAAGATGGGTTATATATTTTGCTGACATTATGGTTGCTCTGCTCCTATCTGTTGGGTTGGGTTTCAAAAACAACATTGTTAGGCTACTGTTCGACCTCTTGTCTATTGGCCTAAGTTCCTGCAGGGTCTCACTTTTTCTTCATGCTCTTTAACATCTATATCAGGCGTCTCCAAACTTTTTGGCCAGAGGGCCGCATCAAATATCTGACATGGTGTGGAGGGCAGGGAAAAATTTTTAAATATAAAATTTAAATAAATAAATTAGAGATGGAACTTTGATGAGTGAATAAATGAATGAATGGGCTCATTCATCCAACCTCTCTGGCCCTCAGAACACCCTCCAGACACAATCAGAGCATAGTTATGGTCATGCTCAGTTGAATGGGCCAGAGGCTTTCAGGGGACAAGAGTTTGGCTGCGGACCAGAAAGAGGCTTGCTGCAGTCCGCATCTGGCCCCCAGGCCAGGGTTTGGAGATCCCTGATCTAAATGAAGCCACTGGAAGACGTGATCTGTCATCAGTATGCAGTAAAACACATTTCGTATCACAAGTATTCATCTCAATAATGTTTGCGTGTGTTAGACCCCCTCTTGCAGTCTTCTTTTAGAATGGATTAGGAAAAAAATCTCAAGGACAATTTAATTCTAGGTTTGAGCACCATATTTGGTGTTGTAGCCTGTGTCTTTTCATTCTGTATAAACTGATGTTTTCCATATTTTTGTCTACAACATAACATTGGATGGTGTGATATTTTATGTCCATACTAGCTGATACCTCCCCACCACCACCACCAAAGGCAGAAAGCCACCTTCTGGGATTCCCCCAATATCACTGCATTTCTTTTGTACCAAAATTAATACTCTTGACTCACTCCTGCCGTCTAAATAAATTCTTCATGTTTTCATAGAAATACCATATACAAGGGCAAAACTACAAGTTAGATGGCAAATACATGTAAGATACCCCCCCCCCTTTTTTTTAAAGGATAAGCAGCCACAGGAAGAACAGGTTGCTTATCTGCAACCAAAGTTTTTCAAGTGGTCATCTGTGCACATGCAGTGACAGGATCAGCACCTGGGCAGAGCAACTTTTAGAAAATTGTAGAGCTATAGCCAATGTTTTCAGTACAAACCCTGATCCCCCTGAGGGAAGACACTGTGTGTGCATGCATGGGCGTGGCCTGTGCCTTCCTGCTCAGTTCCATGTAACTGCTGCCAGGTAGGAAAAAAATGAGAACTCTCACTTTCGAGATCAAAAACCAGAAGTGGTTTCTGAATGCTTTTTTTTTCACACTTTCGGAAGCTTGGGGAGCCCCTCAGAGGTGTTTGTGGGCTCCCTGCATCCCCCAGGAGGCCTGGCAGAGGTAAGTAAAAAAATAAACCCCTTCATTCCTAGCAGTAGCACAACCCTGAGGATCACATTGCTGCCATCTGCAGTGCACTCTCCTTCCGGTGAAAGCCCTGCTTCTGGTTCCTGTGGTGAGTCAAGACCCACCAATTTGGGAACCACTTCTCTAATAAATATAGATAGTATCACTGATCTACTATGAAATGGGAAGTACTTCTTGGGTTGAGAACTGAGTGCTATATGGAAATAAGTAGGCATCTAGCAAATCTACCAGAGCCATCCAGTCTCTGAATTGGAAGAGTGGAAGGGGGACCTGTAAAGATACTGTGGGTCATGATGAATCTGTTACAGTATCTTATATCAAGGATAGATCTGAGAGTGCCATCTGATTTCAGGGCCGTAGAGTAATGGAAGTACAATGTCTGATGGATCTTGGATTGTGGGATGTGTTCTGCAACACCTTTCTAACGGGTGGCATCTATCTCAAGGAAATTTTGAATGTTTTGTAGTTCTTATAATGCTGGGGAAGGGGAGAAAGGTGTTCTAAGCTAAAGGAGAGGTTACAATGACTAGGTCAACTTGAAGAAGAATTGGGACCAACTGGTTCTCCAACTGAAGTTGGACAAAATTCTATTTGCATATCTTAGTTCAACTATGGTGAGGTCCTAGTGTGATAGCTTTCCATGCTGGAAAGTGGTTATTGAAATCTGAAGGACATGGATGACAGTCAGAAATGCTTCCGACAAGTCTAAGCCCTAGTCTTAAGATGGGACATGGTTTTTGACTGAAATTTGTGGAGACGTTTTCAATGAAAGCATCATTTAGGACTCTGAAAGGTCAGTTTAGGAGTCAGTTGGCTGCTAGTCCTGATGGCTATGCACTACTTTCCAAGTTTAGGAGCAGTATGACTTTGAATATCAGCAGCAGGACAGGAATGGCAGGAAAGAAGTATGCCTCTCTTTTCTGCTTGTAAGTTTTCCAAAGGAGATGGTGGCTGTTTGGGAAACAGAATTATGTATTACATGGGCGTTTGGCCTGATCCAGCATTATGTCATTGATCATTACAATAAACTTGCAAGGTAGATCCATTTTAATACCCTTACTGCAGACACTGGGGCTAAGGCTGGGAAATGGCTTGTCTAAAGCTACCTAATATGTTCATATCAAGATGAAATTTATTTATTTTCTGGTTTACAGTTCAAGACACATAGGCTGCAATCTTATGCATACTCACTAGGGAGTAATTCCCATTAAAGTACGTGAAATTTACTTCTGAGTAAATATGCATGGGATTGTACTGTTGGCCACTATGCAACAGAAGTTTGCTTATGGTGAATGAAATATTACCTCCCCCATCTAAATAAAATGATGCTTCTTGAAAGGGAAGACTTTTTGGTGAAAGCAGAAGTGCACATATGCCTGAACGAATTAAAATTGGTAACAGTATCAAAAGAAAGCCCAGAAAAACTGATTATGAAATGTCCAGCTGTTTACCATTTTCTCTTGCAGCTGGTCCAAAAACCACAAGGACTATGAAATTCTCTTAAATCAACACAAATACTCTGTCTGACCATAATAATTATGTTCCTGGCACAACTGAATTAATTTGTATGTCTGCTTACATACAACTGGCTGTACTTTCCAAATGCTGCTAATAAAATTAACTAAACTATAGGTATAACCTAATTATCCACATATTTTTTTCACCAGCAGTTTTATCTCAATGAGATGAAAAGGGCCCTTTCAACTAAAGGAAAAAAGCCATTTAACAATAGCCTCCTTAATGTGGGGGAGGGCGCTGACAGACAATCCATTAATTGTTCTCTCTTCAGGCGATTAGAACAGCTTCACTCTGAGGCAAGGGACCCCTCCCTTCCCCCTGAGCACCTGAAATAATGCTAACCTTCTCCATTCTTTCCCTGCGCAGTGGCTCCCGTTGAAAGGAAGGGTCGTTGCCTCAGAGTGAAGCCTTTCTAAGTGCCTGGAGAGAGGCTAAGGACGCAATCCTATCCTGCGCTGGAAAAGGCAAGCCAGAAGGCTTGCGCTGTATCCAGCACAGGATAGTGGCCATAAACAGCTCAGCCAGAGGTATGGGCAAACATTTCCCCATACCTCTGTGTAAGGGCTGCTGGCCCCTATGGGTCTCCTCAGACTTGCGCCACCTCTGGAGGTGGCACAAGTCTGAGGAGAGCGGAGCGGTTTGAAGCTGCTCTGTTCTCCCCGGGAACGGGGGTTGGGATCAGGCATAACTGCCGGATCCCAGCCCTGCCTCCCGCTCCCTACCTGCCCGTCCCTGGGGCTGCCCACTGCCTGCCCCCCCCCAGGAATGCCTCTCTCCTGCCTCTTCCCTGCCACCCCCACACCTACCTTTTCCTCTTGCTTTGGCCCAGCCAGGTCAATGCAAGACTTGGCGGGGAAGCTGCCACAGAGGCTGGATTCAGCCTCCATGTGTCGGCAAATCTCCTTGCACTGACGCGGC
Source organism: Tiliqua scincoides (assembly GCF_035046505.1). NCBI lineage: Eukaryota > Metazoa > Chordata > Lepidosauria > Squamata > Scincidae > Tiliqua > Tiliqua scincoides. The sequence continues at coordinate 134,361,015 of NC_089821.1, read as the reverse complement.
TTCCGCCTGAGGAGGCACAAATGTGCCTTATGGCACATTTGTGACTCTCCTGGGCCGGCAAAAGTGCAGGTCAGGTGCACCCTAATTGCCTGCCCTTGCATTACAAAGGTCAGCAACACTGTTTTTAAATCACCAAGCAAAGGGACATTCTTTTTTAAATGAATTTGCTTTAACATGATTTTTGCCATCCACGTGAGCTCTGGGAACAGAAACCTTGTGGATATAAAGTCTCAACCTTTATAGATTACAACAGGGGTTCCACAACAAAATATTGCACTATGTAGCGAGTAAATCTTCCTGGATTTAAAGAGACTTAGGGCCCAGTCCAATCATCTCCTCTAGATTCGAGGAGACCCATTGCAGCTGTGACCAAGCTATCTGCTCCCTTCCCTTAAGGAGACCTCCAGTAGTTGCTCCAGCCCCAAAGAATACAGCGGCAGCCATTTGTGTGCCAGTGTAGCTCAGTGGTATCACTAGGGTTTGAATCACCCTGTGCAAGAGGCCAGCACATCACCCCCATGATAGATGCTGTGGGTGTGACAACATATTGTTGCCCCGCCCCCGCTGGGTTTTTTTATGATAACTTTTGATAGAATATAGATATTTTAATACGGTTTGTTTCACTGCATTCTACATGAAATCACACATTGAATTATATATAACATGATGGCAGTATTTGAAAATATCAAGATTTAAAAAATTTTGGCCAGTGGTGGTGTCACCCTCCCTGTGTGCATCACCCAGTGTGGCCCCCTAGCAATGCCACTGCTGTAAACCTTCAGCGCCAGGGTGGATAGCATTGGGCTGTTACCTCACAGTAAGCATGCTCTGGACTACCATGTTAGGTTGCAGGGGTTGGGTTGCAACATTGTATTGCAGCATCCAGTATGGACCAGGCAGCCTTTCCTTTCTTTCTCATTCTCTCTCTGCTTCAAATCTTCTTTCCATAATTGTCACTCTTTTTGTATACATCTGTCCCCAATTATTCCCTCCTCTTTCTGTCTTTCACACAGTAAGTCATGAAGCACAGTTCCAATTCTTGCTGTAATGAGGTTGAAAGTTCTTTCCTATCCACCTGGCAGGAAGTTTCAGGTCATAGTGATGCCTCTCTCAGAATCAAAACTCTTGTTTTCTCTATAACCCTTAGCAACCCTAGATACAAAGCATTCTGGGGCTTTTTTGTCCTCTGTGTGTGTGTGTGTTTTTTTTTTATGGTTTCATGCCTTTACAAACTACTGGAGTTCAGCAAGTACACAGAAATCTTCTTCGTGAGGGGTTACATTCCTATTCAATCAGGGGTGGGCACTTCATAAATAGAACTATGGTGCTGACGGAACCAGAGTGTGCCTCTTGGAGCACAGTATTAAATTATCTTTTGCTAACCTTTTAACATTTGGGGAAGGAGAGTTTCTCGTGTATTAATAGTAGGAGACTGACCTTTCCTAGCCTTGGAATAAAGTCTCAGAAAGAGCCAGAAAAGACAAAGAGGCTATTATTTAGCCTAGTTTTTCCCAGTTTCTTTCAACTGGTGGTTCCTCCCATGGTTCAACATGTAGGTTCCTCCTACAATCCTATACATTGCATTTCCGTGGCTCCCCTGACTGATTTCCATGGCTCCTCCCAGAGCTCCTCCAGAGCTCCTCCCACGGCTCACAGTTTTGGAACCATTGCTTTAGGGCCTGATCCTGAAACTGGCACGCAGGCTTTTCACCAGTGCGCACTGTCGCAAGTGTGCCATAAGGCACGTTTGCAAGCCTTATCACAGGCCCAGTGCCGGACCCAGCCCAGTGCAAGCCTATACTGGGCCAGCTCTGGTGCTGGGCCCATGGTCTGCTGCCTGGTGAGCAGGGACATGGGAGGAGGCGGGGATGAGGTGTTCTGGGGCACTTGGAAGGCGGGGAGGAGGCATGGCAGGGAAGGGAGCAGGAGCGGGAAGGGGGCAGGACTGGTGAAGTTCAGCTCCACCAGATCAAGAGCCCCGTGGCCTGACACAGGACTCCTGGATTCTGTGGTGGCGAAAGAGCTGCCACAGAATCGAGTGGCCCCATTGTGGGGCTACTTTCCTTACCTAGGGGAAGGGGATGAATGTCTTCTTCCCCTGAGGAGCCGCCAGCAGTGGCCTGTGTGCTTATGATGCCACAGCAGCCATTTTTGGTGCCATGGCAGTTCCACATGCTGGGCATCTCAGTATTGGGCTGCCCACCCCTTAGCTTGTGTCTTATAAGCAGGAGGTCTGGTCTAAAGGGTAGAGCCACTGTGAAGCCCAAAGATAACATCTAAATGTTGCCATTTTGAAATCACCAGAAGATTCCATGAGCATTGAGACCTCGAGAAGTGACTGACAACTGAGTAGAACCCTTCAGTGAGAGAGAGGGAGCTGTTCATCAGTCAGCATGGGATGCAACTACAGCCAGAATTGATACCAGACTGTGAAAGACCCATCTGGAATGCTGGTTGTTCTTGAAAGATTCAAACTTCTTTGTTCTTGTGAAAACTCCCTTGGGGTGTAGAGAAAGTTTGCCTATGTGAACTGCCTTGGATTAAAGCAGTGGAGTCGCTAGGGTTCGCATCACCCAGTGCAGGATGCCAGCGCGTCACCCCCCATGCAGTGGGCGGGGCAACACCCCAGGTGGTGGGCATGGACTCCACCCCCGCTGGTTTTTTGGCTGTACTTTTTGATAGAACAAAGACAGAACACATTCTGCATGAAATTACGAATCTATTGATATAACATGATGGTATTATTCTTCCAAATTGTGATTTTAGTGATTTTGGTCACTAGCGGTGTCACACACACACACACACACACACACGGGTGTCAACTTACTAACACCTTATTGCAGCAGTTCTCAAACTTTTAGCACTGGGACCCACTTTTTACAATGACAATCTGTCCAAGACCCACCAGAAGTGATGTCATGGTGGAAGTGACATCATCAGGCAAACTAAAATAAATCAGTATAAATAATTAAAGTAAAACAAATAATTAAATAAGCAGAAGCCAGCCCTGGTCCATCAAGTGAATTTCCTCTGTAGCCTGCCTGCAATAACTCCCCACCTCCAAAACCAGTAAGGTTTTCAGCCCTACCCAGTGCCCAGTTCAATTTAAGAATTACTGTTTAAACCAGATCACTGTCAGGATCCACCTGGCTTTGCAAGTCTCAAAAAGGTTCGCCTTATCCGCTGAAGCCTCTGTTTTGATCCTTTTTAGTGGGGGGGAGGCTGCTTCTGGAGCACTTGTTTAGCTCCAGATGCATAGGATCAGGACCATTCGGTAGCCTTGCACTCTCCTTCACCTGATCTTCCTCACCAGCCAAGGCAGTTTGCTTACTCGTGAGTAAACGCGACCGTGAGGCTTAGTTTAGCTTTCCGTAGGGCTCAATACATTCATCTGCTTGAAGGGAGGGACTTCCTTCTCAGGTATTTTTGGGGGCTGTATTCACTGGATCAGGACCATTCTGGTGTCGTTGGATTCCTCTCAGCCTGCCCTTTATGATGGACTAAGGCAAGTTCACCTACTCATGAGTAAACGTGAGATACGGCTCACTTTCACTTTCCATAGGAATCCATGCATTTTTTGTTCTCTGGGTTTTTGGCCATAACTTTTGATAGAAAGGAGATATTTCACTCTGGTTTTTTGTATAGTATTCTGCTCAAAATTCAACATCCAATGGTATATAAAATGATGGGGTTACTCCTAACCGCCGTGATTTTAGCGTGTCACCCCCTGTGCGTGTCACCCCCCCATTGCGCGTCACCTGGTGCGGCCACACCCCCTGCACCGCCTAGCGACACCACTGATTATAGTCAAAGGAGTAATCCAATGATCAAGTATAATCAAACTGTTAAATGAAATTGCTATTTTACTTTAAAGGTAAGCTTATTTAGAAAAAAATAGCACGATTGAACATGGGTTCATTATATGCTTGCCGCTGAAGAGCTGTGAATCCAAAGCCTTTCAATATGGTTAACAGTACATCACAACAAATATAATTTTCATGCAGTGACAACAGTCATATATTTCTGTGCAGAAATCTCTGCTGCCTTTTTTACTGATCCCACCTCAACAGATCTGGCTATAATATACAGCTCATTCCTTGCCCACCTGATTGGAAGAAACTGCAAACTCCTATCTACTACATGACCGCAGCACTGATTTGTAGATTGTGGCCAAACACCATTGTGTTAGCAGCACGCTTATGCCTGAAACAAGATATGAGCAGGTCCAAAAACAGTTGTCAAAAGATGAGGTAAGAAAAACAGGAAAGGAGTAGAAGACAGTAGGTAAGTAGGAGACAGCCAAACTGTACAGCCAAAAGATTAAAGGAAGGAGATGACCAAGAAAAGCGCATGGGCCAGAAAGTAGTGCAGGATGCTAACTGATCCTTGGCTGAGAGTAAAGGTCAATACATACTAAGCTTTAAGAGGCAAAAACAGAATGCAGATCTGGTGTTTAAAGCATTATTAACCCTACTAGACTTAGTATTTCTTTAGTCAGCAGCAGCTAAATCAAGGCCCTTGTAGATTAAGATTACAGCAATGGGTGAACTTCAAACCTATTTCCTACTTTGGGCCTGATCCAGAAGACCCAGTTCCAAACCACCTGCAACCAATCACAGACAAAAGTTCTAGCTGGCAGTAATTACTGTACAGCCTTTTTATGGGGTAAACAACATTGGTTTCGGTCCTATAGTGGGGTAAAAACCCCTCTACCTCCTCGCATGGTCCTCATCTGCAGGAACCCTGATCCTGATGCTACTAACTGAAGAACAAAACGAAGTCTACCAAGACTAACATTTTTAATGTAACATGTAATATGACCCTCATAATTTGTGACCCAACAGCAAAGGAAGGCCTCCAAACTTATGATCTTAGTTTGCCTGGAACTTCCAGAAAGGTCCCAACACTTTCCTTGGGAAAGTTCAACAATTTTGTGGGCTGATCATCCTGGAAGAATTTTCTGCCGTTCTCCAGTTGTGTGCAACTTCACTTTCTGAGTCTGCTGACACACAATGATTTTAAGGTTCCCCCTCACTCTAGATCAGCCATTTTCAGTCACTGTGCTGTGGCAATCTGGTGTGCCATAGAGGGTCTGCAAGTGTGCTGTGGGGGTTTGGGGGAGGATCATTTGTTAGCAGGGCCACTGGGAGATGCAAGCCCCTGCTGTCAGTGTGGTCTGACTTGTCAACTGTCCAAAAACTGATGGGGTGCCTTGACAATTTTAGTGCCTTGTCAGTGTGCCGCGAGGTTGAAAAGGTTGAAAATCCCTACCCTAGATGAATTCAAGAGGCTTAGGTTGTGTGTTCCCTGCCTTGAAATAAGGCACTGGATGCCACAGCCTTCTGGTTGCTTCTAAATCAAATGCTATGATTTTCAAGCATCCTCATAAATAACAATTGTGTACACTGGCAGCAGGTCGTAGCCTCTTATGGAGACTTGTTTGTCCATAGTGTCACTGTCTCTGCCTGCTTCTCCCATGGGCTGAAAAAAATCACCTCCTCAACCAACTTGAACAGACTGCACACGTCTATCCTGACTTCTTGCTTCCTGCTGGTGATTACCAGTATATAAAATATTTTACATTCAACATATGAGCAACAGAGCCTATGCTGGTGGTATGTACGGTACCTTGACAGCATCGATATGTTTGGAATCAACTGAACAAGTCTGTTCATTTAATCTTCCCCCTTACTTCAAATCTCTGAGAGCCAAGGCATTTAGAATACAATCCTATGTATGTTTACTCAAAAAAAGTTCAATTTTGTTAGTGGAGCTTATTCCTGGGTTAGTATACATAGGACGGCTGCGTAATTTCTCTTTGATATATTCCATTATTTTTGTAAATGTATTTGCCTCACAGGATACTGTCTGATCTAATAACTTAACCAAAGGAATCAACTGGTGAGCATGTATGATGGAGAAGAGCTTCTTCCTTCTCTTGGGCTTGTATGCACATCTGCACAATTAAGTGCCAAATTAATCATTATATTTTGTGACTGCAAACCTGGCTGTAATCAATTGATAAACTAGGATCTGTTCGTGTGAATGTGTGAGCATGTAATTAGGCAAGCTATCCTAGCTCTTGAGGACATAGAAGCTTTCAGACCCCTTGACATGGAAGATTATCCAGCAGCACCTCGCAGTCATCTCTTTTACACATTTATTTTGAAGAGTACCTACATAGCAGGATATATTCTCTAGGCAAGGGCAGTACACTGCGTATGTGCACGGTTTACCTCCTACCACAGTTCTCAAGTTGTATATCAACTCTCATATGGAAGAAGGGGCAAATTTGTTCTCAACTGCTTCTGAAAGTAGAACTAGATCGAATTGTAAAAAATTCAAGAGAAGAGATTCCGATTGGATATCAGGAAAAAATTCCTGACGGTAAGGGTGGTTCGGTAATAGAACATATTGCCGAGGGAGGTAGTGAATTCTCCTTCACTAGAGATCTTCAAGCAGAGGTTTGACACGCACCTACTGGAGAAGCTCTAGGAGGATTTCTTGCTATAGGCAGGGGTTCGACTAGATGACCTTTTAGGTACCTTCCAACTCTAGGATTCTATGATTCAATGTTACTTTCAAAGGAGATATTTTGATTGCTTCTTTAAGTTTCCACATTGTGTGACCCCACAGAGATATATATAATTATTTATTTATTGGCATTTTTCCTAGTATGTGAGAAGCAACAAGCCCAGGGGTCCTATTGCTATATCACCAAAAATGGCCATCAACAATTGATTTAGAGAAATCTCGAGATCTGTAAATACCACTGAAATGACTTAAAAAGGACGAGCTGGATGTGAATTCTGAAGTACTTTAAAAGTTGAATAGTTTATGCATTTAAAAAAAAATTAAATTATGTTCCTAGGGCACTGAACTAATTTACATAGCACTAAAATGCAATAATCTTAAAAACTATATAACATCTGCTCCTGTTTGCTTGTTAACATCAGTATCGATTAACAAAACTCATTCATCTTTGTGTTCATTTTAGCATCTCATTACTCAGATTTTCTAATGTGATTGCTGACATTTGAATGTTCCTTTTTATGTAAGGTTATTTCCTTCCAATGCTAATAAAGTCTTGTTTGGGATCTGGTTTGAAACTCTTTTTGATTTTTAAGAACAAGGCACTTTTTGTATTAGATATCCGTTGGAGTTTAACAAATGAATAGTCTGAAAACATGTCCCAATTCTTAAAAATACCAGGGAATAATCTTCTACTAATGAAAATGAACATGTAGTAAGTTTCTGTTTCAGTTCCGGGTAATTATCCCAGGTAATTTGTCTTGGATCCATCTTATGGTCCAATCTTATGCAGCCACTGTGCCACCAGAACATATTTTCCAGTAGTGCAATATGATTTATGGGCGTTGCAAAATGGACCTCCCATTCATTGCAGTTGGGCTGCCACTGTAAACAATAAGCAGTGGCAGCCAGGCAAGAGCAGCCTCCTTAGAGGCAGGGAAGGGGAGGGAGGAATTAATGTTTCTGGACATGGAGAAGAGGACCTGGGGAGGCAGGAGGGATGGATCCAATGGCAACAGCACATACTGGATCTTATCCCCTTATTTTAAAACTACCCTGTCCATTTTCACTCCTTGAACATATACAACATAGGTTGTGTATGTTCAAGGAGATGCATCGTCAGTTTTGGCAGCCCTACAGGAGGTAAGTGCATGATGTTTTCACTTCTCTTCTGCAGGTTGTCCAATTGCCCTGCCCTGTGGCGTAGCTAAAGATCTTGTAGCCCGGTGCCGAGCTCAAAATGTTGCCCTGGAAGTGATGTCATAACTGGAAGTGACACCTGGGCTTGATGTGAAAGTGAAAATTGGGAGGAACCCACCTCCTCCCCCTAGCAGCTCACCATCCACATGCTCTGCTGCCTCCCCCCAGTCAGTGGGATTGCTAAGGCATCTATCTGCTACCTGGGGTCAAAGAAAAGTTTGCAGCTCCCCTGCCATAACAAAATCAAATTTATTTAATTAAGTAAATAAAAAGTTATTGGTTCCATGCTGTATCATAATAACATCTCATTGGCACTCAGAACTATCAGTCTGATAGGTCAGTTTTGAGTTAAACAAATCCACTTTTTGTTCCATAAAGGCAGTTGTGTTTTTATTTTCTGGTTATTGGCCATAACGTTAGATAGAATAGAGATATTCTAATGTGGTTTGTTTCACTGCATTCTGCATTAAATTACCTTTCCAATGATATATAACATGATGATATTATTCATACATACCAAGATTTTCACAATTTTGGTCACTAGTGTCAAGCTCAGCTTGTTGCCCCACTAAAGTCTGATGCCTGGTGTAACTGCTACCCCCTGCACCCCCTTAGCTATGCCACTGGCCCTGCCCCACCAAAGGATGCAGCATGTGCCTTTTTGGCATAGCTGCATCAGAGATGGTAGTGGGGGATAAAATTGGGCTGATAGTCAACCCTAGGGTCATTATGATAAGCTGTGAACCAAATTATCAATGTCTGCATCCAGTGACATTGCCACACAATTTTTTCTTTAAAAACACAGGTCTTGGTTTGCCAAGGCACATTCATGTATTTTATTGGATCAGTACAAAAAGCATGGCTAGCAGTAGCATCGTAAAATGTGGGTACATGTTGAAAAATCAATTTCTGAGTGTGTTACAATTCTGAGTGTGATGTGATCATATGGAGTTAGCATAAATCAGCTGAACATTTTCCAGTGTTATGCAAATCATTCCCCATTAAGCAAGGAAGGATGACAAATATGAATGAACTGGGTAGGAGTATAAGTGTGAGAAGACAGCACAGGGGGCTCTCCCAAAATATGCACAAAAATTGTGTAGTGGGGGGGGGGGCCCTGCTGCCTTCTCTCCCAAGCTAGCAGGGACCACTGACTGCTTATATGCACTATCCACATCCTACCATCAGATATTGGCAGCAAAGAGAAGCATGTTGGCATGAACCTCAGGAGAACTGCCAGCATGCCTCTCCTCCAGCTGGATGTTTTCAAGGGCCTGAGTTTAGGGAGTTCTGTTATGGCTTTTCTACTTGAGTGGGACATTTTCCAGCTTGAGGGGAGGAATAGTATTAGCTATAAGAGAAACAGGTCCATGAAGTCAAGAAGAGTGTAAAAGGAAGGAACTGTCAGCCGGCTGCCCTCTCTGCCATTATTAAACAACTGTTTTCCTTTCATTTAAAGGGCCCTTCTCATCAGCTTTGAGATAGAAAAATCTGTGGATAATTAAGTTATACCTGTAATAACTTGCATGACTATCTCTCTGCAACAGTAAAAAGCAGTTTTTTAAACTGCGATTTTAAAGGGGTGCATTTTTCCCCTTCTCCAGAGATCAGCACATTCCATCTCATTTGCAGAGGCCATTTGTGCTGAGTCAAATCCGTGTATAAAAAATCCGTGTATAAAAAGGCTGGACCCTTACATCTTTTTTATGTTAACTCTTATAAAGACTGAACTACTGATTTTACTTCATCCTTTCATCTGCAGAAATTTATCAATTTTTAACATGAGCACTCTCCCCCCCTTTTTTGTTTAGCCATTGGGTTGGTTGTATAGTTTTTTGAAGATGGAATTGTGATCCTAGAATTCACTCACTAATCTAATTAGCTTGGGGATCTTTCGCCTTGTTTTGTTATATATAGTATATCGCCTCATGTTATGTTCTATACTATTTCATCAAAAGTGGGCAAACATACTTGATATCATGCCATTTATATTTCAAGACACCTTATGTAGAAACAAAAAGTTTATTGCTTCTGTTGATGTGATGCAGGCAATTGGTTCCAACTATAGCAAAGGAATTTAACATATACAGTAGTTCAGTTTCTATAACGACTTGCATTGTCTTCTGTCTTATCTTCAATAAAGTCATAGTTTGAGGAATGTATTCCACAGAAAGTTATTCCACAGAAATTAGGAATAGTTAAATATTCTGGAACAGAAAGGTCCTGACCCATACAATGACCGCTATAGAATGACAGCTATTCATTATTAAAGGCTCCTACAAAAAAATGGCCACTTAATCAGGGCTGGAAATACAGAAACTACAAAGAAAAAAATATCAACAGACCCCAATGTCTTACTATAGTAAGTCAAAACTCTGTTATGTTTTATCAGCTCTGAAGCTTCGAAATGTATGAAATATACAAATGACCTCCCTGGTGTTTATCAACAGAAGGACTGAGAAGTACAACATCCTTTAAGTAGATACTGTTTGTAAAGATTTTATATTCAAAGTGCATTAGATGACATGCTTCTACAATGCTGTAGTTTTCTGGAAAACATGTTATACTGTACTGTAGATATGTTCTTTTTGGTGTTAAAATCTAAACATCAAAGACAAGTATACATAGTGGTTACAGTATAGATGAAATTGCCTGGTCCTTACTAGGACAAAAGTACTAAGATTATTTTGCATAGCATCATATTCGTACTTACACGAGCGCCTTTTTCTGGGAAACATTCACAACCTCCACTACAGTCTCTTCCTCCGCATGGTCCTGTGTAAGTCTTTCCTCCCTGAAAAATAAAACACACACTCAAATGTCTTTTAAATAACATCACAAGAGCAAGGACTACAACTGCATGACAAATCCAAACAGAAAATTCAGGCCCCTTACTTGACATGGAAGATCATCCAGTAGCACCTCATAGCAAATTCAAAGGACCTCTGTTTGAACTGTGCGATTTGGTTCACATTTGGCAATCCCAAATTGAGGCTTATTAGTTTATTTAAACTGCAATCTTTCTGTGCATGTACCTGAAATTAACCCCCATTAAACTGCAATCTTTCTGTGCATGTACCTGAAAGTAACCCCCATTAAAACAATGGAACTTACTTCTGAGTCAACATGTAAAGGTTTGCGCTGTTGTAATTCTATATAATTTACTTCAAAATAATTGAAAAAAATGTTTAAGGTAAATGTCATCTTGCCAACACAAATGAAAGAAAAGATAGTGTGGTGGCCTAAGTACTGAAATTAGGAATACTTAAATATTCTGGAACAAAAAAAACATCTAAAAGAATTGAGAACATAATCAGCCTTTTACTTAGCAATATTACACATGCTTATAATCACTTTGGTCTTAGTGCAGATGAATCCCATTAATACTATATGAGCTAAATGTGGCTTTGGAAAGACAATCTTAACAAGAACAATCTTTGTGCAGATGCTTAGATGCCAATCCACACTTAGAAGATTTCTTCCTGTGTGGTTAACACAGGTAATTTTGATGCTCATGTAAAGACCCTAAGCAGGAAAATTTCTGATGTTTTCTAAATTCTTTGTTCTAATGTTGGAATTTTTTACTTGTGTTTTAAATACCTTATTACACTAAGGGCGCAAACCCAGTGCTTTCCAGCACTGGCATAGCAGTGCCAAAGGGACATGTGCTGTATCCTGCAGTTAGGTATCACTCAACTTTTGAGGCCTCCTCAAAGTAAGGGAACGTTTGTACCCTTACCTCAGAGCTGCATTGCCCTTATGTCCATTCTGGAAAGCACTGACATAAGGGGTTAGGATTGTGCCCTAAGTTCCCAAGTTACATCCTGGTTCCATTGCAGCATCTGTGCGAAAGCATCAGCATGGACAGACTGCATCTGTGTGAAAGCGCCAACATGGCCATCTGTAAGTTGGATGTCCATCACTCAGGGTCCCCATGTATGATGATTACCTTTGTTATGGAGTGCAGTGGAACAGATGAAAATCCACTCACACAATTCTAGGAAGTACATAATACAGTGTTTCTCTAGCACAGTGGTTCTCACGCATTTAGCACTGGGACCTGCTTTTTAGAATGAGAATCTGTCAGGACCCACTGGAAGTGATATCATGACCAGAAGTGACATCATCAAGCAAGAATTTTTTTTTTAAACAATCCTAGGCTGCAGTCCTACCCACACTTAGCCAGAAGTAAGTTCCATTTGCTAACATTGTTAAAAGAATATACATAGTTGCTTGTTAAAAGTATAGGTCTGTAACATTTCCCCAAATGCAGTCACATACCATGGTAGCATCAAGTCTAATATATTAAAAATAGAATATTGAAATGAATAGGGACCCACCTGAAATGGGCTCGCGACCCACCTAGTGGGTCCTGACTCATAGTTTGAGAAAGACTGCTCTAGCAGAAACATACCACAGAAGAAATCTAGTAAACTTGATTCAATACTGCAGTTGAAGCTCCCATAATTAGCTTTAAAACATGAAACAGCTTGTCCTCTGCATCTCCAACCTGGCAATATGTCAATCACTGGGCTTACTTGTCAAGGCATTGCTAACAGCCACTGTTGTGCAAGGGCTGCAGCAGGACAGTATGCATTCTGATAGGTATGCATTCTAGACAGTATGACAGCATGCATTCTAAAGAGGATGGGGAATTATAACATGACAAGCAATCAAGGGGATTGAAACATGGGTGTGGATGTGCTTTGCAACTGTTTGAAGACTTATTTGGCTTAGAAAGCTAGACATTATATATGGTTAAAGTCTTTTGTTGTTTTCCTGGATACAGAGTATTCCATCAAAATAAAAGTACCTAAAGGTTTTGGTATGGTATTTTATGAACGGAATCTTAGCTCAAAAGGAATTCTTAAATCCAATATTTTAAGCTGCTTACAATAGAGACTGACCCTCCCCACCAAAATAAAATCTTCTTTAGTACAGGAGGCCGAATTTAACAGAGGAATTCTCCAAAATATTTAAATATCCATAATGCGTATATAAATCTTCTATTCCACAGTACTGGCACATTTTGCTACTTTTTTTTTTTTTAAAGAGCATTGTTGACCATGTGATAATAAAATGCACTTATATAATACCATATGAGCTTAGCCACAGAAGAATAAATCACCATCCTTTCTTCAGAGTTAAGATTTTATGTTTACCAAGATGTAACGCATATTAATGGAACAGATTTCTTTCCCCATCACATAAACTGTACAATCATACATACACACCAATACACTGAGCACTGATGTCTATATTTAACTGCATTTTGCTTACATTTTTAACATTTTCTAGTTCAGTTAAGTCATGGAAGTCATTAGAACAATGACATCATTAGCTTCACACAATAGGAAACTAGGAAGTCTGGGCCCTCTTCCATAAACGGGATTTTAGAAGAGAAGTGCTCTGAGACAGGTCTATTAATAAACTAGTTGGGATTTGAGTTTGTGGGACTTCTAACTAAACATGCATAGGACTGCACTGTACATTGGTTATATTCCAGAGAAGTTTTAGATCAGAGTTGCTTGTGGTTTTATTCGTATGACCTTATCCTAATTTGCACTGAAACAGGCAGGCCAGCGGGGAAGGGGAAGGTATCCAGTGCTAGGTTCGGGTGCTTAGTAGCTCAACCAGGGCAAGAGGAATCACTTCCCCTTCCCCGGGGAGAGCCACTGCAGCCTCAATGGGGCTACTCAGATCTGTGCATCCTCCAGAGGTAGTGCAAATCCAAGCAGCCCAGGGCTGGTCCAGACTGCCCGGTAACGGGGTTACGATCCTGCATAACTGCAGGATCCCGGCCCCGCCTGCCGCTCCCCCACCCCCAGCAACACCTACCCTCCCTCCGCCCCAGAACACCTCCCTGCCCTCCCCAGACCCCTGCACTCACCTTCCCCGGGGCCCACTTTACAACACTTTCACGACACTCCTGGACCAGTGCAAGTCCCTTGTCTAATGTCATGTTAGGATTGCGCCCTTAATCAGTTTTACACTATATGCACGTTTACTCAGAAGTAAGCCCCACCAAGTTACACCAACATAAGTGTGCATAGAATTGCAGTCTTAACTCAGCTTGAGACACCTTGTTCATAGTAAAAATGTGACCAAATCCTATATTTTCTACTTCTGAAATAATATTTTCAAGGGCTTGTAATACTCAATGAACTTAACAGGATAATGAGGCTTTAGTATTTACTGAAATCCACTCCCATATAGTATTAACATTTTCTTTATTAGAGTAAATGCAACCCAAGCGTTCTATTTTATAAGTGTCAGAATATTTCAATTTATAGTTTTTACATTTACAATTACTTTTGGAAGTGTGTACAGTTTAACATGCCATAACACACATTGAGGTCGCCTTGAGTGCACTTAGCGGGGTAGAAAGGCAGGGTATAAATTCTATAAATATAAAAATATATTAAGGCAAATGAAGTTAATAAAAATCCTAGAATGCATAATTAATTTTTCAAGTGATGTCATGGCTGAAAGTGACATTATCAAGCAAATTAAAATAAATAACTATAATAATTGAATTAAGGAAAAATAAATAATTAAATCGGGGAAGCCACCCCAATTCACCAAGTGAATTTTCTCTGTAGCCTACCTGTAATAACGACCCCCTCACAAAAAAATCAATGAGATTTTCAGCTCTACCCAATGCCCACTTCAATTTAAGTTCTTATATTTCAAGCATATTATCAGGACCCACCTAACTTTACAAGTCTAAAATAAAAAATATTCACCTTACCGTCTCAAGCCTCTGTTTAATTCTTTTTATTGTGGGAGGGCTGCCTTTTGGAGCATTTGTTGAGCTCCAGTTCCATCAGGTTGGAACCATTCTGGTGGCCTCGCATTCCCCTTTGCCTGACGTGACCATGAGCCAAGGCACATTTGCTTACTCACAAGTAAAAACACAAATGGCTCAGTTTCACTTTCCATAGGACTCCATGCATGTTTCATTTTCTGGTTTTTCAGCCATAACTTTTGATAGAACGGAGATATTTCACTCCAGTTTTTTCCTTGCATTCTGCTATAAATTTCGCATCCAATGATATATAGCATGACAGTATTATTGCTAACCACTGTGATTTTAACAATTTTGGTCACGTGCGATGTCACCCCCCCAAGGCTGGTACCTATGGTGGATCATCCCACGCCCCGCCCCATGCTAGCTACGCCACTGAAAGACACAATCTCCCTCTCTCTGGCTTGAGAGAGATGCAGAATCCCGTCTTCTCTGCACAGACATGTGGGAATGGGAAGGAACAGAGAGGGAAATGCCCACTGTTTCTTATCTAATGAAATCTCAGCTGAATGACAAAAATCCCCACCTCTCTTTCAAATGATTCATGCTTGCTGGAAGGAGAGGTTAAGATCTTTTTTCACCTGCAGGAAGTTTTGGACAAAAACAGAAAGAGTGGAGGAAATCTTATTTCTTGCTTTTTTCAAGCTTTCTGTGAGAGAAGATGACATCTCTCCCTCTAGTAAGATGAGAGAGAGAGGAGAGGTCTTGCCTCACTTATACAGAGGATTGGATAAGGACAGGAACGGCAGGGGCAATACCTGCTGTTTTGTTTCTTCTTAAACTGTTGCACAAGTGTGAGACTGTCCGAATTGTAATGAAGAACATTACAGGAGAGAAAGTTCCAAAACCCGGCATGATGACACAAAAGGCCTGACCAGGTGTCCTCCTGCCTAGTCCTGCCTAAGCAGGGGGACCTGGGGCAGGATCGCTAGGGAAAACAGAAGGAAGTGGGTAGTTTTATATAAAGACAGTGGATATTTTTCAACTCCAGATTAAACAGCAGGAGTTAAATACACCCTTGTGCCCGTTCTTTTGTGCTCAAGGATAGGAGATTAGAAGCACTAGCCTTCAGTTAGCAGCAAGTTATAGTTGCTTTTCAACCAATGCAGTAGTAAATTATACTTTGCACTCTAGCCAGGATCCAAGCTATGGTGTGATAGTAGGTAAGAATACTGGTTTGAGGGCAAACTATGGTGTGTGCAAATCATCGTTTGCTCACTCAAAATTTCTCCTCTCCTCCTGTCTTTAGGAAGGAGAATCATGTTAACTTGAGGCTCGCCATTGCTTGGTCTCGAAACTAGACAATTCATCATTATGTCTGAACAGATTCTGAGAGACCATAGGTTACCAAAGTCACATAATGGGTTCAGGGAAGAGGAAAGCTGTTGAACCAGGTTTTAAAACAACAGGTGAATGAATATAGCCATCAGTTATAATATAAATATCTGTACTATAATATCAGTCATTCTAATGGAATCACATCATTACTCTACAACAGCCATTTTCAACCACTGTGCCAAGTGGTCCTCAGGTGTGCCACAGGAATTTGGGAGAAGGTCATTTATTAAGAGGGCCAATGGGAGATGTGAGCCCCCACTGGCAGCATGGTGTGGCTTGTCAGTTGTCAAAAACCTAATGGTGTGCCTTGACCATTTTAGTGCCTTGTTAGTGTGCCATGAGATGAAAAAGGTTGAAAATCACTGCTCTACAACATCAAATTCCTTCTGTTCTCAGAACAAATGGCATTTTCTAGCCAACACGATACAGGAATCTGGATTAGATGTGCCCTTGGCTGATCCAGCAAGACTCTTACGATGCCTAAATACTGATTTTCAAAATCAGTATGAATAGGTTCATATGTGTTAAGCCAGGCGTTCCCAAACCCTGGCCCGGGGGCTACTTGTGGCCCTTGAGGACTCCCAATCCGGCCCACGGGGAGCCTCCAGTTTCCAATGAGCCTCTGCCCCTCCAGAGACTTGCTGGAGCCTGCACTGGCTGACGCAACTGCTCTCAGCATAAGGCAACTGTTGGAACTCTTGAGTGAAGTGTGGGATAAGGGCTCTCTCCATTGCTTATTGTTTCACATCTGTGATGCAGCAACGGCAGCGAAGGAAAGGCCGGTCTTGCTTTGTGCAAGACCTTTTATAGGCCTTGAGCTATTGCAAGACCTTCATTCATATCTTCATTATATAACTTCCATATCTAATATAGTCATTTATATAAATTTATGTAAATTTATTCAAATTTGAAATGTAAATTAATTCTTTTTTCCCCTGGTGATGATGTGGCCCTCCTGCCAAAAAATTTGGACACCCTGGTGTTAAGCCAAGGACAATGGTCTCTTCTATAAATGGTTTTAGTAAGAATTAGACATGAACTTATTTTTCTCATTGAGATCTGTAGAACAACTTTTTTATTATTTATTTATCACATTTTTATACCACCCTTCCTCCAAAGAGCTCAGGGCGGTGTACACAGCTGCTCCTCTCCTTTCGTCCTCACAACAGCCCTGTGGGGTAGGTGAGGCTGAGAGAAAGTGACTGGCCCAAGGTCACCCAGGAAGCTTCAGGCGTAGGGGGGATTTGAACCTGGGTCTTCAAGGTCTGAGTCTATCTCCCAAACAACTACATCACCCTGACTCTCTTATCTACTTTCCAAACTTACCAGGGATCATGGGCCCCTTCATTCACAGTGGCCTCTTCCCAGTTCTGTCAGGTGCTGCCGTCTTGGATCATGCAATTCTCAGGAGTTTTTGCGAAAATCGTGTGAAATCTCATGTGATCCAAAATGGCGGTGCCCAGGAGACCCGGAAGAAGAGGCCAGTGGGACAACTCATAGCACCCCTTGAGTTTGCTGTGGTGCCCTCAGGCACCACGGTGCACAGTTTTGGTAACCTCAGCTTTAGCAGATTAACAAAATTACATCTAGTTGAAAGTTATTGAATTTGTTGTGACTACTATAGTGAGAGAGAAGACATGAAATCCAATTTCATAGCTACACAGTGTCATTCAGTTTGATGTGCAATGTGATCTATACATGAACATGTTGTTTAACTCGCATAATTATTTTAATGTTCTTCAACCTTTTAAATGATTGTTAATGTTACTGATGATCAGGTGATGAGTCTTCTGACTCCCCCCACATTTAGGGATGTGATTACACATGGCCAAAGCATTCACAGAGATATTTACCTTATAACCCCCCCCCCCCAGTCAATTCACAGTTTTACAGAACAACCATAATGTGAAAAGTGATTCAAGGAATCTTCTTTCTTAACAGTTAAACACAACTGGAAAAATATCCCATGGAGATAAGTTTGTAAACAAAGATTTATGCCCAGTGATTCATTTTGGCCCTTTTAACCATTAAATTATAAGAAAACAAAGAAAACAAACACCAAGACAAAATATTTCACAGATTAAACACAGGAATGATGTATTTATTTGCCACGAAGAATTCAGCTTTGCATTCATCTATATTGCTCAGCTAAATTTCTTGAATGATGCAGAATGGGTTATTTAATGTTGGAAGGATCCCCAGTGACCTAGGGCCCGATCCTATCCAACTTTCTAGTGCCGGTGCTGCAGCAATGCAGTCTCAAGGAAGGGAAACAAACATTCCCTTACCTGGAGGAGAACTCTCTGATTGTTCTCCTACCACAGAATGCAATGCCTACCATTGGCACAGCTGCACCAGTGCTGGAAAGCTGGATAGGATTTGGCCCTCAGTCATTGTTTATGAACAGAAATGCTTCTTGCCTCTTTAGCCTATTGTTTTTAAAGATGAATAAACATTATCTTTGGACAACAGCAGTCACTGCATACCAAAATGCTCTTATCAAAGTAAAAACAACTAACATACTGCGATTATAAACAGCCACATAGTGCACTTCCTTTGGCTGATTTAAACTATGTCATCTGGTCTGTTGTTCACATCCTCTCTCATTATACTCCTAATTTATTTTTCACATGTTTATACTTTCCTTCTTCAAAGGAGCTCTGGATGGTGTACATAGTCCCTTGCCTTCTTTTATTCTCACAACAACCCTGTGAGGGAGTTTAGGCTGAGATGTGGTGACTGGCCCAAGGTCACCCAGCAAGCTTCATGGCCAAGCAAAGATTTTCCAGGTCTAATATCAACTCCTGAACCACTACACCATCCTAGCTCTCTTATGTGTTCAAAGATTCTAGTTGGAACGAAGCTGGATCTCTAAGGATCATTAAAAGATCTCTAAGGATCATTAAAAAATTTAATACTTCTCTAAAATGCTGCTAAGCACCCATGGATGTTGAAAAAGTGATTGGGGTGGATGGGTTTGTATATTCCACCTACACACACACCCTTTCCCTTGTCCACTTTGACTGCTACCACCCACTCACAGGTGGTCTGTGCACTCTCAATCAAGCACAACCCTTGGTACCCTTCTCCCAGCTAGGGAAGCTGGCGTGTGGTGGGTTGAAAGGCCAACCAGTTCCCAAAGGGAAGCTGGATTTCTGTGGTGCTCATGAAAACATCAGAGTAGATGGACAGTGTTTGTGTGAAAATATGACACAGCTGTCCTTAAGTTGGGATGTCTATAAAATAAATATTGTAAATTGGGAGACTAGCTGTATCTGGTTCTGTTTGAAAGCTATGGTTGGATGGATGTGAGCTAGCAAACAAACTGCATCCAGAAAAGATAGAAATCATGCTGGCATGCAAACCCACTACTCTTGGTTGTACAGATTTATCTATTTTTTTCAATAGATAAGAAAAAGAGCAGATCTATGCTCTTGAGTTATGCTGCTTTTTGAGAAATACCTGGAAGCTGTAGTAAACATAACCCTTCATCAATTGATTATATCTGAACAGGAGGGATTCTGTCAGTGTCATGCACACTCTTATACATTCCAAGACTGTTTATGGTAATGTGCTTGATGCAGGACTGCAGTTGAATATGTCATTTCTTGCTGTTATCCTTAGTGTTAGCTCAACTTTGATTTTAAAAAGTTCTATACTGTTGGTTGAAAAATAAGTCTCATCCCTTTTGGACATATTTGTAATCATTTTAGAATGATCACAAAAGCTCTTTTGAAAGGCTGCGTCAAATGGAATTTTCTGTTCATCACAGGAAGTCTTCATTAATCATGAATTCCACAAACATGCACCAGAAATACATTTCCCTACACAAAGAAATCTTAGGGTCAAACTGCATGTCACAGGAAGCGCATACTTCGTACTTCTGCTTGCATTTTCACAATAAATACCTAGCCAAATTGAGTGCTTCCCCATAGTTTGTGACTGTCCCCCAACACGGTCCTGATCCAGAATGGTTCCCCAGCAGAAGATATTTGTTACATGGGCTATTTAGTACCCATTGGTACCAATGGAAGCATTTTTCCCCTTTGACATATAGCAGGCAAGGGGACCCGAGAATCATGGGAAGAGAGTAGAGCATGTCTCCCTCCTCCACTACAGACCTGGGTGGCCTGTTGTGAAAAAAGCCAACAGCTCTAAGCATGCATTTCCTGTAACGTGTGCATTACCAAAAATAAAGCCAGTAATATCTTTCTCAACGAGTCTTGAGTGGCTGTGGGCAGAATCTATGGAAAGTTGTTCTAGGAAATAAAATTCTCAGGATTTCCTGAACAGGAAGTCAATTCTCCGATGATGATCCGATGAACGCAGACCCCCAAAAACACCCAGGAAGGAAGTCCCTCCAAACAGACAAATATATTGAGCCCCAAAGAAAGCAAAACTCGCAAGCAAGAACATGCCTTGGCTCATGGTATGGTCAGGTAAAGAGGGATGTGAGGCCGCCAGAATTGTCCCAGTCTGATGAATGTGGAGCTCAACAAATACTCCAGAAGGCAGTCCGTCCCGTCCCCCCCATAAAAAGAATATAACAGGGGCTTCAGCTGGTAAGATGAACTTTTTCTATTTTAGACTTGTAAAGCCAGGTGGGTCCTGATAGTGATATGCTTGAAATATAAGAACTTAAATTGAACTGGGCACTGTGTAGGGTTGAAAATCTCAGATATTTTTTTGGGAGGGTATTATTGCAGGCAGGTCACTTGGTGGAACAGGGTTATCTTCCTCTTATTTAATGATTTGCTTTTCTTTAATTAACTATTTATAATTATTTGTTTTAATTTCCTTGATGATGTCACTTCCAGTCGTGATATCACCTGAATAATTAATTAATTATGTCATACGGGATGACAAACATTTATGGGCCTTGAGTGTCAAATGACCTAGCTACGCCACTGGCAATGAATCAGCGGGTGCTATTTATCAATTTGTCAGGACTGATATCAACCTGGGCATGCTTTATAATATGGGTGGTGTAGTGGTTTGGGAGGTGGACTTAGACCTGGATGATCCAGGTTCAAATCCCCCCTCAGCCACAAAGCTTCCTGGGTGACCTTGGGCCAGTCACTTTCTCTCAGCCTCACCTACCTCACAGGGTTGTTGTGAGGACAAGAAAGAGGGGAGGAGCAGCTGTGTAAACCGCCCTTAGCTCTTTGGAGGAAGGGCGGTATAAAAATGTGAAAAATAAATAAATAATATTATATATATTATTGTGTTCCAAGCTGCCTCCCAAAATTGCTACTCTCTCCAACTAAATTGTTTTGGTATAAATGGCAGTGATTCGCAGTTTGATTTCAAGCCAGAAAGGAAAACACTATGTAATCTCTCATTTTTGTCCTAAAGGTATATAATGTATCTAAGCACATTCAATGTGAAATTCCCAGACAGCTGTGCTTTAATGATACTTTTTCCTCCAGCACAGACAGCTGACTCCAGCAAACTCTGGGAATACATGGGCTCAGGAAGCTACATGACCCCAGTGGTCATGCAGTAACAAGCTGGAGTGACAGTTCCTAGCCAAACATTCTCCCAATCCCACAGATGGCTTGAGTTTTGTGGGAATGAGAAACCAGGTGAGTGGGGTGTCCCAGAACAGTGCCATATGACAAAACAGCATCAGATTATTTAAGAAACAAGTAGCCAAAAGCTCAAAAGGAATATCCTGAAGGACTGTCAGAACCCAATTTAAAGTTCATGACGGAAACCTGTATACAGGTCTGAGCAAGGAAGACACCTCCCCCCCAAAAGATGAATATGCTGAGGCCCCCCCTACACCCTCCAAGCCATAGCAGCCCAGCATGCTATTAAGCACTGCTACTTGTCTTTTAAGGCCAGCCTGAAGAAATTCCAAAATATCATCAAATTGATTGCTGCTTTGAGGCCTTCCAGAGTCCATGCATCATGACATACAGGCCCACCAAATCATGTTGTAAATCGTACTGGTGGAAAACCTTCTGGGCAACAAGACACCAGAGTTGTCTAGATCCGCCAGACAGATCTATTGATCTCTGTACGGTTCACTGGGAGCGCTCTCAATGAGGATGGAATACTGGAGCTCTGCATTGTTGACCGATGTCCAGCTGAGCCAATCTGTAATCAAACTGGTTGCTCCTGCAAGATGTTCCACTGACCCCCAGAGGAGATTATCTTACACCAGTGGTTCCCAAACTGTGGATTGTGGTCTGATTTTTGGTGGGTTTACCAATTGATGATGGAAAGATCAGACAACTAAATGCCTCGAGCCCTGAGGCTATTGAAAAATAAGATACAGTAGCAGCTGATTACCCTGCAAAGAGCTCAGCTCCTGCAGTTTGCAAGCATGTGTAAATATAGGGAAATGTTTTAGGATCTTTTTTCTTTTTATTATTACTTATAAACTATAATTTTATAAGATATCTTTTTTTATAAGATATAAAATATATCTAATTTTATAAGACATATATCTTAATATGTCTATTAAGAATACTAAAAGTAGACTCCGTACAAGGAAAAAATTTTGGGTCAAACCCAGCAAACAATGTCTTGGCAGATAGCCACAGGAAATACTGCAGGCTTCCCATGCTCTGCAACCCCAGTGCCCCATCTCTGAAAAGGAATTAGATATTCTATTCTGCACACTTCTTGATTTACGGCTCAGATAAGTGGAACAAGGAAGCTCCAACAGGCAAACTGCTGCCACAAAAGAGATTAAAATAAATTACTGCATACTAAACTTAGGATTTGCCTAAGGGGGAAAAAACTGCCACATATTGCTGTATTGAATTATAAACTTGCTAAACTGCTGAGCAAATCTGGATGATGGCCAAAAAAATGACACATTCCATAGACCTCTATGATTGAAATGCCACAATTTTTTTCCCACTTCAGAAGAACAGCTGTGATAGTTACAGGGTCAATCCAGACCAGGGCTGAAACATTATGAGGCTAATATGTTGCCTCATGCTGATGCCCCAACTTCAATTCCCCCATCAAGCTATTTTTCCCCATTAGGGAAAATTTGTGGCTATGTTGCAGTTCTCCCAGACAAGGGATCCCCAAACCCCGGCCCGGGGGCTACTTGCAGCCCTCAAGCACTCCCAATCTGGCCCACGTGGAGCCCCCAGTCTCCAATGAGCCTCTGGTCCTCCGGAGACTTGCTGGAGCCCATGCTGGCCCAACATAACTGCTCTCAACATGAGAGTGACTATTCAATATCTCATGTGAGCTGTTGGATGAGGACTCTCCCCACTGCTTGCTGTTTCACGCCTATGATGCAGCTGTGGCAGCAAAGGAAAGGCTGACCTTGTTTTGTGCAAGGCCTTTAATTGGCCTTGAGCTACTGCAAGACCTTCATTCATTCACATAAATTCCATCTCTAATGTATTCACATATGTAAACTTATGTAAATTTATTCAAATCTGAAATGTAAACTATTTTTTCCACAGCCCCTGACAGAGTGTCAGAGAGATGATGTGGCCCTCCTACCAAAAAGTTTAAACACCCCTGATCTAGTCCATATTTTATTAGCGTGCTAAACAAGATGCAATGGAAACATTGCTATGATATCACCATCCCTCCATCTATCTAGAAAGGATTCTGCTGCCTGGCCTGGAGAGCCTTCTACTATTGCTTCAGTATGGCTTGGAAAGCTTAGGGCAGCGGTTCTCAAACTGTGGGTTGGGATCTACTAGGTGGGTCACAAGCCAATTTCAGTTGGGTCACCATTCAGTTCAATATTTTATTTTTAATTTATTATGTAGATTTGATGCTCCCATGGTATGTGACTGCATTTGGGGAAATGTTACAGACCTGTACTTTTAACAAGCTACTATGTATATTTTACTCCTGGATAAGTGTGGGTAGGATTGTAGCCTAGGATTGTTAAAAAATTTCCTGCTTGATGATGTCACTTCCAGTCACGACATCACTTCCAGTGGGTCCTGACAAATTCTCATTCTAAAAAGTGGTCCTGGTGCTAAATGTGTGAGAACCACTGGCTTAGGGGGATATATTGTGCCTGTTTCTACCTCCTTTCCTCAGGCTACTGTCTTCTTTTGCGGCTATGGAGAAAGAGTCCTCAGCCTTTCATCCTACTGCTGCCTCCTTACTAGCACAAACTGAACCATTTACCGTATTTTTCACTCCATAAGACGCACTTCCCCCCCAAAAAAAAGTGGGGAGAAAAGTGTGTGTGTCTTATGGAGCGAATACTGCAAAAAAAAAAAAAAACCTCTGTCCCCGGCCCCGCCCCTTGCCCACTCTGCTCGCCTTCCCAGGAAAGTGTGGGTGGGATAGGAGTCTTGCTGAGCAAGCCCTCCTATCCTGAGCCCTGAGCCCTACCCTGAGCCCTTACTCAGAAGTAAGTCTCAGCGTCACTGGGGCTCACTCCCAGGAAAGCGTGGGTGGGGTGGCAGTCTTGCTGAGCAAGCCCCTAGAGCAGGGGTGCTCATTATGTCGATTGAGAGCTACCAGTCGATCTTCAGGCGAAATGAGTCAATCGCAGGCTTCTCTCCCATCCAAGCATCCCTAGGAGTGAGCCCCTGGCAGGCTTGTGAGCCCAGGGAGGGAGCCCAGGGAGTGAGTCCAGGGAGCCCAGGGAGTGAGCACCTGACGGTTCTGTGTGGTTCTGTGTGCAAGGGGTTTTGCACTGGTCTTGCTGTGATGTCTATACAGAGATCTTCCCTCCCCCACACCTTTCCCCTGCTTTTGCACTGGTATGTATGGAGATCTGCGCCCCCCCCCCCCACTTCCATCTGTTGGTTCTGTGTGCAAGGGGTTTTGCACTGGTCTTGCTGTGATGTCTATACAGAGATCTTCCCTTCCCCACACCTTTCCCCTGCTTTTACACTGGTATGTATGGAGATCTGCCCCCCCCCACTTCCATCTGTTGGTTCTGTGTGCAAGGGGTTTTGCACTGGTCTTGCTGTGATGTCTATACAGAGATCTTCCCTTCCCCACACCTTTCCCCTGTTTTTGCACTGGTCTGTATAGAGATCTGCTTCCCCCCCCCCCCATTGGAATCCAGGAAGATCTGGTGAGGAGGTTGATGTGGTGTCAGCAGTGGCCCCTTTAAGGGTAAGGCCTGGGCATCCAGCAGAGTGTGCTGCATAGCTGCAGCCACTGGAAGGCAATAGGGCCCTCAGGGATATAAGCAATACCAGAGGCAGAAAGGGTTTGTGGGTTTTGAAGGAGTGTAGGTAGGAGAGGAGACTGACTGGGTTTAGTGACTTTGGAATCTGACTGTGGATTGTGACTGGACTTGGATACCCTGATGGATTTGACTGACCTACCTGGAACCTGACCTTGGACTGTAATTTGGCTTATTGGCTCTGGACTCTGATTTGGCAACTCTGATTGATGGGACTGATTTACTTGGCATCTGTGGACTGGAACTGGACTCACTTTTGCTTGCTGCACTGGTGAGTTGCACAAGGGGGACTGAACAGCCTTAAGCGGGCACAAGGTCCAGTGGATTGGAATTTGGCAGAACATCATTGTAGCAGAAAGATAATGTGATCCCCTATTTGTGTGCACCTGCTTTTGTGAGCTTCATAAATTCTGACTCTAGCGATGATGAGTTCTTGGGGTTTCCAGAAAACCAGAGTACTCAAACCTTTAAGTCTCTCCATTTGTTAATGACAGTGATAATGGTTCTTAATGCCACTGTTGACTGCTGTTCACTTTACATGGTTCAAATGTTATTCTGTTATAGTTTATTAAATATTTTATTACACTATATGGTTCAGAATATTTTTTTCCTTGTTTTCCTCCTCTAAAAACTAGGTGCATCTTATGGAGCAAAAAATACGGTATATTGGGGCCTACTTTATGTGTATGTGCAGCCCCATGTAGGCTCCTGCTCCCTTTCCAGTCCAGAACTTGCCTCCTTGGTACACCTGTCTGAGCGCATATTTACGCGCTGCCTCTGCAAGGCTCAGACTGAGGGAAATTGCTTCTCTCTTGCTATTTCCTCTGTGAAACCGGAAGTTGCACAAGAGACACAATTTCCCTCAGTCTGAGCTCTGCAGAGACAGCAAGTGGACACGTTCTACCTCTGGGAAGCTCAAACAACCCTCTGGAAGAGAGGGGTGCAGAGCATCCACTTCTCTGTGGAGCAACCAGATTGTGTCAAGCCCTGCTTGATGAAGGGGATTGTGTTCCCAATCCTTGTCATTAAGCAGCGCACAACTGTATACAGCTTTTGGAGGGATTCAAAATGGATAAAAAAATATATGGCTTTGAAGATTGTATGTCTTTATTAGAGAGTCAACTTTGTCTAGAAGAAGAACATACTACTTCCAAAATGTATGTTATTTTTAAAATATGAGACAGAAGAGGAACAGGTTAAGGCAGTGGTTTCCAAATTGGGGGGTGAAGACCCAGCAGCTTGTGTAAAGGGACAGGGGAAGAGGGGGAGGTAGCAATGAGATCCCCAGGATCACAGTGCTAACGGGGGTGAAAGGGGGCTGTTTTACTGAGGGCTGCTGGCAGCTGCACGAATTGCAGGGAGCCCCCAGCAGCCCTCTCTTATGCTTAGTATGTTGAGAAAAACCAGTCACTAAGCACATCCTGGTTGCTTGGCAACTGGTTTTTCTCAACATTCTAAGTCAGCATTCTAAGCATGGGGGAGCCCTGCAACTCCTGCAGTTGCCAGCAGCCCTCAATAAGGAAAAATAGCCCCCTTTCACCCCTGTTAGTAACAAGATACTGGGGATCACATTGCTGCTCTAGCCCCTCCCCTGCAAAGACTTAGGGAGCAAATGTCTCCCTAAGTTTGAGAACCACTGGGTTTAGGACTTTATGATACAATGGGTGAGAAATGTTGGTCATGAGATATTAATGGAGCAATGGAAAAGTCTGTGGACTAAAAGACTAAAATTTACATTAAATGTAAATCTTATAGAAAATTTTTACAAAATGATGTATAGATGGTATACGACACCAGTTAAATTAGCAAAAATATACCAGGTAGATGTTGGCAAGAAGGAACATTCTATCTTATGGGGTGGACTTGTACCAAAGTGAAAAAATATTGGACTTTGAAACACCAGCAAATGCGATTGATATTGAAGGTAAATTTACAAATGAATCCAGAAAACTTTTTGTTGGGAATAATTGATATTAGATTCAGAAAGATCTTGAAATTATACTTTCATGAATGACAACTGCCACAAAAATATTGTATTCCAAGTACTAGAAGCTTTCAGAGATACCTTCAGTTGAAGAACAGTAGGTAAAGATATCGGACCTTGCTGAAATGGACAAACTTATGACAAAGTTGGGGGAATAATGCACGTTGGGGGAATAATACCAGGCAAAACTCTAACAAAAACCCTTGACTTCCGACGGGCGGACTTCCCTCAAATGAGGAGGCTGGTTAGAAGGAGGTTGAAAGGGAGGGTAAAAAGAGTCCAATCTCTCCAGAGTGCATGGAGGCTGCTTAAAACAACAGTAATAGAGGCCCAGCAGAGGTGTATACCGCAAAGAAAGAAGGGTTCCACTAAATCCAGGAGGGTGCCCACATGGCTAACCAGCCAAGTTAGAGAGGCTGTGAAGGGCAAGGAAGCTTCCTTCCGTAAATGGAAGTCTTGCCCTAATGAGGAGAATAAAAAGGAACATAAACTGTGGCAAAAGAAATGTAAGAAGGTGATATGGGAGGCCAAGCGAGACTATGAGGAACGCATGGCCAGCAACATTAAGGGGAATAATAAAAGCTTCTTCAAATATGTTAGAAGCAGGAAACCTGCCAGAGAAGCGGTTGGCCCTCTGGATGGTGAGGGAGGGAAAGGGGAGATAAAAGGAGACTTAGAGATGGCAGAGAAATTAAATGAGTTATTTGCATCTGTCTTCACGGCAGAAGACCTCGGGCAGATACCACTGCCTGAACGGCCCCTCCTAACCGAGGAGTTAAGTCAGATAGAGGTTAAAAGAGAAGATGTTTCAGACCTCATTGATAAATTAAAGATCAATAAGTCACCGGGCCCTGATGGCATCCACCCAAGGGTTATTAAGGAATTGAAGAATGAAGTTGCAGATCTCTTGACTAAGGTATGCAACTTGTCCCTCAAAACGGCCACGGTGCCAGAAGATTGGAGGATAGCAAATGTCACGTCTATTTTTAAAAAGGGAAAGACGGGGGACCCGGGAAACTATAGGCCGGTCAGCCTAACATCCATACCGGGTAAGATGGTGGAATGCCTCATCAAAGATAGGATCTCAAAACACATAGACGAATAGGCCTTGCTGAGGGAGAGTCAGCATGGCTTCTGTAAGGGTAAGTCTTGCCTCACGAACCTTATAGAATTCTTTGAAAAGGTCAACAGGCATGTGGATGCGGGAGAACCCGTGGACATTATATATCTGGACTTTCAGAAGGCATTTGACACAGTCCCTCACCAAAGGCTACTGAAAAAAACTCCACAGTCAGGGAATTAGAGGACAGGTCCTCTCATGGATTGAGAACTGGTTGGAGGCCAGGAAGCAGAGAGTGGGTGTCAATGGGCAATTTTCACAATGGAGAGAGGTGAAAAGCGGTGTGCCCCAAGGATCTGTCCTGGGACCGGTGCTTTTCAACCTCTTCATAAATGACCTGGAGACAGGGTTGAGCAGTGAAGTGGCAAAGTTTGCAGATGACACCAAACTTTTCCGAGTGGTAAAGACCAGAAGTGATTGTGAGGAGCTCCAGAAGGATCTCTCCAGACTGGCAGAATGGGCAGCAAAATGGCAGATGCGCTTCAATGTCAGTAAGTGTAAAGTCATGCACATTGGGGCAAAAAATCAAAACTTTAGATATAGGCTGATGGGTTCTGAGCTGTCTGTGACAGATCAGGAGAGAGATCTTGGGGTGGTGGTGGACAGGTCGATGAAAGTGTCGACCCAATGTGCGGCGGCAGTGAAGAAGGCCAATTCTATGCTTGGGATCATTAGGAAGGGTATTGAGAACAAAACGGCTAGTATTATAATGCCGTTGTACAAATCTATGGTAAGGCCACACCTGGAGTATTGTGTCCAGTTCTGGTCGCCGCATCTCAAAAAAGACATAGTGGAAATGGAAAAGGTGCAAGAGAGCAACTAAGATGATTACGGGGCTGGGGCACCTTCCTTATGAGGAAAGGCTAGGGCGTTTGGGCCTCTTCAGCCTAGAAAAGAGACGCTTGAGGGGGGACATGATTGAGACATACAAAATTATGCAGGGGATGGACAGAGTGGATAGGGAGATGCTCTTTACTCTCTCACATAATACCAGAACCAGGGGACATCCACTAAAATTGAGTGTTGGGCGGGTTAGGACAGACAAAAGAAAATATTTCTTTACTCAGCGCGTGGTCTCCTTGCCACAGGATGTGGTGCTGGCGTCTAACCTAGACGCCTTTAAAAGGGGATTGGACGAGTTTCTGGAGGAAAAATCCATTATGGGGTACAAGCCATGATGTGTATGCGCAACCTCCTGATTTTAGAAATGGGTTAAGTCAGAATGCCAGATGTAGGGGAGGGCACCAGGATGCAGGTCTCTTGTTATCTGGTGTGCTCCCTGGGGCATTTGGTGGGCCGCTGTGAGATACAGGAAGCTGGACTAGATGGGCCTATGGCCTGATCCAGTGGGGCTGTTCTTATGTTCTTAAAGAGAAGTCAGTAAAGACTTATATGGACAATTGGAGACCATTCATGGACTTCCTATGTGCAAAGGGGAAACTGGGTCGAATGAATTATGGATTTGATGAGTAGATAATGGATATATAGACAATTTTTTCTCTCGTACTTAAAATGCATTTTAAAATAATGAATAGACTGTTTATTCTGGCCGCTGAGCCTGGCCTCTGAGCGGCCCGCTTGGAGGCAGGCTGTGCAGCATGGCCTTTCCCAGTTTGAAGAGACCCTTGGCCAACAGTCTGAGGCAAAGAGGCGAAGAAGGAAGGCCCATAGCCAGGGAAACAGACCAGGGACAGACTGCACTTGCTCCCAGTGTGGAAGGGATTGTCACTCCTGAATTGGCCTTTTCAGCCACACTAGACGCTGTTCCAGAATCACCTTTCAGAGCGCGATACCATAGTCTTTCGAGACTGAAGGTTGCCAACAGACTGTTTAATAAAGAAATCTAGAACTCCACACTTGCCACACAACTTTCAATATCTATTTTTTTAATTTTCATTTTTATTTTTATTATTACTATTTTTTATTTCTAATTTTTTGAGTTTGCACTTGTTTGTTGGTATTTTAAAATAAAATTATAATAAAACTTAATAAAAAGCTCAGAACTTTTTCTACTTTAAATGTATATATTCTTCTGTCATTTACAGGTGTGCGGCATGATGATCTTAGTCGCTCTCTTTTGCACCTTTTCCATTTCCACTATGTCTTTTTGAGATGCGGTGACCAGAACTGGACACAATACTCCAGGTGTGGCCTTACCATAGATTTGTACAATGGCATTATAATATTAGCTGTTTTGTTCTCAATACCTTTTCTAATGATCCCAAGCATAGAATTGGCCTTCTTCACTGCCGCCATGCATTGAGTCGACACTTTCATCGACCTGTCTACCACCACCCCAAGATCTCTCTCTGCAAACTTTGCCACCCCACTGCTCAACCCTGTCTCCAGGTCACTTATGAAGAGGTTGAAGAGCACTAGTCCCAGGACAGATCCTTGGGGCACACCGCTTTTCACTTCTCTCCATTATGAAAATTGCCCATTGACACCCACTCTCTGTTTCCTGCTCTTCAACCAGTTCTCAATCCATGAGAGGACCTGCCCTCTAATTCCCTGACTACCGAGATTTTTTAGTAGCATTTGGTGAGGGACTGTGTCAAACGCCTTCAGAAAGCACAGATATATAATGTCCACGGGTTCTCCCGCATCCACATGCCTATTGACCTTTTCAGAGAATTCTATAAGGTTCGCAAGGCAAGACTTACCCTTACAGAAGCCATGCTGATTCTCTCTCAGCAAGGCTTGTTCGTCTATGTGTTTTGAGATTCTATCTTTGATGAGGCATTCCACCATCTTACCCGGTATGGATGTTAGGCTGACCGGCCTATAGTTTCCCGGGTCCCCCCTCTTTCCCTTTTTAAAGATAGGCGTGACATTTGCTATCCTCCAATCTTCTGGCAAGAGTGGCCATTTTGAGGGACAAGCTGCATATCTTAGTTGATCAGCAACTTCATTCTTCAATTCCTTAATAACTCTTGGGTAGATGCCATCAGGGCCCAGTGACTTATTGATCTTTAATTTATCAATGAGGTCTGAAACATCTTCTCTTTTAACCTCTATCTGACTTAATTGCTCGGTCAGGAGGGCCGTTCGGGCGGCGGTATCTGCCCGAGGTCTTCTGCCGTGAAGACAGATGCAAAGAACTCATTTAATTTCTCTGCCAACTCCAAGTCTCCTTTTATCTCCCCTTTCCCTCCCTCGCCATCCAGAGGACCAACCGCTTCTCTGGCGGGTTTCCTGCTTCTAACATATTTGAAGAAGCTTTTATTATTCCCCTTAATGTTGCTGGCCATGCTTTCCTCATAGTCTCACTTGGCCTCCCGTATCACCTTCTTACATTTCTTTTGCCACAGTTTATGTTCCTTTTTATTCTCCTCATTAGGGCAAGACTTCCATTTACGGAAGGAAGCTTCCTTGTCCTTTACAGCCTCTCTAACTTGGCTTGTTAGCCATGCGGGCACCCTCCTGGATTTAGAGGAACCCTTCTTTCTTTGCAGTATACGCCTCTGCTGGGATACGTTTTCTGATCCCGTTGTTATGCAATTAGATCATTAGTGAACATTCAGTCCAATCTATTGCCTTTGTTGTGTAAACAGACACTGCCTGCCAGACACTACTTGACTGCACAGGCTACTAGAGATAGATTGCCTCTTCTTTGCATTAGTAGTAGGCAACCTTCAGTCTTGAAAGACTATAGTATCGCACTCTGAATGGTGGTTCCGGAATAGCATCTAGTGTGGCTGAAAAGGCCAATTCGGGAGTGACAATCCCTTCCACACTGGAAGCAAGTGCAGACTGTCCCTGGTCTGTCTCCCTGGCTATGGGCCTTCCTTCTTTGCATGCTTGTATATTAAAAGCTCTTCACTTTCTCATCTCTACACCTGATTAAAAGCTTATGCACCTATTTTCTTCTTTCACTTTTCCTTCAGTGATTTTTTTCACATCACTTCTTATGTTCACAAATGAAATTGGAAAGATCAGGACAATTTTTCTTTTTTGGAGTAAGGAGGATATATTCCTCATAGCAGACTCTGGCAATACAGCTACTAAAGCAATGCTTCCTGTCTCTTCTACATTGAGACAAGCCATAGCTAAAAATCTATTCAATTAAAGACACAGCAGAATGCTAACCAAATACAACTAGAAAATGAATTGCACTGCACAACAGTACTGCAACCAGGAATCAACTGGATACTAACACAGAAAGGAAGGGGTTATCATCAGAACTTTAAGTATCTATATCAGTACTGGATATCAGGAATAAATTCTTGATGTTAAGCTAAGTTTGGCAGTGGAACAGATTGCCAAGGGAGGGGGTGGATTCTGCCTCACTGGAGTTATTCAAGCACTGGCTTCACAGACAAAGTGATTTTCAACCACTGTGCCGCAAATGGTCTGCAGGTGTGCCGTGGAAGTTTGGGGTGGGTCATTTATTAATTAGTAAGGCCATTGTGAGCCCCCAGTCAACAGTATGGTGTGCCTTGGCAGTTGGCACAAAACTGATTATGTGCCTTGACAATTTTAGTGCCTTCTCAGTATGCCATGAGATGAGAAAGATTGAAAAAACACTGTTCTTGGAGGATTTCCTGCTACAGGGAGGGGCGTAAACTAGATGACATTATAGATTCCTTCCAACTCTACGATTCTATAAATATGTGTCTAGAAAGAAACTCTTCCATGTTCCCTTTGTAGAACCCAGGAAACCTAATGAAAAATGTTATGAGTAAATCCCCCCCCCCATTTTATTTTTCCCAGGTTCTACTACTTTGATATCAAGAAACATTTCACAGGCCTTTATATATGGATGCCAGCATGCAAGATGAACTGTTCTCCCAAAGAACACAGGCTTACAGGCCTTATTTCCACTTTGGTCAAGCCTCAGACTCTTGGTTGTTTACATTCTTTCCCCCTCCCCTTAACAGTTACACATCTTGAAAGAAAGAGGTAATCTAGCTAAAGGCAATTTAGTAGTTCTGTCATGTATCTTTGTAATCCTTGTCATTGTATCTACAGCTTGCGTTTGCTTTTCTGAATGCAATTCCACTAACTTTGTGTGTACCTCATTTTAAGTTGCTAGACATCATCTGGCACCAGGGTGCTAATCTGTATTTTAGCTGACACTGCTAGCCCTGCTTATCTACATCCTCCTTGTTTAAGAGGAATTCCCTCATTCATACACAATTTACCTATCGACACAGTAAAAGAAAAACACCCCAAGTTACCTCAGAGCAGCATTCCCCTTATATCAGAGCTGGAAAGTGGGTTAGGATTGCACCCTAAGAGATATTGAGGAATCCTTGAAAACACATCTTGCTTCTTTTCACCCTCTTAGGGATCAAATTTCAAAAATCCCTTCTTAGTAGGTCCATATGTCATGGAAGGCAGGGCCTCTGAGAGTAATTTTATCAGGGGGTACAAAGTTTCTTTTGGGCCCCTTTGCAAAGGGAAGGACAAAACAGGGGGGAGGTTAGAGACTGCTAGAAAAGACTTTGGAGCCCAGATATATCAACCCATGTGGCATCAGTAGTGTCCCCAGCATCCCACGCAGGCAACAGGTCTGAGTAGATAGGAAAAAGTAAGATCCCAGGAAATTTCTGGGACCCCTCCTTTGGCTCCTGGGCCCCCCTTTTGACCCTGGGTTTGGGTACAAATTACCCCCTTTACCCCCACTCCTAGGCCCTGATGGAAAGAATATACTCCCCAAATTTCATGTTTCTAGGTTCAGGGGTTTGAGCTGTGTATTGATAGGCAAGTCGGGACATTTGTGTATGTGTGTGTAATTCACACACACAGTTCAAATCACTTTAAAAAAAATATTTCTGAAGTAATTCAAGACTAAGAAAACAAAGATGCTCATGAATAACACTCTGTATGCAAGCCTCAAACAGTCATTTTGGATAAAAAGAGAGAAAAGCATTTGAAGCTCTGTGATAGAAAGGAAAATATTTAAAAGGGTAGTTAAAACAAACCTTATAAACTGATTGTTCAAGAACATTAAAAATGATAGCAGAATTTTGGCAGTGACCTAACTGCAGCCCTACAAGAAGCTAGGGAGTAAAATGTGGGAGTAAAATGTCATTGCAAGAAATGTTGAAAAATGTACTTACAGCTTGCACTTGGCCAGTTAAGAGTACAGTCACCTCCAAGAGTAATACAACTTGCACAAATCTGTACAGATGAGACAAATTCTACATCAATACAATATGTGAGACACTCCTTTGGACATATGGGACAGCTCTAAACGTTTCAGATATCTTCTTTTTAACAAGAACAAGGTGCTGTACACCACTCCCTGTGTCACTGACAGTAACAGGTGCAAAGAAGGTGCTAACTAGTCAAGAGGCACTTTTTCAACTGGTGCCCTTCTTAGCAGAGAGAGAATGACTGTCCCTTTACACTCCCGCACAGTGTGTTTTCTAGTGGAAGTCTTATGCACTTTCTTAAATTGTGAGCTGTTTTGGGACAGGGTGCCATTTAGTTAAAAACATAAGAAGAGCCCCGCTGGATCAAGCCATAGGCCCATCTAGTCCAGCTTCCTGTATCTCACAGAGGCCCACCAAGTTGATTTTAACAGTGGCCCAAGTTAGTTGATTTTGGCTGCAATTCTAACCCCACTTTCCTGAGAGTAAGCCCCACTGAACAAAACAGGACTTACTTCTGAGTAGACCTGGTTAAGATTGTTCCCTTTCTCTGAGAACTTTTTTAACTGAAAAGCAGTATATAATAATAATAATACTTACCGCACAGGCCAGTGTTGTAAACAGAGGTGCTGAGAACTTCTCATTTTTGCCCCTCTCTTGATGTCCTGTTCAGGAAGACGCTCCTGGAAACCAAAGAGGAGGAACACACAGAGGTTTCTAAGAGAAACTAGTCGTGCCTCACACTCTGCCCAATTAGCATCTTTTATTTTCCTGGACCGACACCATGACTATCATTTTGCTAAGCGGAGTATCCAGATCGGTTCCCCACCTCGGAGCTCGCTTAACCACAGCCTTCACCTTACGAGCGCCACCAGCTTACTACTACAGTGCGGGGGGCAGGGGGGGGGCGGATGGTCCTTGAGGATGGTCTCCTTCCTCGAGGGGCGCACTGCTGCTGGGGACGGGAGTCCCAGGACTGCCCCTCAAGAGAGGGCCACTGGGCGCAGGTGGGCGCGGGGACAGGGGCGAAGATGGCCAGGCACCAGCAGCCCCGCACTACCCAGGCGCTACTCACCCATCAGCCGCGCCGCACCCAGCAGCCCCGAGAAGGAGCGGCGCGGAGCACGGGCGGTCCAGGCGGCTTCTGGCCTCGGTGCCCTCCCGGGGGGCGGAGAGGACGGGCGGGGCGGGGCCACATGGGCCGCCAGCGGGGGCTGTAAGACGCGCTCCCCTCTCGGCTCGAGAGGCGCCCGGGGCGGGGCACGGGGACGCAGCCGCGCAGGATTGGGGCCGCCGGGGCACAGTTGCGCGCGAGCAGCGGCGGAGCGAGGATGGCCCGCGGGGACCTGGCGCTGCTGCTGCTGGCGCTGTGGCTGCTGAGCGCGGGCGAGGACTGCGCAGAGGCTGCGGGGGTGAGTAGCGCTGGCGCCGCCAGAACCTGCCTCGCTGCTGCTGCTGCCGCTGCCGGAGGAGATGCTTCCCCTCGGAAGGCTGGAGTTCGGCGCCTCTCCCCCTTGCCGGCTCGGCTTGCCGACGGGGTCGCTCAGGGCAGCCTGCGGAGGGCCACTCCTGGGCAGGTGTTTCCAGGGGCCTCGGCACGAACACGCGTGTCTGGAGCTCGGGGAAGCTTCACTCTTCTCTGGCACGTGTAATGATGCTGCAGACCCTTCTTGGGGGAGGTTTGCACGCAGTCTGGACAGAGAGGTGATAAATGTGCCTCTGCATTCAGGTGATCGTGAACGAGCCTTCAGACCCTTTGGCGTGTTGGTGTGGGTCGGAAGAACCCACGCCTTGCGCTCAGCTCAGTTTTGGTGAAGATTTCCCAGGTCTGTGGTTGGCCCTATGCATGAAGTCTGCTCAGGCTGGTTTCGTTAGATCAGAATGATCTGAAAATGGCCATGCTTGTGAGAGAGGCGATGGTGGGACAGCTGTGTGGCTATTCACTACTTGTAAGAAGCTTACCCAGAAAGCGCTGTGCCTCTCCTTTTCCACTGCTCTCTGTGATCCCTGAAAGAGAAACGGAAACACAGTGGGCATGTTTAATGAGTATAACATACTATGCTTAAAAGTTTTTAAAAGTTTAGCATGTGAGATAATATTTTCTTGGGTCCCATCTCTTCCCTTAAAAGTGTAAGCAAAAATGTAGTGTTATTCAGGATGTAAAGTAGCGTATTTGCCATCATCTTACTGGTTTTATATACGTGTACACACACACACTCATGATCACAGATGTAGAGCCTAATGTGAATGATTAGCTAGAATAGTGGGTCCCAAACTTTTTAGCATTGGGGCCCACCTAAAAAGGTTTCACTTTACCAGCTGCTCAAGGTTCTGTGGTGGAAATGGTGATTAACAGTGCTCCCCCCAAGTAACAGGTTGTTTGACCTTTGATGCACACAGCTTCATCTGCCTTATAGGTTTCACGACTTATTAAAAATGGGGTTGTGACCCACTGATGGGCTGCAGACCCAAGGTTTGGAAACTTCTGAGCTATAACCTTCATTTTTCATCCTATTGAATATTGTATAGGGTCACCCAGCTGAATAGAATCAAGCCACTAGATCTTGGATTATTGTCTTAAATAATTTAAAACTTATTTTTTTAAAGTCTTCTTTGATGCCTAGCAGCACATGAAAAAGCAGGTACAAAAGCATCTACTTTCTGCAATTGACATCTCTAGCATGCTGGGATATATGTAAATGTCAGTTTTCTTTCATTTTACTGAAGCCTTTATTTTGTTGGATTTTCAAAATGACATGCATGTACAATTTCTTCTGTGACTGCTTCCTTCAAGTTTCCCCCCATAAACCTTTATAGAAGTGTCTATCGGAACAAGTCTATGCACATCTGCAAGGAAGTAAGCCCCACAGATAATGGAACTTAGAACTGCTGTCTAATTGTCACTTGAGTACTATAGAGAGAGTGTACTGAGCAGGGGGTTGGGCCACATTGCCTCCAAGGCTCCTTCCAACTTTAACATTCTATGAGAGTTCTTTCCAAGAGACTCCTTGATAGAGATGAGAAGATTTGCAAATATCTCAAAGCTGAGATGCTGGCACTGATCCAAGACACTGTATTTTGTAAAGTGCATTTCTTGTAATTTAACAAAATGCAGGAATAGCAAGAGGGGTTGACAAATTTTGGTTTGACATCTAGAAAACTTTTTATTGTGGTTGCTACTAGTCTCTCCCCCCTCCATGTGAAATGAAGCAAAGTCCAGCCCTTCACCCGAAGTCTTGTTTCAGTTCATGCAGGGCTTTGGAGAGTACAGGAAAGAAGAGATCCTGTTTCTCAAAGACTTTGATTTATTTTATCCCTTCTTGGTGACAGCAGCAATAATTACAGCTCTTCCGGCCTTTCATTTGAAACAGGGTGATTGATGATAAGATGCTCCTAGGACCCATGCACTGCAGCCCAGCTCCACAGTGTTGTGGTCCTTCTGCAGTGGTACCATGAATGAACCACTCCTACTGTAGTAGCTCAGGTCAGGCTCAGTCCATCCATGAGGCCAATTGCAGTGGTCATTTTAAGCTCCAGATTGGTAGGGAGCACCCTTTTCGGTCTGCTACTTACCTCTACTCCTTTTTCTAATTCCTGGATTGGAAGAGGGTATGTGGAAGAGGATGGAGTGCTGAGCTAGAGCACTGAAGATTGAGAGGAGCAGAGGCTGACATGTTGTTGAATGGGGGGCAAATTTGCATGCTACCTCAGGTGTCAGGGGACTTGGGCCAGCTGTGGCTCAGGTGCAGAAAAAGGGGAGAAGGAGGGAGAGTTTTAAAGCAGTTGAATGGGGGAGCAGAGTGGTCACAATACATTGGGCGGGGAGAGAACAAGACAAGTTTTTTCCTCTTTCCAGCTCCCCTTCTGTTGACTTTCTCAGTCTTCCCCCATTTCTTGAGAAGTTCATTACATGTCTATGTCTAACTCTTTCAGATGGTGTTTGAAAGGGTTAGACAAAGGTTTGAAAGGAGAGTTCATTCCTTGGCATGAACTCTCCTTTCAAATCCTTACAGTTTGGTTTCTGCCAAGATCCAAAGATCTGTCCTCTGAATTCATCTTTTTATCACCCTCTTAGATGGTGGGGGATCCCAAATTGACCACGTAGGACACTAAGTTACTTTTTTCAGATAAAATTGCTCATAATTTGCTCCTACTTAGGGGCCAATCCTATCCAGTTTTCTAATGCTGATGCAGCTGTGCCAATGGGGCGTGTGCTATATCCTGTGGTGGTGGGGGAAGTCACAGAGGCATTCTCAAAATAAGGGAATATTTGTTCCCTTACTTTGGGGCTGCATTGTGGCTGCACTGGCACTGGGAAGTTGGATAGGATTGGGCCCTTAGACTCCATGTTGAATGTGGTACAGCTGCTCAGTATTTCCTCAGTGCCATTCATTTTGCTAGGATGAAAAATTGTTGCAGCCTAAGAACATGGGTGTTTGACACACCTGACCAGCCATTTGGGTAGTTGACTCTCAGCCATCTTGGCAATAACATTCAGCAGGGGGCAGGTTGATATACAATTAATTGGATGCAGGAGATGTTGACTGCATCATTGGGGCAAGGAATTGTCTTACAGCTCAGTCCTGAGCTTCCTGGCGACCGCTGGAACAGAGCAGCTACCTGCGTATCCAGTAGGCACCCAGAGGTTTCCTTGGGGGGAAAGGGACTTTTGTCCCCTTCCTCTGGGGAAAACCCCAAGCCCCACAATGGGGCTTCTCAAGTCTGCGCTGGCTATTTTGCCAAATACCTATGGGCTATCATATGAAAGAAGGGACAAATTAGACAAATACCTAAAAGGCTGTCATATGGAAGGAGGGACAAATTTGTTCTCAGCTGCTTCTGAAACCAACAGGTACAAACTGCAAGAGAAGAGATTCCGATTGGACATCAGGAAAAAATTCCTGACAGTCAGGGCAGTTCAGCAGTGGAACCAATTGCTGAGGGAGGTGGTGGACTCTTCCTCACTGGAGATCTTCAAGCAGAGGCTCGACAAGCACCTGTTGGAGATGTTCTAGGAGAATTTCCTGCTACAGTCAGGGGGTTGGACTAGTTAACCTATTAGGCCCCTTCCAACTCTTTGATTCTGTGACTCTGTGTCAGGCATTCCAGCCTCACACGGAGTCCACGATACAGCAAAGCAGAGATCAAACAGGCATCCATCAACCAAATGTCAGACAAAACAGGTATTTTTTTAGCCCTCACTGAAAAGCCATGAGGGAGGAAATAATAATAATAATAATAATAATAATAATAATAATAATAATACAGGTATTTATATACCGCCTTTCTTGGTCTTTATTCAAGACTTTATTCAAGGCGGTTTACATAGGCAGGCTTATTTAAATCCCCATAGGGATTTTAACAATTGAAAGAAGGTTCTATCTTTCAAGAACCACAACATTCAGATGTTTCACTCTGATCTGGTTTCACATTCTGGCCTCCATCCTCCCATGCTCAGAGCAGATGGAATAGTTCGGCTTCAGCTTATCAGCTGCTTCAAGGTCGCACGGTGCCGGT
This sequence comes from Tiliqua scincoides, assembly GCF_035046505.1. Taxonomy (NCBI): domain Eukaryota; kingdom Metazoa; phylum Chordata; class Lepidosauria; order Squamata; family Scincidae; genus Tiliqua; species Tiliqua scincoides. The sequence goes on along the minus strand of NC_089821.1, from coordinate 134,321,280 downwards.
GGCCTCGAACTGGCGACCTTGTAGATGTTATCTTCAGGCAAATGGAGGCTCTACCCTCTAGACCAAACCTTATGCTAAGACAAGTAGTTCTTATTTCCTCTGGAAGAGAATTCCATAATTGTTGTAGTACTGCTGAGAAGGCTTGTCCCCAAGCCACTGTCCCTCTAACTTGTGACAGAGGTAGAATTTGAAGAAGAGCCCCTTCATATGACCTAAGAGGGTAGACTGGAATGTTTGGGAGAAGGTGGTTTCTTAGATAGCCTGGCCCCAAACCATTAAAGGGTTTAAAGGTCAACACCAGTACCTTGAATTGGGACCGGAAATTAATGGCAGCTAATGTAGCTGTTAAAGCAGTGATCAAGCAGAGTCAAACCGTCTAGCCCCCATAACCACCTGGGCTGCTGCATTCTGCATTGGGAGTTATTGCATTTCATCATGGCCATTGTGCATTCTGCCTTGGGGGCTACTGCATTTCGTCATGGGCCACAGCCATTGTGCCAGAGTTCCACCAGGCTCTCTGTTATTTCCTATCTGCAATAGCCCTGTTTTTTTCCACAGCTGGCTATTTAAAGGGGGCGGGGTGACTTGAATCCTTTAGAGTTGTGAAGGGTGACTTGGTAACTCAGAAAGTGCCCCCATTATGACTTTTTTTTTAGTTGAGTCACAAAGGGTGGAACTTGAGTCAAGCCACACTGGGTTTTCCCATCTCTGGTGATGGGTACTAACCAAAGCTAATCCAAATTCAGTTACAAAAGTTGTGAATGTTTAGCTGATCCCTTCCAAGGGATTGACCTTTTTGTCCCCTCCCAATTTAAAGTGTGCTGCACTTTTGTTGCTAACTAGGACAGTAGGGTGTGACATTACATTTACCCTCTCATATAGGCTCAGTAGTGATGGGAAGTGATTGGAAGATTGGAAGTGATTGGAAGTTGAGCAATCCACTGGCAAGTGTGGTAGCTACACCAAGTGTGGTGTGCTGTTCCTCTTTTCAACCAGCTTGGTGGCTCCCTTCTCTCTGCTTTGTCACAAGGAGTGGGGACTGGAACAGGAAATGTGAAAGAGGAGTAGAGTGGTGGGCAGAGCATATCCACTATCTACTTGAACTGAATATCTGACTGTGGAAAGATGCATCTGGGCACAAATTCCGCAGCAATGTTTTCTCAATTGCATTGCACATAACTCTAATTGCACATAATTCTAATGAATGTCTGCCTGATGCATTGCACTGTAGGAGGTATTTTGGGGAAACACTGTATCTTGTAGATGCATCTGTAGAGGCCGTGTTGGCCTCTGCCTTTCCATTGGACCATTTCAGTGACGTGTAGAGGGGGGATTTGCTGCATGGGAAACAGCCTATCCTCCATACCTACTTTACCCAGGCTTCGCGCACTGGAGAGGACACTGTTCCAGAACCACCATTCAGAGCGTGACACCATAGTCTTCCGAGACTGAAGGATGCCAACAGTAGATGCATCAGGCAGACATTAATAAGGTGTATCTCTAACAAGTGATTGGGAATGCTTTACCTGTTGAATTTATACCTGGATGCATCTCTCGCCAGTCTAATGTTGAGCTGAAAGTGTGGATGCATAGCCGAATTTGTAAAACTAGCATATTATACAAGATTGTACGATGTGACTACTTTAATTTCTAGTTTTCCATGCTTTTGGAGCGGGAGGGTAAACTCTAGCACAGGGGTGTCACACATAAGGCCTGGGGGCCATATTCTGCCCCTGGAAGCTTTTTATCTGGCCCTCAGGCTCTCAGCTACTGAAGTGTTACAGCTGAAATGGCAGCCCACATGAAAATTGGGCTTTCCCAAATCTTGAAATATGATCAAGATTTGTCTACTTTCTGTTCTGTAATTCTCAGTTAATGAGTTTCTATATGAGAACAGGGTCTGATTTCTGGCTATTAGCTGCTTAATGATGTCACTTTCTGCTTAATGACATCACTTCCAGCCCTCAGCTGGAGCCCTGAACACTAACTTCAGCCCTCTGTATGAAATGAGCTTGACACCCCTGCTCTAGCACCCTAACACTGACCTTAAAGAGAATTTTTTTTTAATATTTGAATTCTGTTGCATGTGATGTTTCTGAATTCTGCAAGTGACATATAAAACCTGGCCATAAATTATGTTTATGCTGTTTGGCAGGGATGGGAACTTGAGTCAGGTGACTTGAGTCTGAGTTGCGAAAATGCGCGTTTTTCACTGATTTGTGGAGACTTGAGATGTGTGCCTGGAAGACTTGGCAAAACACTTGAGTCAAGGGCCCCTTGACTCAGCACTCATCCCCACACATGCAAACTCGAGTCTGCGCGTGTCTGGGTATGCTTGCTTACTGTTTCCGTGGCATGAAAAACCTTGTTGGGCCATCTTTCAGGCTTGGCAAGCAGCTGAGAAGTTCTAGCCACGAGGGAGGAAAGGCTAGTTAATGTTTGCTTTTGCATGTGAGGGGGTGGGGAGGTGGGAGCGGGTTCTCTTGCCCATCTCTGATAGGAAGGAACCAGTGGTGAATGATGAAGGGTCTGGTTTGTTCGTTTGGATGAGAGAGGGCAGGAGGAGGAGCCCAAGGTGTTTCTTGCCTTGGAATTGGCTGGAGAAGCCCAGGGGAAAAAGGAGGCAGGGAAGTGTGTGGGGGGGGGAGATTTGTAGCAACTATGCTTTCCAAACACATAACTGCTGTGAGCTGAGCTATGTTGTTACTTGGGAGGAGGGGAGGAAGCCCCATTGAATGCTCAGCTGCAATAGAACTACTTCTAAGTACAGCTACAAAGGATTGGGTCATCCTGGTAAGCCTTGCATGACCCTTCTCCTTCTTGATGCTTCTTTCCTCCCGCCTTGTTTACAGATGGATTTAGACATCAGGAGAGTGTTTAAAGAGAACTACGACACCCACACGCACCGAGCAGCAGGCCAATTTTTTTTCCCCACGCCTGACAAAGGCTCATGACTCAAGTCTTTTCAAGTCATGAAAAGGCGACTCAGAGACTTGGAAAGTGCCCCCGTTATTATTCGTTTTTTATTTGTGGGGTGTGGAGACTTGTGACTTGACTTGAATCAAGCCACGCTGGATTAGCCCATCCCTGCTATTTGGGGAGTATGCCTGTAAACCAGGGGTGCCCAAACCCCGGCCCTGGGGCCACTTGCAACCCTTGAGGACTCCCAATGTGGCCCTCAGGGAGACCCCAGTCTCCAATGAGCCTCTGGCCCTCCAGAAACTTGCTGGAGCCCGCACTGGCCCGACACAACTGCTCTCAGCGTGAGGGTGACTGTTTGACCTCTCCCGTAAGCTGTAAACTCGCTCCACTGCTTGCTGTTTCACGTCTGTGATGCAGTAGCGGCAGCAAAAAAAAAGGCCAGCCTTGCTTTGTGCAAGGCCTTTTATAGGCCTTGAGCTATTGCAAGACCTTCATTCATTCATATAAGTTCCACCTTTAGAATATTAATTTATGTAAACTTATGTAAATTTATTCAAATTTTAAATGTAAATTAATTCTTTTTTTCCCTAGCCGCCGACACAGTGTCAGAGAAATGATGTGGCCCTCCTGCCGAAAACTTTGGACACCCCTGCTGTAAACCGAAATCCTGAACTCCGCAAATCCAGTGTTGGTTTGTACTGACAAACACTGTGTGTTGCTGTGGACCAGGGGTGCTCACACTTTTTTGGCTCGAGAGCTACTTTGAAACCCAGCAAGGCCCGGAGATCTACCAGAGTTTTTTTTACAATGTTCGCGCCATCATAACATATAACATTTATGTGTACAATGTATGTTGGTGTACCTTGAGCCCCACTGAGTATAACAGGACTTACTCCTGAGTAGACATGCCTAGGATTAGGCTGTGAGGCTGCAATCCTAGCCACACTTACCTGGGAGTAAGCCCCATTGAGTACAATGGGCCTTACTCCCGGCGTTTCCTCCCAGAGGCACCTGAAGGGGGGGTCGGCACTCCGCGATCTACTCATTTTGCCTCGCGATCTACCAGTAGATCGCGATCCACCTATGGAGCACCCCTGCTGTAGACTTTCTTTCTATGATTGCGAATGCTGAGCAATCAATATTCCTGATCACAGGGAGAAGGTCTCCCTGGGCACATCTGTTGTCAGTGCATAAATATTCTGTATGGGGGAGGGGCGACATGGGTTAGGAAGTATAACAGGGTGAAGCTTATTCAGTAGCTTAGTGAGCAGGGGGGCAGCCAGCCCCAGGCACCAGGCTGGAAGGGGTGCCATGCAAGGCAAGATGGAAGGGGGCACCCTTCTTCACTGACTGCTTGCTTCTTTGCTCTGAAACTTCTTTGCCAAACCCAGAAGTGACCTCATGATGTCACTGCCTTAGGTTCCATGGCCCCTTGCAATGTGGTCTGGCTTATTGGCGTACTCTTGGGCTCCCCCTTCAAGTGGATGGACGTCCATATTAATGTAATTTATGAGCAGGGCTATAGTTGGTGTTCTTCCAACTCTGATCCTGCATTTAGCATTTTAGCCATAGCGTGCATTCAGCCTTGTTTAATCAGCCTTCATTATTTGGTAACAAGTGGACTGTGTGCTTACAAAGAAACATGCAATGTGATGTCATCAAGGGCTTACTAGGAATAAAACCCAATATAATGATTTTACAATGAGAATTGACTTCAGTAACATGAGATCAGGAAGGTTCTACCTCCTTTCATGGTACCAATTAATTTGGTCCAGAGTAGCCCATGTCTTGATGGTAGACATGAAGTAGCCTGTGGGCCTGGCAGTTTGATTTTGACCAACTGCTGTTCCTGTGGTTATGCTGGGTGCGGTACAGTTCTGGACACAATTCAAGAAACTACTTTTATCTTTAAAGCCCTTTGTGGCTTGAGGCCAGGAACCGACATCCAGATTAGATTACTGCAACACTCTCTATGTGAGGCTGCCTCTGAAGACGGTCTAGAAACTGCAGTCAGGGCAGAATGCAGCCATCCATATGGTCGCTGGGGCTCATCGGTTTGACTCAGTCTGGCTGCTGCTTCAGCAACTACACTAACTGGCAGTTCATTTCCAGGCTCAATTCAGATTGCTAGTTTTGACTTTTAAAGTTCTTTACAGCTCAGGTCCAGGGTATTTGAGGGAATGCCTCCTTCCATACAATCCAACCTGTCCTCTCAGGGCATCGGAAGAGGTCCTTACACCAGCAGAGTTGAGGGGGATGGTGGCAAGAGCCTTCTAGGTGGTGGTGCCTCACCTGGAATTGAGAACAGCTCCTTCTCTTGACAGCTCTCTTCTCCACACTCATCAGGTAAGAACTAATCTGGTAGCCCTCACATTCCTCCTTGCCTGGCCATGGGCCAAGGCACGTTTGCTTACTCTTGAGTAAACACCTACTTGCAAGTAAATGCTTAGTTTCACTTTCCATTGGGCTCAATACATTTGTCATCTTGGAGGGAGGGACTTCTTTCTCAGGAGTTTTGGGGGGGCTATGTTCATTGGATCAGGACCATTCTGGTGTCATTTGATTTCTCTCAGCCTGCCCTTTCTGATGGACTAAAGCACGTTCACCTATTCTCAAGTAAATGTGCAATAGGGTTCAGTTTCACTTTCCATAGGGCTTAGCACTCAAATATATATTTCTGGAATCATGGGGAGCTGGATGCAGTGGCATTGCTAGGGGGTGCGGGTTGCACTGGGTGACGCATACAGGAGGGAGTGATGCGCACTGGGGAGGTCATGAGGTAAAACTGCAGTTTCTAGGAATAATATCATCATGTTATATATGATGGATGCAGAATTTACATCAGAATGCAATGAAAAAACCAGAGTGAAATATCTCCTTTGTATCAAACTTTATGGTCAAAAAACTGGAAAACAAAATGCATGGAGCCCTATGGAAAGTCCGCTGGTCCCATGTTGAGCCAGAGTTGGCTCTACCTGAGCCCTCCAAAGGGAACAGAACTGTGCTCTGGTGTTTTGCCAGATTCCCAGTCAAAGCTCTGCCTGGAGAATTAATGCCCACTTTTAGCTAATTAGCTCCCTTTTTTACCCAACAATAACTCTAATTCTGTCTTGCAGTCCTGCTGGACCCCACCACCGGGGTAGCTCGCCTGTTCAATCTGCAGAGGTCCTCTCTCCTGCCAGCAGCCTCCTGCCACTGCAGCAGCACCTTGGTCCTCTGCAGGTCTTGGGCACGGCAGCCACACACCAAACTCCAGTGTCTTCAGCAGTCTCTGCTCCAGCAGTCTCCAAAGTCCATTAGTCTACTCCAAAGACCATCAGCAGTTCCGTAGTTCCAGTTGTCCTAGAAGTCCATTAGCTTCTCAGTCCATTAATCCTGTCTCCCCCTTCCTCAAGCTTTCCTCCTACTGCTACCCACACCAGACTCTCCCTTCATCAGGTGCTTTTATGCCTGAGGGCCCTATTGCCTTCAAGTGGTTGCAGCTGTGCAGCACACTCCCTGCTGAATGCCTAGGCCTTCACCCTTAAAGGGGCCACTGCTGACACCACATTCTACCTCCTTGCCAGATCTTCTGCGATTCCGATACATCTGGTCCCCTCTGGGACTTTCTGAAGCTTGCAGAGGCAGCGTGTGTTTTAGGCATTCCGAGGCCTGGGGAAGCCCTCCAGAGACTTCCCCAGGCCTCAGAATGCCCTGTGTAACAAAAAAGTAGTTCTACTACTTTCTCGATTTATTTTTCTAACTTAGACTGAAACACATGTATAATTTCTTGAATTTGGAACAGGCACATTCATATACCCCCAGATCACATTTATTTTTCTAGAGCCACTCACGTTTTGGGTGTGAAGTAAAGTGTTGCTCTCTCCATTCTGCCATCCTTAAACAATTAACGTCTTAGCATAAAAAAACCAAAGAAGTCAGCATCCTAAAGATTTCCTGTCTTCTTTCTTTGTGTACTGCATAGAATACAGGATGTACTTTTTTTAGTATTTTAAACATGTCAAGTATAAAATTCCGTTTACTGCTATCCCTTGAGACTTATGCAAACAATATGACAAATAGGCAGCTGCTAAATCACAAAGACTTGGTCCTGTGGGATATTAAAAACTTCCTGTAAGCTGTGCAATGACCTCGACTCTGTCCCAGATATTGCAGATGGAGGATGAGAGATGGCTTGGAGATTGAAGTATCCATTAATGTGGCATTAAATCAATTTGATTTTTTCCCTGACTTATTGTAGATTGCTTCCCTTGCTTCTTTTGGGCCTAATTATTGATTGTTTGAATTGCCATTAGTTCAGGTCTAGTTATTTTGTTGCTTTTGCTGTCAGTTTTGAAATTCAGTGTAACACTGTTTTTCTAATTTACGAAGGTGTGGTGAATATAAACATTCCCCTTAATTTTTGATTTGATTTGATACACAGTCTTAATGGAATTGGGAGCCATGAAACTCACTGCGGCTTTGGCAAATTAGCACCACTCCACCAAATCCAAGTAAGAACAGATAAAATGGATAACATCTTGTACTATCTTCCTTCTTGGAGGAAAGAGAAGAATAGAAGCAGGTAAACAAGTAAATAAAAGCTCTTTGAAGCTCCCCCCCCACAGAATTTTGTCCAAAATATTGATAAATGCAGGTTATAAAGGAAAGCATATTTTACCTTTCTGTTTCATTTCAGCATTAAAAGCCATAGATATTTTCTTGATCATTACAGTGTGACTAAGAATCCTATCCTATCGGCTCATAGGTCCATGTTTATGGCACTGTGGGCGGAGGGACCGCTGGCTCTGAGCCAGTGTCATTCAGCATTGGGCCCAGTGCTGGAAGCATTGTATCCAGTGGCCAGTGGTGAGGCTGTTCAGGGTTGGGGGAGGGCCCAGAGCAGGAGTGGGGTGGGTCCAGCAGAGGCCTGCTCCACTAGATCCTTTTTCAAATCTGTGCCGGCAAAATAGCCAGTATAGACTAGGTAACTTCATTGTGGGGCTGCGCCATACTTGGCAGAAGGCAATGAAATCCCCTTCCCCCAAGGAGATCTCCAGTGGCCTCGACGGGGCCGCTAGATACTGTGGTCACCATTTTTGCACTGTAGCAGCCAGCAGCCATAGGACTGGGCTGCCAATCCTGGAATATAGGAGCTCTGAAATTCTCTCATAGTCATGTAAGAAATAAGAGATAGTTGCAGGGTGGTTGTAAGGATGAATATAATAACGACTGAAACATTTCGTTAAAAAATGGGACTATAGAAATAAAAAGTAGTAGTTATTGTATTAACAGATCTAAGATGTGCCTGGCTTAACTAATTGTCCGTTGCTGATGGCAGCTTCTGTCTTTATGTTTGCTTTATGACATCATCCAGTACAGGATGTTTCTACTACACCCATTTACTCTGGAAAGTATTCTGACATAGAACAGGAACTTAGTTGAAAGATTGTTTCTAATTCTCTTTTCTGTCTAGGAACTGACAACACAATCTTATGCATGTCTATGCAGAAGTAAGCCCCACTGAGTTTAATGGGATTTACTTACAGATAAGTGTGTATAGGATTGCAGTCTAAGGGTCCAATTCTATCTAACTTTTTCAGCGCTGATGTAGCTGCAGTGCAGCCCCGAAGTAAGGAACAAATTACTATGAGGAAGCCTCTGTAACTGCGCCCCCCTGCACCGCAGATGCAGAGCACGCCCTGTTGGGATGGCTACATTGGTGCTAGAAAATTGGATAGGATTGGGCCCTGAGTCTTTCATTACTGGATTGTAGTCTCAGTGGACACTTACTTGAGAATAAGCCTCAGAGATAGCAATGGAACTTATTTCTGAGTAGACATGTATAGTGCTGTGAGTCTTCTACTGTGACATGTATAGCACTGTGAGTCTTCTACAAATCAAATTTGTCTGGTGCATCTGAAGCGCATTCTGATTTAGTTTGATAAACAGGAGATGTGATTCACTCTGTTTCTCTGGAGAAGTCTCTGTCATCCACACACATGAATAAAGAGTCTGGATGGCTCCTTGTATTCCAGATGTGCAAGTACAAACTTCCTACTGTGAGGAAAGAGCTGGAACATTTCAGTTTTCATGTTTGAAACTGAAATGGCATCTCTAGTGAACTATTAATAATTTTATCTGTCTGGCAGAGTTCTTGTATATTCACAGCATTTGGAGTCCCATAGACTCATCACCATTTTTTAGTCTGGATAGTCTGAAAACCCAAGATGCATCCTCTGCATCAAATCCTTACAGGCCTCCAAGTTTTCCTGCTGAACAGATTGCTTTTATACCACACACTTTGCAGCAATGAGCACTAGAAGACCAAATCTCAACATTTCTGTAGAGAACCAATAATTCAGCTATTCATGAATCAGTTCTGTTTAGGAAGACTAGCCAAAGAACCTGTTCTTTGAATGGGCTAAGAAACTGATCACTGTGGTCTAATTAACACATTAAAAGTATATCAGAAAATAAAAAACATAGTCTGAGCATTACCTGCTACACACAACTACAGGCACAACTACAGGTTTTCAACATTATGGAAAAAATTGGAAAACAAAGTTAGGAAACTTGGAGGCCTGTTGTGTTTGTCTATAGTGTGAACAACAATGTGATGATTATATATAAATACATATATAATTTAATCCAGAGCCTGTGTGTAGCAAAAATAAATCACAAAGTCCTTGAATAACCTCATCAAGGATCTGAAGATAACCAATAAATTTACCTTCAGGTAGAAAAATGTTGGGCTGAAATGATGCAATGTGGAATATAAACAGCTGATGAATTGACACTGATTGAAGATCAGTGTCAGAAGGCCTAGCAGTCCTAGTTCTCTTTCTCAGTTTTAAACATGATCTTCAATGCTTCTTACTACTACCTTTTGCTGATGCAACCATATACCAACACTTAATGACCTACAGTACAATCCTATGCATGTCCACTTGGAAGTAAACTCCATTGTGTTTAATGGAACCAATTGTCAGCCAAGTAAGTATAGGTTTGGAGCCTATTTCACTTTCCCTTATGGTGCTATCCTATGAACCATGGGTGGCTCCTCACAAAGCCGAGAGAGTTTCCCCCCCCCCCAGGATGTTGATGGTTAATACTGCCCCAGTGCATAAAGCAAGACCCGATGCTGGTGCTCAAGCACCGGGGATGAAAGTCTTTTTGTTAGTTCTGTGCCCTTCTGTTACTTCACTTAGTATAGCACCAAGTATAAAATCAGAAATAATAATAATAATAATAATAATAATAATAATAATAACTTTATTTCTACCCCGCCTTTCTCCCCGAAGGGACTCAAGGCGGCTTACAACATATTAAAAACAATTTAAAAAACAAATAAAAACATATTAACACATACTAAAAACAGCAGTCAGAGTAAAAAAAATAGGTAAAAAGAGCATAGAGCAGCAGCAAGTCATAAAAGAATCAGGCCTGTAAAAAAATATTAAAAGATGTTAAAAAGATGTTAAAAGGCCAAGAACTCAGAAGGCCTGTTTAAACAGAAGGGTCTTCAGGCCTCGCCGAAAGGTCTCAAGAGAGGGAGCCATTCTTAAGTCAAGGGGAAGGGAGTTCCATAGCGTTGGTGCCACTACTGAGAAGGCCCTATTTCTTGCAGCCGCCCCACGTACCTCCCTAGGCGGCGGCACTTGTAAAAAGGCCTTCTCTGATGACCTGAGAGGGCGAGCCGGATTGTACGGGAGCAGGCGATCTCTAAGATACCCTGGTCCAGAGCAGTATAGGGCTTTAAAGGTCAATACCAGCACCTTGAATTGGGCCCGGAAACGAATGGGCAGCCAGTGCAGCCGCTGGAGAAGCGGACTGACAGGGTCGAACCGCCTACCTCCAGTAACCACACGGGCCGCCGCATTCTGCACTAGTTGCAGTTTCCGAACCGTCTTCAAGGGCAGCCCCACATAGAGTGCGTTACAGTAATCTAATCTCGATGTCACCGAGGCATGGATCACCGTGGCCAGGTCTGCACGATCCAAGTACGGCCGCAGCTGGCGCACCAGCCGAAGCTGAGTGAAGGCCCCCCTTGCCACAGCCGCCACCTGGGAATCCAGGAGCAGCTGCGAGTCCAGGTGGACCCCCAAGCTGCGGACCTGCTCCTTCAGAGGGAGTGCAACCCCATTCAGCGCAAGCCGATAGTCCAGCACCTGCATCGAGGATTTCCTAACCAGGAGAGCCTCTGTCTTATCCGGATTTAATTTCAGCTTGTTAGCCCCCATCCAGATCCTCACTGCCTCCAGACAGCGCTCCAGGTCCTCAACCGCCACCCTGGAGTCTGGAGGAAAGGAGAGATAGAGCTGGGTGTCATCAGCATATTGATGGCACCCCACTCCAAACCCCCGGATGACCTCTCCCAGCGGTTTCATGTAGATGTTAAATAGCATGGGGGACAGAATTGAGCCCTGTGACACCCCGCATCTCAAGGGCCAGGGTGTCGAACAGGCATCCCCCAGCACCACCATCTGGGACCGACCCTCCAAGTAGGAGCGGAACCACCGCAAAACAGTGCCTCCAGCTCCCAACTCGGCCAATCGGCCCAGAAGGATACCATGGTCGATGGTATCGAAAGCCGCTGAGAGGTCCAGCAGGACCAACAGGGACGCACTCCCCCTGTCCAGTCCCCGGCGTAGGTCATCCACCAAGGCGACCAAGGCGGTTTCCGTCCCAAAGCCCGGCCTGAAGCCAGATTGAAAAGGATCCAGATAATCGGCTTCATCCAAGACCCTCTGGAGTTGGGACGCCACCACCCGCTCAATTACCTTGCCCAGAAACGGGATGTTGGAGACTGGCCGGTAGTTATCCAACACAGTGGAATCCAGGGAGGGCTTCTTCAGGAGGGGGCGAACCACCGCCCGTTTCAAAGCGAGTGGTAACGTCCCCTCCATCAAGGAAGAGTTGACCACCCTCCCTGTCCACTCAGCCAGCCCACCCCGGGCAGCTCTTATCAACCAAGCTGGGCAAGGGTCGAGCAGGCAGGCAGATGGCCTCACACTCCAAAGGAGTCTGTCCACATCCTCAGGCTGTACAAGCTGAAAAGAATCCCACAACACAGGACAAGCAGTTGCCAAGGGGACATCGTCAGACACTGTCAATGTGGCATCCAAGTTGTGACGAATACGATCGATTTTATCTGCAAAATGTTCCGCAAACACTTCACAGCAGCTGACCGTGTATTCCTCCTGGTCTACTGGGGGGGGGGGGCTGATGAAGGAGGAAAGTGTGTAGTACGCATATACAATTGCTGTAATTAACGTAATTAATATTATTTACTATACCGTGTTATACCGCCTTTCCCACTGACTCTCACAACACGTTGTGAGAGTCTTACAGACTCAAGGCGGTTCACATAGGCAGGCTATATTAAACTCATCTTTATTTCAAATGAGTTTTTACAATAATTGTTCTGCAAACACTTGTAGATCCCTTCACTTCCAGATGGAATCCTTCATGGCATGATCATCACATCTGGCACCTTCCAAGCTTCCAGCTGGAGCAGCTTCAGGTTGGCCAAGCTGCTAATCTTTCTTTCTTTTCTTGGGGGCTGACTCTCCGTACTCCTCCACATTTCTGTGGCATTGCTTGCAACCTGTTTGTTATTGTTATACAGTATTGCTATACCACCTTTCTCACCGACTCTCACACCAATTCTTACAGACCCAACGCAATTCTCATAGGCAGGCTGTCACCAAACCCTGTTTTTACAAATGAAGTTTTTAAAATGAATGTTCTGTGAGAAACTCATGGAACTCTTCACTTCCAGATGTTTTCCTTCCTCTGTGCTCAACATTCTTTGCCAACACATGCCGTCCAAGATATACTAAATGATGATTAATCAGTACATGGATGATCTAGAAGCCATAGTCCTTCTAGCCTATTCTATTTCAATGTTTTACATGTTCTTTTTAACATAACTAGGTGATAGTTTTAAAATTTTCAGAAGAATTGTATGGCATTCTAGATAATTTCTAATTTAGACGTATTTTTAAGGTTACTTGGAATCTACAAGAGGCTTTTCACTTTTGACCTTTACATGAAATTATTTGGTACTTCTCTTTGTGTCAAGTCATCATAGTCTTCTGGATTAATGGAAAGACTTTCTTGTTCTATTCCGCACAAAGCTGAACTCTTTGTAAAGATAAAAAGATAAATTACTTTGCCAAATGCTTTGAGAACTGTTATTCAGTTGTACAGAATTTTCTTTGAGCCTGATCTCATGCACAACATTTTTAAACTTTGGCTCTCTGGAAGTTCATATCATGCAATCTCAATGTATTGAGGATGATGTGTAGATCTTGAATTTTTCAACTAAAAATGCATATGCCTACTTCTTGTTGCTTTGCTGGTCAGTTTGATGCATTTGATTCTATACAATTGAGAACATTAATTGCAACCACTAGATAGAATTCAGAGATGTATTATTGAACTATAGATTTAGGTGGCAACCTTGAATATTTTTCAAGGTAATTGGAAGGGCATTTCGCATCCTTTGAGGTGCGTTATCACTTAGACCCAGAGGCAGGGCCATCAATCTTGATTTTTTTTTCCAAGATGGAGGCCTACAGTCTCACTGGTTGGTCCTGTCTTGCTACCAAGAAGCAGGATTCCATTGGACTTTAAGTGCCAATTGAAAAATAACCCCCACTTCACATCCCTTACCATCACCACATATCTCCTCCTTGAAATGGGACATGTTCTCCTATCCATGAGTAACTGAGGGGAGTTCTTCCTGGTCTATGGAATTTGGGGTGGCAATTCTTTATCAGATGAGTGTGACTTATCCTTCATAGAGAGAGCAATTAGGTACTCAGCGTCAGTGGCACAGAATGTTCCCTGTAGTTCTGTGTCCACAAATTCCAGTGAAATTTCCTCTTAACACAAATTCTCTTTCCCTCTCCCCGTCCCCCTTCATGGGGAATTCTTTATGCCTTGTCCAACAACTCTTTGTCCAACCTAATGAGTCAGAGACTCATTAAGGTGTGCTTTAAGCTGGGCAAAATTTATCCTGGTCACAGTTACCACCTGATGATTCAAAAACTATGCAGATCCAAGAGCATAGCCAAATTAGTAACTTGTTCCTTTAGGGGGGCATATAGCCCCCTCCAAAGCCAGCTGAAAATTCAGCATCTGAGCTGCACATCTCTGAACCTACACCTCTGTTTTGTCGAGATTTAATTTCAACTGGTTTGCCTTCATCCAATGGTCCCTCAACAAATCCAGGCAGTGTCTTCCAAACCTTCCCTGATCCCATATGGAATGGAGACAAAGAACAGGGTGCCATCTGCATATTGAAGATACCCAGCTACAAATCCCCTGATGATTTCTCCCAGCAGTTATATGTAGATATTAAATAACATGGGAGATAGAATGGATCCCTGTGGCACCTCCCCACCTGGGGGACACACACACCAAGATGTAATAAATTTCCAGAAATTCTAAATAGCTTCACTGGACAACTGGCTGGGGATGCAATGATGGCAGAAGCATATTCTTTCTTCACTGCCTCAGGTCATGAGTTCTAACCCTCTATTGTTGCTGAAGACACCTGTCCACATATTTCATTATGTGTAGCTCCCTGGAGAAGCAAGAGACCACTGTTGCTCAGGAGCAATCTTATCGATGGCTCTGGTGATTCCCTTGTTCTGCAAGCTGGCTAGAGCCTTAGCTGAATTGCTAGCCTTAGCAACCAGAACATTCTCCAGAACCATCAGGAATCGTTGTGGATCAGCAAACCATTAAAATTGGTCCCCCACTCCTGTGGTGCGATGGAGCCATAATTAGTCTAAACCAGTGATTCCCAATCTGGTGGGTCACAACTTTCCAGCCAGGAAAGCACTTGTTCCTGCCCTTTAAGGGGTAGGGGGGGAAAGCAGCAATGTGATCCCCAGGAGCACACTGCTGCTGGAGGGGGGAGGGGGTTTTAAACTTTCCTAAGGGAGTGCTGGCTTCCAGGGGATCTGAAGAGCCCCCCAGATGCTTCTGCAGGGTTCCCCAAGCCTCCAAAACAGGAAGTGGTTTTTTGTCATTTTTTTCTTGTTTTGGAGGTTTGGGGAGTCCTGCAGAAGCTTCTGCGGGGTTCCCTGTAACTCCTTGGAGGCCGGCACTCCCTTAGGTAAGTTTAAAACTCCCCCCTCCCTCCCCGCAGCAGCACAATCCAAATCATGTTACTGCCATAGGGCCCCCCCCCCCCCCACAGACACTTACAGTACTCCCAACTCCCTTGTAGGAGTTTGAGAAGCACTGGTCTGAACCCTACCAGGAAGTGAACTGTACGCATGTCCAGTCACTTTGCTGTTGTATCACCGTTTTCATTATTAACAGGCTTTCTGTGTTGGTAAACGTGACTGTTTAAGCATGGGGAACGTACAGGAAAACAACAGATGGATAATGATGTCATGGGAATCCACCATAACAGAGTTTGAAAATACTAAACACCCCATCTGGAAGAGCTCCCATTGTCAGCACAGCACCACCTGTTGGCATTGCCAATACTTTTGCAGGATGCCTGTGTGTCCACCATGACCCACTGCATCTGTGCCATGTTAAGGGCATTCACACCATACTACCAGGGGCACGACTAGGAAAAATCCTAGAGACAGATGCTGTCCATGGCTGTTGTTCAGTTGTTTTTATGCCTCTGCGTTACCAGTCTTTCTTCAGTCTTTCACACAGTCATGAAATTCCAAAACTTGCTGTAATAACATTGATACTGTTGTGTCCTTGTCTAGGAAGTTCCAAGTCGTAATCACAATGTGAGGGAACTGTGAAATAGAAATGCATTAAATAAATAGTGACATCTCTCAGGGAATTGGGGTCATTTTAAACTCTTAGGGCGCAATCCTAACCCCTTATGTCAGTACTTTCCAGCCAATGGGAAGTGTACTGCATCCTGCAGTTGGGTGTCACTCATAGAGGCCTCCTCAAAGTAAGGGAATGTTTGTTCCCTTACCTCAGAGCTGCGTTGCTCTTATGTCAGTGCTGGAAAGCACTGACATAAGGGGTTAAGATTGCGCCCTTAGAAACTCTGGATACTTAGCAACTCTCAGAGTGGGCTCTTAGTGGGCTCTTTTGCCCACTTTGGTTGTTTCTTAGAAAAAGGTTTTATGACTCTGCAAACCTTAAGTTCATTGATTGCCCAGAAACAGCAGGGATTGCTGCCTCCTAGTGAAGCCTAAGTACCTGTAGAGAGACTGATTGCCTCCGTGTGCATTACAAAAGGCCAGCAAGGCTGTTTTTAAATCACCAGAGCAAATGTTTTTTAAATTGATTAGCTTTAGTGCGTTTTTTGCCATCCATCCCGAGTTCTGGGAATGGAAGCCTCGCAAATAATGAGACCCAACCTGTAGTCCTACAGCCCAGTCCTATCCAACTGTCCAGCCCCAATGCAGCCTCGAGGTAAGGGAACAGATGTTCCCTTACCCCATTTGGAGGTTTCTGCCAGCAGTTGTTGTGCCATTATTGAGGGCAGCATTGTGTCAGTGTCTGTGCACATCTATCAGTAAAACTGGGGCTACAGTGGTGAGACTGTTATTGCACCTGTGCCCATGGGCATGCAGGGCATATGCTTTTCAGACTGGTGTTTCTGAAGCACCCAAGGCAAGCAGGGGTCAGATAATACATGCGAAGCACTTTGCACACTCAGAAAGCACTATTGAAATGTAGTATTGCATTGATCCCCATTGACTGTGACTAGCAGGTGTATTTAACATTTGGTTATTTGATGTTTCTCTGTAAACCGCTTTGTGAACTTTTAGTTGAAAAGCGGTATATAAATACTGTTAATAATAATAATAATAACATAAGAATTTTTCTGCTGTTGTGTCAATGTACATCTCTTCACCACGAGAAGTAACGCCATTTTTTTTCCAATCCGTGAATGTAACCAAGCTATCCTAACAGTTGACTTTCACTGAAGCATCAGTTAATTCATCAATACTTTATGGTTTATTAGTTCGTTATTATGGCTTGTTTGTTATTAATGGACATGCAAGAAGGAAACAGGAGGGACAAGGAGGAGTCAATCTATGCCATATCCTAAACCCCCTTTAGATGACAGGCACACCCAAAGCTCTTGAAAAATGCTGTGCCACAGAGGCACATATGCACATCCTGTTTCTTGGGAGATCCTGTGAAATGTGCAGTTCAATCCTATGCATGTCTATGCAGATGTAAGTCCGTCAAGTTCAATGAAGCTTACTTCCAGGTAAGTATGCATAAAATTGTAACTTTAGGATTCTTTCTTACTTGATTCAAAGGACATAGAAATAATAACAATAATACACAAATGGTTACACCACAATAGAATTATTAGTCTAATGCCACAGGATTCTTTGTTGTTACTGCAGCAACAGACTAGCCCAGCCATATGCTGGAATTTATCACTTTCCCAGTCAGGAAAGTGATATCCCACATGCAGATGCACTAAAGCCCTGAAACAAGACAAGGAAGAGGGTGGGGGAGGAAATTGGGCTTAGAGGATGCAAGTTACACTGTGCCTGTGCTTTGAGGTCAGTTTTTTTTAACCATTTAAATGGGAAGTGGGAGTTACACTTCTCAACAAAAAGGATCCTTTAAGAGAGATAGAAATTAGGCTAAATGAATGTGCCCCAGGCAGACCACCTACTACTACTACTCGCCCTCAAACTGTCAGCCCTGGTCAGCTGAGAGCTTGTGCCTGCATGCTGCTTCCTGAAAGAGCCCAAGTGGCATGCATGTGCAACTTTAGTCTTGGGCTGATTGGGTGGCAGACTTTTGGCTACTCCCAATATTTTCTGCAAGAGCGGGGACTCTCTAGTGATAGAGCTACACTACCCATTTACATTCTCAGTGTACAGTCATGTCGCTTACATGAGCAAATAGAGCAAATGCTTTTAATGCCTTGTCTACATGGAAAAATTCTTCCTCCATGACAAAAAAAATGGAGTTTTTTTTTTGTTAAGGTTATGCACTTAAAGGACTGCATCACCATTTAAAAAAAAATGTTGTTATACGTGTGCTAATGCAACAAGAAATGTTTTCTTCAGATTTATATTTATGTATGGTGTTTTGCATTTATAATTATTTATAATAATGCCAGATTCTGTAATGCAGTGTGTTTATGTGTGGATCTCTCAGAAGAAGCTAGATTCATCTTTTGGCTGCACCAAAATAGAACAGCCTTTTGGCTGGTGTGTAAGTTAAAGTAATTAGGGAGCTGTTGTGGTTTGTATGACTAACTCCACTTGTGTATGACTAACACAAGTCTGAATATTCCTATTTATGTTGTTTTTCAGGGTTGAGATTTTGAGTGCTCTGAAGTTATTTTAACTTCATTGGTCAATCAAAGTGAGGCCTTTGGTTTAAGTTAACCATTTGGCAGTCTGTAAGCTTGTAGCAGGAATGGGCAAGTTAGGTGTGACTTGACTTGAGTCACGAGTCTCAGCCCCCCATGACTCAACTTGAAAACAGGCAGACTTTCCTAGTTGCCCAGAGGGGTTTTGCAACTTGAAAAGACTCAAGTCACGAGTCTGTTTGATACACGTCAGGTGTGGGGGAAAAAGTGGTGCTGCTAGGTGGTGTGTGTGTGTGTCGGCGTTTTCTTTAAACACTCCCCTGCTGTCCCATCCCATCTGTAAACAGGGCAGAAGGGGCTGGGAAGGACTGCATAAGAGCAGGGACAGAAACAGCAGGAGGGAGGAGGAGGGCCATGTGCAGCAACTGGGAGGCTTACTGTATGATCCAATCCTTTGCAGCTGAACTCAGAAGTGTCCCATTGCAGCTGGTCATTCAATGGGGCTTAGTCCCCCCCAAGTAACAACAGAGGTCACAGCAGCCATGCACTTGGAAAGTGTGATCACTACAAACCTACCCACCTGCTTCCTCACTTCCTTTTTCCCTGGGCTTCTCCAGCCAGTTCCAAAGCAAGAATCCCCTTGAGTTCCTCCTCCTGTCCTCCCTCATCCAAACAGACTTCCTATATCTCACAGCGGCCCCACCAAATGCCCCAGGGAGTACACGAGATAACAAGAGACCTCATCTTGATGCCTCCCTTGCATCTGGCATTCTGACATAACCCATTTCTAAAATCAGGAGGTTGCACATACACATCATGGCTTGTAACCCATAATGGATTTTTCCTCCAGAAACTTGTCCAATCCCTTTTTAAAGGCATTCAGGCCAGATGCCGTCACCACATCCTGTGGCAAGGAGTTCCACAGACTGACCACATGCTGAGTAAAGAAATATTTTCTTTTGTCTGTCCTAACCCTCCCATCACTCAATTTTAATGGATGTCCCCTGGTTCTGGTGTTATGTGAGAGTGTAAAGAGCATCTCCCTATCCACTCTGTCCATCCCCTGCATAATTTTGTATGTCTCAATCATGTCTCCCCTCAGGTGTCTCTTTTTTAGGCTGAAGAGGCCCAAACGCCGTAGCCTTTCTGCATAAGGAAGGTGCCCCAGCCCAGCAATCATCTTAGTTGCCCTCTTTTGTACCTTTTCCATTTCCACTATATCCTTTTTGAGATGCGGCGAACAGAACTGGTCACAATACTCCAGGTGTGGCCTTACCATAGATTTGTACAACGGCATTATAATACTAGCCGTTTTGTTCTCAATACCTTTTCTAATGATCCCAAGCATAGAATTGGCCTTCTTCACTGCCGCAGCACATTGGGTTGACGTTTTCATCGAGCTGTCCACCACCACCCTAAGATCTCTCTCCTGATCTGTCACAGATAGCTCAGAACCCATTAGCCTATAGGTGAAGTTTTGATTTTTTGCCCCAATGTGCATGACTTTACACTTACTTACATTGAAACGCATCTGCCATTTTGCTGCCCATTCTGCCAGTCTGGAGAGATCCTTCTGGAGCTCCTCACAATCACTTCTGGTCTTCACCACTAGAAAAGTTTGGTGTCGTCTGCAAACTTAGCCACCTCACTTCTCAACCCTGTCTCCAGGTCATTTATGAAGATGTTGAAGAGCACCGGTCCCAGGACAGATCCTTGGGGCACACCACTTTTCACCTCTATCCATTGTGAAAATTGTCCGTTGACATCCACTCTCTGTCTCCTGATCTTCAACCAGGTCTCAATCCATGAGAGGACCTGCCCTCTAATTCCCTGGCTGTGGAGTTTTTTCAGTAGCCTTTGGTGAGGGACCATGTCGAACGCCTTCTGAAAGTCCAGATATATAATGTCTACGGGTTCTCCCGCATCCACGTCTGTTGACCTTTTCAAAGAATTCTAGAAGGTTTGTGAGGCAAGACTTACCCTTACAGAAGCCGTGTTGATTCTCCCTCAGCAAGGCTTGTTCGTCTATGTGTTTTGAGATTCTATCTTTGATGAGGCATTCCACCATCTTACCCAGTATAGATGTTAGGCTGACCGGCCTATAGTTTCCCAGGTTCCCCCTCTTTCCCTTTTTAAAGATCGGCATGACAAAGATACGCCAATCCTCTGGCACCGTGGCCGTTTTGAGGGACAAGTTGCATATTTTAGTCAAGAGATCAGCAACTTCATTCTTCAATTCCTTAATAACTCTTGGGTGGATGCCATCAGGGCCCGGTGACTTATTGATCTTTAATTTATCAATGAGGTCTGAAACATCTTTTAACCTCTATCTGACTTAATTCCTTGGTCAGGAGGGGCAGTTCGGGCAGTTGGAAGGAACCTACAAGGTTCAACCTCCTGCCTGTATCAGGAAATCCTCCTAGAGCAATGTTTCTTAACCAGTGGTACTTGAGGTAGTGCCTAATTGTACTCATGGGACCCCTGAACATCTGCAATACAGCAGTGGGACCAGGAATGTAACGCAACAAACAGCGATAGGAGGCTTGGCTTGGTGGGCAGAGCTTCAAAGCATGCTTTTCTGTGCTCAAAAAAGCCCTACCGTCCACCCTGAACCACCCTGTCACATCACATTTGGTCTACCAACCTGGAAATAACTGGTGATGATGTCATTGCCAGTAATGTCTGATGGTACTTCAAATAGGCGGACCATGTGAAGTGACATTGTCACTTGAGGAAACGTTGAGCGCAAACGTTGAGAAACAGTGTCCTAGAGCAGGGGTGCCCAAACCCCGGCCCAGTGGCCATTTATGGCCCTCGGGGACTCCCAATCTGGCCCTTGCGGAGCCCCTAGTCCAATGAACCTCTGGCCCTCTGGAGACTTGCTGGAGCTCGCGCTGCTCTCAGTGTGAGGGCAACTGTTTTACCTCTTGTGTGAGCTGTAGAACTAGGGCTCCCTCCATTGCTTGCTGTTTCGCGTTTGTGATGCTGCAGCAGCAGCAGCGAAGAAAAGGCCAGCCTTGCTTTGTGCAAGGCCTTTTGTAGGCCCTGAGCTATTGCAGGACCTTCATTCATTCATATAAGTTCCATCTCTAACATATTCATTTATGTAAATTCATGTAAATTTATTCAAATTTGAATTGTAAATTAATTTTTTTCTTCCCCCCCCCCCCAGCCCTCAAAACAGTGTTAGAGAGATGTTTTGGCCCTCCTGCCAAAAAGTTTGGACACCCTTGTCCTAGAGCATCTTTATTTGCAGTTAACGTACCAGCCAACGATGGAAAAACTCTTTCACAGTTGCCCCAAGAGTACCAAAGCATTGTTTATGAGCATTTCCAAGCTGCAAACCAGATCCTTGAAGGAAAGAATGTTCCATCCAGAACAGGAAATTTCATTGTCCTCAAAACATTGATGGGGGGGGGGGCACCTGCACCACTGCTTTGGCCAATTGCATAAGCATAAGGAGATGTCAAGAGTGTATTGTATAATAGTTCTCAATGTGTCACCTCTCTCTCATTCCTCCCGCCCCACCCGTCTTTCTTATGCAGTCAGAGCAACTGGTGATTGTTGCAACCTCCACTCCCTCTGCAGGATTGGCAGAGGAAAATACTGCACATTCAGTTTGGACAATGAAGGTGATAAATTCACATGCTCTGTTAATGAGGGAAATGAAAGGGCACATAAATGCTATATATGTAAATATTAGAAATAAAGTCTTGCATTCTGGATAGAATTCTACCAATTCGTGGTAGTATAAATTTTCAAAAGCTTCCTGTTTTTTCCCCAAAAACATAACAATTGGCAACATGGTGAGCACAAACATCTTAAAGTGATAAAGGCTGAAATCAATCATAACCGAAACCACCCAAAACTCTATCATATGATTTGTTTTTGAGGCCAAACATCTGTATACTCACTTTAAAAACGGAGTGTTCAGAACATCTTATTGTGAAATGTTACATTTGGCACATTTGCTAATGTACCAGATGTATTCCCAATTTGCTGCCTTACATGGACAACATGTATGCCAAAAAAAATTAACTTGTGAAAAAATGTTACAAGAATAATGCACAATAAAATATATATTGGCTATAGGAATTGTAAAGAGACATTGTAAAGAGGTCTCCAATCAAGTTTTAATACATGGTTGTTGTGACTCTTTACAAATATGAATGGAGCTCTTGGGAAAATATGCAGTGACGCATTTGGGAAGTAGATTCCTAAGTGGTGAATTGCTTAAAAACAAGTTGGAAGCTTGGATAGGAAGTCCAATAATCCATAAATGGGAACAACAGTCTGCTAAATGAGCATCTTGCTATCTGCAGTTTTTCAGCTCTGGGGTGGCCAGGGCTTTGCAAAAGTGAAGTTCTGCAGCTCCTATGGACCATAGGAGACTTTTTTTTAAAAAAGCATTTCTTTAAAGGAAGAATGTGAATGCATCTTTTGCCTGTGCCATTACAAGACTGTGTCTTCATAATAGAATAAACAAGATGTAAATCATGATTGTCTACTTTAAAAAAAAAAAAGTTTGAGAAAACCGGGAATTTTAACATGTAAAAATGTGAAAGTATTGCAGTCCTGTAGCTCAAATGGCCAGAGTGGTTTCAAATCTCACATAGCTGTGGAGTTGCTATGTAACCTTGCACAGGTCACTTGCTGTACTGAACTTGCTGTACTATGTCAGATGGACATAGTAGTGAACTGCCTAAAATAGCCTTTTGTTGTCAGTTTAGGGCCAACAAGATAGCCTTTTGTTGTCAGTTTAGGGCCAACAAGATGATGTGCAACATGACCCAGCATGTGCTCTTGTTGAGAAGAGAGTATGTGGGGGGGGGGGGGCGGCTGAAAAATGGAATGGAGCTATAGTGGTGGGGTCTTTAAGACTTTGTTCCTGCCACAGTTCCAATCCTAGTCTAAACCCTCCATGCAAAGAGCACAAAAAAATGGGGGGGGTACATTCAGAGGAAGAGAAGGAGAAACAAAATGGTAGGGTCACTGCTTAATAAGGATATGAATTTTTATCTGGTGAAAAAGAGAACGCTGAATTCCTACTTTTTGTTTGTTTTCTCCTATAAGGAGGATTGGGCAAACTTTTATGTCAGCTCTTTGGCTGGGGGAGGGAGGGAGTGTGCACAGCCCCACAACAGTAGGGTAAAGGGACATGTCTGCATGTTAAGAGTCTTGTGGCACATTCCCCTTTTTTTCCAGGATTTCTCAAAGATAATTGTTAGAGGTTCTGAGAGTAATGCAGTTCATCTGATTTGAATGACTTAATGAATGACTTAAATTCATTTTAACCAGATCTCTGGTTAAAAACTAATGAGCCTAAATGAATTTAAGTCATTCAGATCAGATGAACTGCACCCTAGAGTACTAAAAGAACTTACTGCTGTACTCTCAGAACCTTTGTCAATTATCTTTGAGAAATCCTGGTAGAAGGGGAATGTGCCACAAGACTAGAGACTGGCTAATATTGTAGCAAGCTTTTAAAAAAAGGGAAAGAAAAAGAGAGACTTAGGGCCCAATCCTATCCAGTTTTCCACGGCTGGTGCAGTTGTGCTAGTGTGCTGCATCTTGTGATGAACAGGCAGTCACTGGAGCCTTCTTAAGGTATGGGAACATGTGTTCCCTTACCACAGGGCTGCATTGTGGCTACACCAGAGCTGGAAAATTGGATAGGATTGGACCCTGAGGAAATTACAGACTTGTCAGTCTGACTTCAGTACCAGTAAAGCTATTAGAACAAACTGTATACACATCTGTATAAATCTGAGTGGATATACACAAATACAAGAATATAAGAAGAGCCCTGCTGGATCAGGCCAAAGGCCCATCTAGTCCAGCTTCTTGTATCTCACAGTGGCCCACCAAATGCCCCAGGGAGCGCACAAGACATCAGACACAACCTGCGTCCCGGTGCTCTCCCCTGCATCTGGCAATCAGAGGCAGCCTGCCTCTAAAACCAAGGGCTTGCACATACCTACTATGACTTGTAACCTGTAATGAACTTTTCCTCCAGAAATTTGTCCAATCCCCTCTTAAAGGCATCCAGGCAAGATGCCATCACTACTTCCTGTGGCAAAGAATTCCACAGACTTATTACACTCTGGATAAAGAAATATTTTCTTCTGTCTGTCCTAACTCTCCCAACACTAACTTTCATGGATGTCCCCTGGTTCTGGTGTTATGTAAGAGGGAAAAGAGCGTATGTCTATCTCCATCTCCTACATGATTTTGTATGTCTCAATCATGTACCCCCTCAGGCGCCATACAGCAATGCAGTGATTATTAGAAGTCAACATGGATTTGTCAAAAATAATTGTACCAGACAAATCTAATCTCTTTCTGTAATCTCATTATTAGCTTAGTGCAGCAATTTTCAACCACTGTGCCATGGCACACTGGTGTGCTGTAGGAGTTTGGGGGAGGGCCATTTATTAGTAACGCCATTGGGGGAGCTGAGCTTCTCACCAGCAGCATGGTGTGCCTTGTCAATTGTCAAAAACTTGATGGTGTATCTTGGCAATTTTAGTGCCTTGTCAGTGCGCCATGAGATGAAAAAGATTCAAAATAGCTGGCTTAGTGGATGATGGAAGTATTATGGATGTAATTCAGTAACATATCTGACAGAGTTCCCCATGACATCTTGATTAGCAAGCTAGTAAAATATGGGCTAGGTAGATGATACAACTATTAGATGATAGTTGGTTGAAAAGTCGTACACAGAGTACAGTCATCAATGGCTCTTCATCCACATGTTAGTTTCTAGTGGTATGACCCAAGATTCTTTATTGGATGTTGGTTCACTTTAGTGTCTTTGTCAATGATTTAGATCAGGGATGTCCAAACATTTTGGCAGGAGGGCCACATCATCTCTCTGACACTGTGTTCGGGGGCCAGGAAAAAAAAGAATTAATTTACATTTAAAATTTGAATAAATTTACATAAATGAATTTATTAGAGATTGAACTTATATGAATGAATGAAGGTCTTGCAGAAGCTCGAGGCCTATAAAAAACCTTGCACAAAGCAAGGTTGACCTTTCCTTCGCTGCTGCAGCTGCATCACAGAGATGAATAAATTTACAATAAAAATAAAATATGAATAAATGAATAAACAGTAAGCAGTGGAGGGAGCCGTTGTCCCACAGCTCACGCAAGCAGTCAAACAGTTGCCCTCACGCTGAGAGCAGTTATGTTGGGCCAGCATGGGCTCCAACAAGTCTCCAGAGGGCCAGAGACTCATTGGAGACTGGGGGCTCCCTGTGGGCCAGATTGGGAGCCCCCGAGGGCCGCAAATGGCCCCAGGGCCGGAGTTTGGGGGGTTGCCTGATTTAGATGAAGGGATAAAAACTTTTGCGGCAGCAGAGCGCAAACAAACAGAGAAGGAAACAAACTTTCCCTTACCTGGAGAAGTCCTCCATGACTGCCTCCACATCACAGAATACAGTCTGTGCCCCATTGGTACGGCTGCAGATGTGTTGGAAAGATGGTTAGGATTGGACTATACATCTCCATTTTTAAATAATATAGGCAATTTTATCCAATTGGGTCTTCCCCCTCACTAATGAAACTGCAATGTTTTTGGTGAAAATACTGATCAGTATATGTTAACCATCCCATGCTGGATTAATTACTTTTAAAAAGTTATCACCACTATTAATTTGTTAGACTGATTTTGTTTGTTATTAAATTTGAGTTCTAAAGTCAACTGAGTATTAAAATATGTTTTTATTTAGCAAGTACAACACCCAGCTGGAAGACTATCATTGTTATTTTTTTTAAATTTTTCTAGTTTCCTGTCTAGTCAACAGAGAAACAGAAGAGGGATGTTGACAGATTTGTTTCCCTTAACCTCCAGCAATTGTTAAACAGTAAACTACAATTTCCTGTGACTGCTTTACTCTACCCTCATGCCGCATCAAACATTGTTTAACTACTTTTAGAACATAGATAGATAGCTCTTATTTTTGCCCAAGATTTTGGCCAGGGTAGAAAATATCAAACATATTGGTATGAGCAAGCAGAATAACTAGAGCAGGAACTAAGCATTCTTAAAAATATAAAAATATGATGGGGGGGGGGGAGAAAGGACTTTAATAGAAAAATATTACACTTTTCTAAGGAACGTTTCCACTAAATAAAGATCTTAGTTCAGTGATATAGCAATCCGTGTGGAAGATACCAAGGGATTATAGGTCCAGGTCTTGATGTTTCTGGTAAAACTGGGAAGTGTCTCTTGTATGAGACCCTGAAAAATACTGCCAGTCAGCGTAGATAATATTGATCTAGATCAGCATTTCTCAACATTTGTCCCCTGCCATATGATCCCACTTTGTGTGGTCCACCTATTGGAAGTACAACTGGAAGTAACTGGTGATGATGTCATTGCCAGTTACTTCTGCATTGGGAGGCCAGATGCAACATGACAAACACCAGTAAGAGGCTCAGGGCAGATGGGAGGGCTTTTTTTGGCACGCCAAAAGCACGCACTGGAGCTCTGCCAACCAAGCCTCCTTCTGCTGCTTATCGCATTACATTGCTGGTCTCTCCAGGTGGTAGAGATCTGGGGGTCCAATGAGTACCACCAGACACCACCTTAAGTACCACCAGTGGTATCAGTACCACACTGGTTGAGAAACACTAATCTAGATGGTTGGCAACCTTCAGTCTCGAAAGACTATGGTATAAGCACCTGGTATTCCCAAGCAGTCTCCCATCCAAGTACTAACCAGGCCCAACCCTGCTTAACTTCTGAGATCAGACAAGACTGGGCATGTAAAGGGTAACCCAAATCTATTCTCATTGATTTTAGTAGAATTTACTAAATTCCATTTAACTCTGGATTATTTCTGAGTAGACATGTTAAAGGATTACACCGCTAATTACCCAGTGTGTGTTTCTGTTATTGTGGGGGCAGGCTTTACTGACTGACGCTCATTTTTTTATTTTTATTTTTTTGCTTTTATGGCAAAAGAGCAAAACAGTAAATGGAAAAAAAAGTATTGTAAAGAAAAACTAGTAATTAAAAGCTTACCTTTTCTCTCCCCAGAAACAATTAACTCTTGTGTGTGTTCCGAACAGAAACTTGCGTGAAGGTAATTGAGAGGCAGATAGAGGTTATCACTAATCCCCCAGACCTGATCAACACAGTACAGGCAAATTGGCAACATTTAAACAGAAAGCAGAGAAGCCTTAAAAAACCTTGAGAGAAATTTATGTTTCTACACATGCAATAACATTTGTTTTATTACAAACTAAGCTAACCTCAAGCCCTGTCACAAATATGGTTTTCTTTTTAAGACAACAAAAAAATGCTTCCAAAAGAAAGTGTGAACGACAGTGCTCATTCCAGAGAGAAAGATAGGTATAGAAGCAATCCATGTGCTTGCTTTGAAAGTGGATGATGATTTAACAATTCCCACACAAGCATATGATCTGAACAGCATTTCAAGGCTTTCTGGAACCCTGAACAAGAATGTTTCTAAAGAATGTTGGGATACACTGAAAATTTTCTGGCAGGTCTCACTTGTGTGTAAGTATTGTTTATCATATGGTCGTTGTCATCTGACAGTGCAATCCTAACTTGCGCTGGAACAGGCCAGCCAGGAGGCTTGCACTGTGTCCAGCACAGGATTGTGGCCAGCAGTGGCTTAGCCAGAAGCAAGGGGAAACTTTTCCCCTTACCCCCGGGTAAGGGCTGCTGGTGCCTATGGGTCTCCTTGGACTTGCGTCACCTCCTAAGGTGGCACAAGTCCGAGGAAAGCGGAGCGACTTGAAGTCACTCTGTTCTCCCCAGAAATGGGGGTTTGGATCCTGTATAACTGCCGTATCCCAGCCCTGCCTCCCGCTCCCCGCACATCTGCCCCCCGGGCCGCCCACCGCGCTCCTTCCCCCTCACCCAGGAATGCCTCCCTCCCTCCTCCTCCCCGCCCCCCACGCCTACCTTTTTCACTTGTGTCAGTCCTGTGGGGCCGATGGAAGCACTGGAGGGGAAGCTGGTGCAGAGGTGTCTGTCAGCCTCCGCAGGCCAGCACTTCTTGGAGCGCCGGCCTGGCATCCCCTTGAGGAGGCACAAACATGCTTTACGGCATGTTTGCGACCCACCCAGGGCCCTAAGGGTGCAAAACTGACTTGCCCTTGGGCTGGCACAAGTCCCTTGCACCAGCCCATGAGGGTCACAAACGTACCATAAGGCATGTTTGCACTTCGAGAGTCAGCTGGGCCAGCACATGGAAGCTGAATTCAGCATCCATGTGGACGGAGGGAACAAGACTTGTGTCAGCTGAGCTTGGCTGATGCAAGACTCTGTGGAGGGCGGGAGGGATGCATTCCAGGGTGGGCGGAGGGTGGTCCCTGGGGCGGGCAGGCAGGGAGTGGGAGGTGGGGCTGGAATCTAGCTGTTATGCCAGACCCTAGCCTTAATACCCGAGTAGCACAGAGCAGCTTCAAGCTGCTCTGCTCTCCTCGGACTTGTACCACTTCAGGAAGCAAGTCCAAGGAGACCCATAGGGACTGCAGTGGCTTACCCGGGGGTAAGGGGAAAAGATTCCCCTTACCTTTGACTGAGCCACTTTGCAGCCCTATCTTGCAATGGATGCAGCGCAAGCCTCCTGGCACAAGATAGAATTGCACTGCAAATAAATCTGTCTCATGAATTTTGTATCATATTCATAATCAACCTCATCATCTATATTGGTGACATATGTTTCACTATTTAGGAATGGTGGCATACCTTTACCTATAAACCATGTTCACTACAGTCCACTGGCTGCAACTATTTCATTTCTGGTTTATATAAAAATTTGCATGACATGTCTTGTGTTGAGATTAATTTGAATTATGGTAGGGAAGTTACTTCTATTTTATCTTTTTGAAGGTTGTCCTTTTGGCACGATCAATAATTGTTGATTTATAATGAGCTGTGTTTATAGTGTATCCTTTCTATCTGTGTAAGGAGCATTCAACACTCTCAACTGAATTTATAAATAATACAATAATACAGGTATTTCTATACCGCCTTTCTTGGTCCTCAGATTTCTCCTCGGACTTTATTCAAGGCGGTTTACATAGGCAGGCCAACTAAATCCCCATAGGGATTTTTACAATTTGAAAGAAGGTTCTATCTTTCAAGAAACCACAACATTCAGATGTTTCTTTCTGATCTGGTCGCAACATTCTGGCCTCCATCCTCCCATACTCAGAGCAGATGGAATAACTCGGCTCAGCTTGTCAGCTGCTTCAAGGTCACACGGTGCCCGTGGCCTCGAACTGGCGACCTTCGGATGTTATATTCAGGCAAACGGAGGCTAGACCCTCTAGACCAGACCTCCTGCCCTTATAGTTTCTTTGGACCTCCCAGGTTTCCAGATAT
The DNA here is from genome assembly GCF_035046505.1 of Tiliqua scincoides. Taxonomy (NCBI): domain Eukaryota; kingdom Metazoa; phylum Chordata; class Lepidosauria; order Squamata; family Scincidae; genus Tiliqua; species Tiliqua scincoides. The sequence continues at coordinate 134,291,717 of NC_089821.1, read as the reverse complement.
CTCCAGTGTAGTCTGTGTTTTCCATTATTTTCAGAGGCTACACCTTTTGAGTTCTGAATAATGTATCCGTCTTTCACTTTGTCTGAATAGCAAGTTTCTCCTGTCATGTAAAAACTTCACAAATACTGTGAAGTTCTTCAGCTAAAAATTCAATATCTTTCTTGAAGACAGATCAAAACAGCAATGCAGAAACATTTCTTTATTTCATTGTTTACAGACTGAAGTAAATAAATCAGAACTTTTGGGTTCAGACACAGCTGTAAATTGACCCAGTTCTTGATCCAGTCAGAATGAAAACAAACTCACAAATAGTCAATTCTTACAAGCAAGAACACAAAACCAAAAATGGTAAACCTCACCCCATCCCCTGAAGCAATGAGGAAAAAATTGTGAAGACCCCTTATAGCAGGGCTTTGGCAAGTTCCTGCCAAGTAGCTAGAACAATGACACTGTGTTTGGTCAGTGAGGATGTCTCTTGACTGCCTGCCTGTTGTAACTCTTGATTTTCACAAATGCTGTGCTGAAAGGGCTACTGAAAAAGAATTGAGGCAAAACATGGATCTGAAGGCAAAGTTTCCCTTATTATTTATCTGATCTCTAAGTTTGCAGCTTTTAAGCATTTGCAGTATAACCTTAATAATAAAAAGATTATTTTATTTGACTTAAAAATATTTTGTTGCTCATATTTTCTTGTGTGTGTGTGTGTGTGTGTGTGTGTGTGCAGCAGGAGAGCTGAGAAAGGCAGAATCATGCTGCTTGATTTGCCCATTAAGCCCAAGTTCCTATTCTGCTTCTTTAAGCCCAATGTGCTTGTGATCAATAATAATATTGTCCCTTTCCTGTGAACTGGTGAAGGCCAGAGAACAGTGTTTACTTATACTTTGTGTATTATCTTTTCCACTAATGAAAAATCAAATGCAGATGACCAGAGTGGCCAGCACTAGGTAGATTGGTCTTTCAGGTGGGAGTTCAGACATGCATGTCTTGCCTCATTCTTTTGGGTTGCTATCTCTGAACTGGGTTCCTCTTTTTAACCTTTTCTCCTGGCTCTTAGTGTTCTTCCATCTTGATTACTCCCTCTTCCTATTGGATACCAATCTCTTCCTCTTTCCTTCCTTGATAGTTTGATGACCCTCCCAATGTCACTGGCCATCTCTTACTGTGGTATCCTCCCTGGCCTGTGATTGATCATGATGTTTTGGTAGGATTTATGGCCTGGAAATGTGTGAAAGGGCCAAGCAAGGGCCAGTTTGCATTGTGCAGCTTTACCTTTGCTTGAAATAGGAAATTCTCAAATTAACTTCAACCATCTCAGAATCTCTCAGGTTGCTTCACTCATATTCTTTGGTTGACACCCACATATTCCATGACATGCATCTAATATCTGTTCAGAATCAAAAACCAAGAGTGACTCATAACTGTTTGAAATCAGTGTTATTTACCTTACACAGAAGTAAACCCATTGTGTTCAGTAAGACTTAGGTTTTAATCCTATCTTACTGGCAGTGGCGTAGCTAGTGAGGGTCCGAGGCCGGTCTACCCGAGGTACCAGCCTTGGGGGGTGACACCACAAATGGGCCATCATCATGGAGGTTAGGAATAACCCCATCATGCTATATACCGTCAGATGTGGACTTTCCAGCAGAATGCAATGAAAAAGTCCAGAGTGAAATATTTCCTTTCCATCAAAAGTTATGACCAAAAAACCGGAAACAAACAAAAATGCATGGAGCCCTATGGAAAGTGAAACCGAACCATATCACGCATTTACTCACAATTAGACGACCTTGCCTTAGTTTGTTGGACAGGGCAGGCTGAGAGGAATCCAATGACAGCAGAATGGTTCCTATCCAATGAAAGCAGCCCCTAAAAAACACCCAAGAAGGAAGTCCCTCCCTCTAAGCAAATGATTATACTGAGCCCTATGGAAAGAGAAAGTAAGCCACATGGTCACATTTACTTGCAAGTAAGCAAACATGCCTTGGCTCCTGGTCAAGTCATGCAAAGGGGAATGCAAGGCTGGCTGCATGGTCCCCATCTGATGAAAGTGGAGCTCAACAAATGCTCCAGAAGGCAGCACCCCCCCCAAAGCATAAAACAGAGACTTGAGTTGGTAAGGTCAATTTTTTTTCTCTTTTAGACTTGTAAAGCCAGGTGGACCCTGACAGTGATATGGTTGAAATATAAGAATTTACATTGAACTGGGCACTGTGTAGGGCTGAAAATCTCACTGATATTTGTGTGTGTGTGTGGGGGGGGGTGTTATTGCAGGCAGGCTACAGAGAACATTCCCTTGGTGAAACAGAGCTGGCTTCCCGTCATTTAATTATTTGTTTTTCTTTAATTTTATTATTTTTAATTATTTATTTTATTGTGCTAGATGATGTCATTTCCAACCATGGCATCACTTCTGGGGGTCCCGGACAGACTGTCGTTCTAAAAAGTGGGTCTCAGTGTTAAAAGTTTGAGAACCATTGCCTTCACTCAAAATGGACCAGTCAGACATCCTTGAGTGGTGTGATGCCCTAGTGACCAAAATTCTGGAAATTATGGCTTTAGGAATAATATCATTGTGTTATATAACATCTGATGCAGAGTTTCATCCATTGCTTGTGAGGAAATATTCACTGCATTTATTTTCGGGCCATTATTATTATTCATTTCATGTCGTGGCTATTACTGTCTCTGTCTCACCTACCTCACAGGGTTATTGTGAGGAGAAAATAAGGGGAGGAACCATGTACACCACCCTGAGAGCCCAATCCTGTGGTCAGCAGCATGGAGGCGTGCCGCCAACCACAGTCGGGCTCCTGCCGGTGCTAGCCCAGTGCTGGCTAGTGCTGGGCTAGCGCGGGGCGGTCGCCCAGGTCCCGCGGCTCCGCGGTCTCCCGGACTGCCAGGCTGTGGAACGGGGGCGGGGAGGAGACGTTCTGGGGAGGGGGAGGCCAACAGGGGCAGAGAGAGGGCAGGCAGGAGGAGGATCCACGAAACTGTGTTCCGCAGGATCCAGGGCACTTGTGGAGGGCTGTGTTCCCTACACAAGCTCCTTTACCTTACCGCCGACCTTTTGGTCAGTGGTAAAGTGAGTAGCCCCATTGCGGGGCTGCTTACCTTACTCGGGGGAATGGGATGAGCATCCCCTTCTCCTGTGGCGCCTCCCGCAGTAGCGTGGGAGGTGCAGGATTCGGTGGCAGCCCTTCTCGGTGCTGCTGAACCTGGGCGCTCTGGGCAGCTCAGGATTCGGCTGTGAGCTGTTTAGAGGATGGGTGGTATAAAAATGTAAATTAATTAATTTATAATAATTAATTATGTTGTATGGGGTGACAAAATTTTATGGGCCCCAGTTGTCTAATGACCTAGCTACACCATTACTCACTGGAAACAAATACGTCTACTTAAAACAGAAGTACTTCACATATCTTGTTATTGTTCAACAACCCTGCAAGATACAGGGTGTTTGTTTCCAATGAGTAAGAGGTGTACAGGTAGAAATGTTTGTTTCTGATGAGTAAGATAGGATTATAGCCCAAGTCTTACTGAACAGATTTCCTTGATTCAGAGCAGACCAGCAATGAGACTGATTGTTTGAAGAACCAATGAGATGTTGTTGTGATACAGCATGGAATCACTAATTTGTTAGTAAGGCGACACCCAGGAAGGGGGATGACACCACTAGTAACCAAAAGAGTAATAATTTACAGCAGAACGCAATGAAAGAAACCAGAGTGAAATACCGCCGTTCTATCAAAAGTTATAGCCAAATAACCAGAAAAAGAAAACAGAACTGACTAACGTAACAAAGTGGATTTCCTTAACTCAGAACAGACCAGTGAATCTGAGTGTTCTGAGAGCCAACGATGTGTTATTATGACACAGCATGGAACCAGTAAGACGTTATTATGAGCCAGCTGAGCTCCCTTTTCCATGTATCAGAGCTAATACTCAAACTCAAAAGGAGTTCAACACTCAGTGGTGTGTCATCAGGTTGGCCACTGTTTTTGTTTTTGGGCCACTGATTGGTTGGGTGACCTGACTGCTCCATAGTAATATAAATAAAGTTAATGGAGGTGACACCATGAGTTACCAGATCAGGAGGCACCAACCCTAATGATGCCACTGGTGGGAAGGATGGGTGGTGTTGATCATTGGCTTAGATGACTTTTAAAATGAATTCGAAACATTCATGGTGGACTATAGTCTTCTTCTTTAGTGTTTGTCCCATGTGGTGGCAGGGTCTACTATTCTGAATTGGAGTTGCCATTTCTCTCGGTCACAGGCTTGATCCAGATGCAGGGGCAGTATGTCATTGAGTGCTATGTGCAGGAAAGCTGTAGCAAGGGAGGGCACTGGCATTAATCCATTGCTTGTGGCCATTATTATTATTCATTTCATGTCATGACTATTATTATTTCTCAACCTCATCTACCTCACAGGGTTGTTGTGAGAACAAAAGAAAGGGAGGAACCATGCATGCCACCCTGAGTTCCTTAGAAGAAGGGTGGTATAAAAATATATAATTAATAATTAAATTTTGCCATATGGGGATATCAAAAATTTATGGGCTCTGGGTATCAAATGACTAGGCTACACCACTGAGTGTAGCAACTACATTAAGCCACCAATAATTGCGACTGACCAGAGCTTTGATACTGCTCAGAGGATACAAGAAGAGAGGGGTAACGGCATCTGCAGGGGAGTAGCAGGAAGACACTTCAGGAGGAGCTGCAGCATGTATGTAAAATACTGAATTTCCTCAAAACACACAAGTTTTATATGAGAGATGAGGCTCAAGGGCAAGATGAAAAGAAAGCCTATAGAATGATGGAGATGAGAGCAAGAGATAGCCAGAGTCTTAATGGCAAGGTTTCTAGCTATGAGATAGAAGGGAGCAGGAATTGGGTGGTTACAGAGTGGTTGTCTTATTCTGAGTGGAAAGCTGCTGGTTTCAGGCAGAACTTCCTTGATTGGTTTGAGGTGCTACTTGGGCCGAGGCAATTTGTGGGCAATGTAATAAAGGACTCTGAGTGTGTAATCAGGATACAGGCAGGTGGTAGACTGATGCTGACTGTGGGCAGTTTCATCAGGTGAGAGAGGGATTAATTTTTTTCTGTGGATGCTCTGTATGGCAGCATGTGGCCTTGGTTGCCAAGAACCCAAAATGTGTCCCAGGTTGGAGCAAAATCTGGGACGATCTGGCAACAGTGTCCCCAGCCATAGTCAAATCCCACACTACCACCACCCCCTACAAAAAAACAACCACCCCACATACACATAACCCTCTAAGGACCATCATTGCTTGTCAAGTTGGAAGCACCTAAGTGTGAAACCTGAGAGACCAAAAACAGACCAGACTCTCACCTTTATTTTCTGTTTACCAAACACAGCTGTGGAGCCCCCCTATTTGGAATAAGATCACAATACAAAAGTGTGTGGGAGGGTGTTTAAAATTTCCTATCCTGCACAATTTTCATTCAGGAAATCATCCCCCAATTTGCTGAAGACAGCAGCTTCATTGGTGATTTTCAGAAGAAAGTTGTGCAGGGCAGAAGAATTGAATCTGCCATTCTCTTTATTACCATTGTTCCAATCTGCGTTGAGACCCTACAGCTTCATTACTTAGAGAAAATGTAGTGAATCTTTTTGTTGGTTGTAAATCAGATGCCACTTTAAATACAGGGATTAATCCTGAGTTTAATCCATGTATTTAAAGTGGCATCTGATTTACCACCAACAGAAAACCAATAACCCTTGACAATTGGTTGAACGGTCAAAACAATTAGTGATGTACGGAAGTTTTGCCTGTAGGTATTAGGAGCCCAAACCTGCTTTGGAGGATGACTAAAATGTTCGCCCCAATCCTCCTCCTATCACTATCATGAGTGTTTTTTATAGCAATTTGCTGTTAGCCCACTCACACACCCTTCAAAAGGTGTGGACTTTTCATTGTTGGGTCATAGTGAAAAAACAATCAGTCTCCACTATGCATTTTTCCATGGGAAAAACAAAATGCATGAACTCATATCAAGGGGAGTATTTTTGCAGAAAGATTTGTCACTTTGCTAGGAGCACAGAAGGAAGTGAATGAATGTACAAGTGAAGATAAAAGCTGTAAATAACAGGAGGAGGATAAAGGCAAAGAGATAGTTATGCTTCCTGTCACAGTTGCCCACTTCAGGGGATTAGCCAAATGCTCTGCAGTATCAGAGACCACAGTGGAAAGTCATGGGAGAGCTAAAGGTTTTGTAAGTGTAGCAGCTTCTCAGCTTTACCATATACAGTCATGTACCGCTTAACAGGGATGCAGACCGGCATCCATTTCATCAAGCGGGGCTTGACGCTATGCGAAGCCTTCGAAGGCAAGGGGAAGCTAAGCTCTGCTCCCCTTGCCTCCAGCTTTCCTCCCAGAGGCAGTGGGCATTGTGTGAGAGACACGACTTCTGGTTTCTTCTGGGAAACTGGAAATCACATATCTCACACGATCGGGGAATTCTGAGCCTCGCAGAGGCAGCGCATGGATGCACGCTGCCTCTGGGAGGCTCAGAAAAACTTCCAAAGGCAAGGGGAGCAGAACTTGTGGATAATAATATAATACTCCAAACATTTCTGGGTGCACACCATCTCACTTTTAGATTGTCTCCCAGTAATAATTTACATTCCAAGGCCTTTGCTTTGTCTTCATGAGAGTTCAGCATAAAAACACAGAATCCATTATACTAAACATGCATAGCAGAATGAATATCCTATTCATATATCTAAAAATATTCCAAGTACATTCCATGCATGTCAGGACAATCCACTAGATTGGACACTGAATTCTAGTGTCCAATCTAGACACTAGAATGAAATACTTCACATTTAGTTATTTGCAGTGGTTCTCCAACTTTTTAGTACTGGGACCCACTTTTTAGAAAGATAATCTATTGGGACCCACCAGAAGTGATGTCATTTTTAACACTCCCATATGACAAAATCAAATCAATCAATCTTGTAAATTAAAAGTTTACAATAAGTATACAGGTTGAGTCTCATTATTCGCAAGGGTTCTGTTCCAAGAACTCAGGTAGATGGCAAAAAATGCACTATAGCAAATCAATTTAAAAAACAAGTCTTTTTGCTCCTGTGATTTAAAAACAGCCTTGCTGATCTTTGTCATGCACACAGAGGCAATCAGTTTCTCTCCAGGCACTTGGGCTTCACTAGGAGGCAGCAATCCCTCCCTTCACCAGGAGCCCCAGCAAGGGGGAAAGAATGGAGAAGGGGATAATTGCTGCCATTTAGCCTTCTTTCACGTGCTCAGGGGGAAGGGAGAAGTGAAGCCTGCAGAGAGAATGATTAATGGATTGTCAGCCGGCCGCCCTCAGTGGTATTATTAAATAACTGTTTTCCTTTAATTTAAAGGGCCCTTCTCATCAGCTTTGAGATAGAAAAATCTGTGGATACTTAGGTTATACCTGTAATCACTTGTATAACGGTCTCTCTGAAACAGTAAAAAACAGTTTTTTAAACTGTGATTTTAAAGGGCTGCATTTTCCCCCTTCTCCAGGGATCAGCACATTCCTTCTCATTGCAGGGCTCATTTCTGTTGAGTCAAATACGTGTATAAAAAATACGTGTATAACAAGGCTAGACCTATACATTTAAAAATTTATTTAAAGTAAAGAAAAACCTTCCTTACCTCCCAAGCAGTTGCTGATTTGTTTTTGTTTTTAAATTCCCCAAACATAGCAATCCTATCCTCACTTACCTGGGAATAAGCCCCATTTATCATTGTCACAAGCATATTTACATAGTAGCCTGTGAAAAATACTGATCTGTCACATTTCCCCAAATGCAGTCACATACTATAGTAGCATCAAGTCTACTGTATTCAAAATATAATACACATTGAAATGAGTGGGAACCTACCTGAAATTGGCTTGTGACCCACCTAGTGGGTGCCGACCCACAATTTGAGAAACACTGAGTTATTGTATTTGTAAGAGATTTTGTATAATAAAAATTGTAACAGGAAGTTCAAGGGCAGTATGCAGCAGTGGCATGCAAAGGTCATTTGGCACTCGGGGCCCATTGGCACTTCCTATGAAAAAATTATATTCACCTATGACAAAATTGTTTTCTATGATGTTATAGAGTTGGAAGGGGCCTAATAGGTTAACTAGTCCAACCCCCTGCCTGTAGCAGGAAATCCTCCTAGAGCATCTCCAACAGGTGCTTGTTGAGCCTCTGCTTGAAGATCTCCAGTGAGGAAGAGTCCACTACCTCTCTCGGCAATCTGTTCCACTGCCAAACTGCCCTTACCTTCAGGAATTTTTTTCCTGATGTCCAGTTGGAATCTCTTCTCTTGTGGTTCGTACCTGTTGGTTCTAGTTCAGAGGCAGTTGAGAACAAATCTCTCCCTTCTTCCATATGACAGCCCTTGGGTATTTGACAAAATAGCTGGTGTAGACTTGAGAAGCCCCACTATGGGGCTTGGGTCCTTCCCTGGAGGAAGGGGACAAAAGTCCTCTTCCCCAGAGGAAACCTCCAGCTGCTTCTCAGCACCCACTGGATACAACGGTAGCTGCTTTGACACCACTGTTCCAGTGGTCGCCAAGAAGCTCAGGACTGAGCTGTAAGACAATTCCTTGCCCCCAATAATGCAGTTACCATCTCCTGCATCCAATTAATTGTTACCATCAACCATCAACCTGCCCCCTGCTGAATGTTATCGGCCAAGGTGGCTGAGAGTCAGCTACCCAAATGGCTGGTCAGATGTGTTAAACACCCATGTTCTTAGGCTGCAACAACTGAAATCCATCCTGGATAGCTCCAGCCTGTTGGCTCAACTGCAGCCAGTGATTGGGAAACCATGGCTGCAGCCAGGGTCACTGCCACCACCATATTGGGGGTTGCCCTTTGTCACCCCCCTGCATAGCTTGTTACCCCTTTATGTAGATACCTATGATAAAGTTATTTTTACAACACATTGCAATAATGTGGCAACAGGTATGGACAGCAAGAATGCTAGAAGCTAAGTGGACACAAGTAAAGTGGGCCAGAATGGGTACTGAGGACAGAGAGAGAAGTCATGAGTGTGAAAGGGTGGAAAGATTTCACCATGTTACTCAGAGTGGTGTGCAATTTGAAATTTATGAATCATTTATTTCTGGAATTTTCCATTTAATATTTCTAGGCTGTGGTAAACCACAGATAACTGAAATTGTGGAAGCTGAATCCTCAGATATGAGAATTCTACTATATATTGTCCTGTAATCTTACATATACAGCTGGGGTGGTGGTGGTGGTTTCTGCACTCATAGTGGGTGTGCTTTTGAATAAAGAACAGCATCTGCTTTCAATGATATACCCAGGCAACTGCACAAGCATCCCTGTGTGTGACTTTGTTTGAGTTTATCTGACTGGAATTTTATGACCACCTGATCACCTCTATCTACCACTTGACTTCATCAGGTGAACTTGGTTGCTTGATCATGTGCCACCCCTAGCAAGAGGTCTGGCTAAGAAAGATCGTTCTTAGCAAATCTGCATTCTTACCTAGCCACCTTTGTATATGGCTCTACTGTAATGGTGATAAATTCAGAGACCATTGCTAGTGTAGCAGGATGCCTTTTCAGCTTTTGGGATGCTGAGACATCCCAAAAGCCTCATGGCAGGGCGTTAGAAGTGTCTAAAATTAGTGAAAGGTGGACAAAAATATGGGAAAAATCCGTTTATCTACAAAATGACACTATTAATGTGTTAGGATTATATTTATTTACCTTCTTGTTGTTCATTTTAAATAACTATTTTTTATACTTGGGGTTTGCTGCCCGTGGAGCAAAACTAGATTCAGAAAAGCTGATTGATACTATGTGTAACACTAAAGTCATGACAGCTAGCTATCCAACCGTTGTTCTGTGAATGCCTGGTAATTAATGGCTACCAGGACATTCTTCACCAGCTTCAATTGTTGAGAAGGTCATAAAAGATTTTTTCAAATTTAAACCTGCTGACCATCATTCAAGACGTTGTCATCTCAAAGGCTAACAAGGATAGTGTAGTGGTTCTGGAGTTGGACTTAGACCTGGAAGATCCAGGTTCAAATCTCTGCTTAGCCATGAAACTTTTTGGGTGACTTTGGGCTACTCACTATTGCTCAACCTCACAGGGTTGTTGCGAGGACAAAAGGAGGGAAGGAACCATTTACACCATCCTGAGCTCTTTGGAGGAAGGGTAGTATAAAAATGTGAAAAAAATCAATAAATAATGCACTCTACATACTAGGGCAGGTTCTTGTTGTGGTGGGCTCATGCCATATGGAGCACCCAGATTTCTAAGTAGGACCAAAACCAGGTCACTCATGAGGCACAGTAAAGCATCTGCTTCAGGTGGTGGATTGGGATCCTACCTGTGGAGCCCCACTACTTAGGAGAAATTACCCAGAGATAACAATGCTTGTAAGTCCAAACTATTTTCCCTTTTCAGAGGTCAGCTAGGGTCTCAACTAAATTGTTTACTGTGTCAGCAGAAAATTAAGGATATGTTGAGATAATAGAATTCCATGCATTCACAAACATTGTGAAATAACATTGGGGGGGGGAGGTTAAGCAGAAATAGAGGGTTAGGCTGAAGATGTATATTGCGCTATTCTACTAAAGTCTTTTTCTCCCCCCCCCCATCTTGCCAGCCGCTATATTGCTGAGTTAAATTTTCTGATTTTTCTGCTGCACAGTGAAGGCTACAGTGGGAAACTTAATTTGACATGTTGCTGGAGAAGTGAATGCCAAAGGAATTTGGAAGATAAGCATCCTCCAGTTGGCAATGCCTCATTGTTTCCCTATTTGGTGGGATATGAAGCACACACAAATCTACCATCCCGGCTTTGTTTTTACCTCTATAAGCCAAGTCAAATTTGAGTCTCTCTGTTTGAATGCATATTATGCAGATGATCTAGCTCAGTGGTTCTCAAACTTTTAGCACTGGGATCCACTTTTTAAAATGAGAATCCGTAAGGACCCACCAGAAGTAATGTCATGACCGGAAGTGACATCAGCAAGCAGGAAAATTTAACAATCCTAGGCTGCAATCCTACCCACACTTACCCAGGAGTAAGTCCCATTTACTATCACTGTTGAAAGCATATCCATAGTAACCTGTTAAAGTACAAATCTGTAACATTTCTCCAAACGTAGTCACATATCATGGCAGCATCAAGCTTAATATATTAAAAATAACATATTTAAATGAATGGGGACCCACCTGAAATTGGCTCATGACCCACCTTGTGAATCCTGACCCACAGGGATCAATGATCTAGTGATTTTTAACCAAAAGTCTTTACTGTCAATATTCGTAGGGACAGCTGAGAACTGTCATCTATATAGTTCAAATCCACAAACATAAAAGTAGAGTTATTATAGATATATATTGTGCAGTTTGTTTTCCTTGTATCATCTGCTGCCAGGGATGTGCCAGAGTCACTGCGCTGAGTTGCAAGACTCTGTCCCCTTGACTCAACTTGCTTGTAAGTCAAAACGGATGGCCATCACGACGCGTCCTGAGTCATTTTGACTCGAGTGCGAGTCTTTTCAAAAAGCAAATCAAGCACAGCTTGAGTCAGGCACAGCTCCACCAAAAAAAAAACAACCAAAAAAAATGGAGGTGCTGGTGGAGGTATCAGTTCTTGTTTAATGCTCCCCTGATGTTCCCATCCCATCTGCATTCAGCAATGTGTTGACGTTCTTTACTTCAACCACCCTTTTCATTTCATTTAGGTAAACAAAGCTGTGCTGTTATTCAAGTGAGTGCAGCAGTGCAGAAACCTATAGGTTCCTTATGCATCCCAGCAACAACCCCCCATTCACATCACAGCTCCCAATTCTGCCTTCAGAAGGAGTGCTGAGCAGCACACCACAGACCAACAGGGAGGAGTTTCGAATTCAGTAAAGCGCGGAGAGAGAGGCAGCATAAGGGGACAGAAGCAGCAGGCAGAAGGGTCACTCACAGCAGCTAGGAGGCTTACGACCCAGTCCTTTGCAGCTCTACTCAACAGTCCCATTGCAATCAATGGGGCTTCCTTCCTACTCTTCTGTTGCAAGGAAATACTTCCCCCTGCTTTGCCCATCTCCTTTTCCCTCTCGCTGGACTATGCAGGCATTTTTCCCTGTTGCAGAACCCGTCCCCAAACCATTGGACTCCTCCTTCTCCCCTCCCTCGTTCAGCAAAAAAGGCCATCCATTCAGCCAGTCAATCATCAATTCCTTCCAAGATGGATAACAGAGCTTTTCCTCCCCCCCCCCCCCCGGTGTCCTGGCTGCCCCCACCTTCTTCTGATTTCTTCCCCCAGCCTCCTGCAGCCTCCCTCCACCCTCCCAACCCACACCTCCTGGAGCCAACCTACATCCCACCAAATCTGCTGCTTGCGCCATTTTGAATGCCAGCTTCTGGATCACCTATAAGGTCTTTGGCCTGACTCAGAAGTAGCAAAAGAAATAGTAAGCAAGCACATGCACACACAAAGTTGAGTTGCCAAGTCACAGGTCCAAAATGACAAGTCTTCATGACTTGAGTCTATACAAAGCATTACTCTTTTCCTAGTTAGAGTCCCAAATCACAAGTCAGCACCCAAGTCAGTGATATGCATAACTGAGTTGACACGAATAGCAGAAAACGTGTTTTTTCACAACTCAAATAGAGTCTTCAAGACTCAAGTGCCCATCCCTGTTGCCAACAGTCAGCTTCCCTTCTGAACAAGCCCATGAAGCTTGCACTGTTTCTCTTTTCAGTGGATGCATCTCATGGAACTCCATTTCATTGTTTAATAGGTCTTGCATGCCTTGGTTTCTCTTTTGGTGGCTTTGCTTTTTACATTGTATCCCACTTAGATGTTCAGTTTGTTCTGGCATAAGGTGGCCTTTTTAATCTGTTTTGCAGGCAGTGGCAGGAGGCAGCTCTGGAAGAATGCCTAGGGTAAAGAACAGCAGCCAACATAATCTGGCTGCTGGTAAGACTTGCAGAGCTGCCTACTGCCACTGCCTGCAAGAAAGATTAAAGGAACACCCATGCTGCAACTCCTGCCCCCAGTAAGCCCCCTTTAAAAAAAACAAAAAAAACTTACCAAAAAGCAGATGATGTCCTGAGGCGTGCAGGATGCTCAGGATTGTACTCTTAATCATGAGTAAGTACAAGCAAGCTATGGTTTCAGTGATTACTACTACAGTACTTGAAAGCCTTTGGCAAAAGTGTAAGAGGCCCAGTGACTAAAGAGGCACCAAGGTCTGTACTATATATGCAAATCCTGCTTGTTGAACAAATGCATCATGGTATTCAGCACTATACAGGGGCCAATCATTATTTCTAGATGAATTTCAGCAGAGTTGTGCAACAATGTGCTGCTTAGACTTTGGACAAGGTCCCAGGAGCAGAGCGATTCCCAGGATCGCACTACTTCTGGGGAAAGGGGGGTTCCTGGCTTACCTGAAGCCAGCAACAGGATCTGGGGGATGCAGGGAGCCAGGGCTCCCCAAGCCTTGAAAATTTAAAAAATGCGATTGTAAGCCACTTCCGATTTCCAGTCACAAAACCGGAAGCTACTTCCAATCATGTTTTTTTTCTTTAATTTTCAAGGCTTGGGGGCACCCCCTGGACCCCGTTGCAGGCTTCAGGTAAGCGAAGAACCCTCCTTTCCCCAGAAGCAATGCGATCCTGGGAATCTATCCCAGCTGAAGCTGTTAAAAAGGTCAGTACTTACCCCCAGGGCCTCATCCACATTCGAAGGGGCCAAACAGAGCTGCTGGCAGCTGCTGGTTCCCTCAATATGAGTCTTTCCCTTTAACAACCTTCCCCTTTCCCCAGCAGCAGTGCGATCCTGTGGATTGCATTGCTGCAATCCCCTCACCCCCGCAAGCCTTAGGTGGTTCCCTCCTCCTAAGGAGGACTTTACAAACCACTGGCATACTGTATATCTCATTTGGAGTAGAACAGGTGCATATACCCCTGATGGTATGGCTGGCATTATTAGGTCCTGTAAAAAGTAGATATGAAGTTAGAGTTGCTATCTAGGTTTCTTACAGGCTTTGGTCCCTGTGTGTATTTGTCTGTTGTTTGAGTGGCTGTTCCAGATTAGGAGGCCGCCTGTCAGCAACAGGCCTACAATTCAAGGCTTGATGAAACATTGTAGGGATGTGCAGAACTTCTCATCCTGAAAATTCACTTGGCTATATAAATTCATTTAGCTTCTCATGAAAATTCTCTGATGTTTCTCCTTGGGAGCAAAGCTAAAATTCAGTTTGAATTACACTTTTTCAAAATGGTAATGCCAACTTTGCTTTGGAGTGGCTCTAATTAGGAGCTGTTGGTGACAACCAGTGCTGTGCTGCCATTTGCTGTTATGGGTCTATCCAGTAGTAGGTTATTCCTGGGTACCAGTATAAACTTTTCAGTCCCTTCTTTCACTTCATTTGGTGGGGATTGTTCTTCTAGGAACTGAATGTTCTGTGGGTGTGTAAAATAGTGTGGTGTATATGTGTGGTGAACATGGCATTTGTGTATTTATCATAAAGTATACTCTGTACATGTATAGCATGCATTTTTAACAAATGAAAGTGATATCAGTGAAGGAAACTGCCATATGAAAACTGGCTCGTGTAGTGGTAAATAGGGGGAAACATTTTTGAATTCCCCAGGTCAGCAATCAGTTTGGCCAGTGGGTTAGGTACTGGTTTTTAATATACGCTGTCGGCAAGTTCCTCTTCTCTTCCTGTGTGCCACCTTAAGTTACTCTGAGCATGTGCTGAGTGCTTTTTCCTCACCAGAATCTATTTCTTTTTTATTTTTATTTTATTTAAACAAATACAAAGAAAAATTAAAAAGTAAAGATATTGCAAGTTGTGTGGCAAGTGCGAAAATCTTGATCTACATTTCTTTGTTCTACTACAAAATCATACAACATACGAGTTAGCTATCAAATCTTAAATAGTCTACTACTTATTGAATAGTACATTTTCAACACCAAAGAAAAATGAGAAAAAAAATTAAATCCCTTATCTACTCATTGAATCCATAAATTATTTGGCTCATTTTCCCCTGGATGCATAGGAAGTCCATGAATGGTTTTCAGTTGTCCATAAAAATTTGTAAAAGTTTTCTTTAAGAAGAATTGTAAGTTTATCCATTTCTGCCAGATCCAATACCTTTCTCCACCATTCTTCCAGTGCAGATATCTCTGGAACTTTCCAGTATTTGGCATACAATATTCTTGCAGCAGTTGTCATATATAAATACATCAAACAACACAGTCCTGGATTGTGCTGGAATCCCTAGCATGTATGCACTGCTGAAACAGAGACGCCTGCGTTGGCTCGGTCATGTCGTGAGAATGGATGATGGCCGGATCCCAAAGAATTTCCTCTATGGAGAACTCGTGCAAGGAAAGCGCCCTACAGGTAGACCACAGCTGCGATACAAGGACATCTGCAAGAGGGATCTGAAGGCCTTAGGAGTGGACCTCAACAAGTGGGAAATCCTGGCCTCTGAGCGGCCTGCTTGGAGGCAGGCTGTGCAGCATGGCCTTTCCCAGTTTGAAGAGAAACTTGGCCAACAGTCAGAGGCAAAGAAGCAAAGAAGGAAGGCCCATAGCCAGGGAGACAGACCAGGGACAGACTGCACTTGCTCCCAGTGTGGAAAGGATTGTCAATCCCGAATTGGCCTTTTCAGCCACACTAGACGCTGTTCCAGAACCACCATTCAGAGTGTGATACCATAGTCTTTCGAGACTGAAGGTTACTAACGTAGTTTTATAGTCTTTCTGTATTAAATCATCCAATATCGTGCTTTCATCTCACGTCTCTGTTCTAGAAAGGGGGGCTACAGATCTCTAACTCGGAATTCCCAGCATTCTCATCTATAATGCCCAGCATTCTTTGGGAGGAGTTAAATAGGTATAAACCTGGTATCCATTTGTAGCTACTGTATATAAGTTGTAGGAATGACGCTAACCACTCATGTATACATATTCAGTTCCTTTGAATTCATGGGCAAACAGATTTTGGCTTGGCAATTTGCCATCCATGAATTGAAGTTGCTACTGACTCCTCCTACCTCACAAACCCTTTGCACACACCAGAGAACTTGGAGTATGTGTGCATGTGTGTTTGTGTGTGGAGAGGGTTCTCTCTTATCACACTAGTCTCTGGAGCAGGCAAAAGCAGTGAATTTATAGTTCACAGTAGTGCACACACTCCATGCATTATTGTTATGTACCAATAATAAACTACAAATAAAGCATTTGTTGCATGTAGCTCTTCTGTGAGGAAGAATTTACCGGACTTTCCAAACAACAACTTCTGATGATGGGGTGTTGCCAGCCAGATAAGTTTGGCTACAGTTGTCTTGGATAACATCCTGGTTGAATTTCTACAGTGTCCTTTTATATGGGGTGCCTTTAAAGAAACTACAGAAACTGCAGTTAGCACAAAATGACTAATTACTGTCTAGGGCAGGGGGGTTCAAACTTTTTGGCAGGAGGGCCACATCATCTCTCTGATACTGTGTCATGGGCCAGGGGGAAAAAGAATTAATTTACATTTAAATTTGAATAAATTTACATAAATGAATATATTAGAGATGGACTTATATGAATGAATGAAGGTCTTGCAATAATTCAAGGCCTATAAAAGGCCTTGCACAAAGCAAGGCCAGCCTTTCCTTTGCTGCCACTGCTGCATCACAAACGTGAAACAGCAAGCAGTGAAGGGAGTCCTCATCCCACAGCTCATGCAAAAGGTCGTACTGTTGGCTGTCATGCTGAGAGCAGTTGCTTTGGGCAAGCGTGGGCTCCAGCAAGTCTTCGAAGGACCAGAGACTCATTAGAGACTGGGGGCTCCCTGTGGGCCAGATTGGAAGTCCTCAAGGGCCGTAAGTGGCCCCAGGGCCGGGGTTTGGTCACCCCTGGCCTAGGGCAAGGTATATGAGACATGTTTTCCCCATGTTAAAACAACTTCACCTACTGTTTTTCAATTCCTGGACCCAATTCAAGATGCTGGACTTCTTTTAAAGCCCTAGGATTAGACTACCTCAGGAACTGTCTCCTTCAATACCAACCTGCCCAGATTTTATGCTTGACCTCTGAGGCTCTGCTTTGGGTCCCTGACCAATTTGCTATGTGATGGATGAGGACCAATAAGAGTGCCCCTTTTGTGGAATAATCTCCCAAAAGAAATAATATCTGGGCTGAACCTTTATTCACTTAAATGCCAGAAGAAAATCTCTTTTATTTGCTATGGACTACTGTTATGTTATTGACTCCTCAATAATGTCACTGATTCTTTTTTCAAATTGACTTGTTTTTTAAATATTTTATATGGTTTTATTTATTGTTTATTTTAACATTGTTAGGGTGCAATCCAAAGCGGACTTTGGGCCAGCCATAAGGCACTTTTGTGCCACCTTGGGAGTCAGGAGGCCACCTCTGGTGCCTTTGTAAAGTTCACACTGGCCGTGTTGGGCTGGCACGGGGTTGGGGGAGGGTAGAACTGAGGCATTTTGGGGCAGGAGGAGGGCGGCCAGGTGGGTGGTAGGCAGGCCAGTGGGCAGGCTGGGGCCAAGCAGGGGGTGGGGCCAAGATCCAGCATTTGGGCTGGATCCTAACCCCACTCCTGGGTGACCTGGTGCAGTTCCAGGCTGCTTAGATCTGTGCTACCTCTTTAGGTGGTACAGATCTGGGTAACCCCATTGGAGCTGCTGCAGCGCTACCCAGGGTAAGGGAAATCAATTTCCCTTGCCAGGGGCTGAGTCACAGGCATCCCCAACTCTGCTCTGTATATGGGGCAGGCCAGCTGTCCTTCCCGTTCCAGTATGGGTTAGGATTGGGCTCTTAGTCACCTAGATAAGTTTTGCTTGAAGGATGGAGTAAAAATTGTACCAAAGAACAAACAAATATAAATTTTGCATGACAAAATATGCCCATGAGGTTATGAAAATGGAAAAACTCTTATATGTAACTTTTTTAAACTGTTGATTTCTCTAGATAAGAGACACTAATGATCCCAAATGTGCACTGTATGCCCTTTCTCTAGAAGCTATTTCTGAATGAGCTGCCACTTAAAATGACCCTATTTTAATTTTTTTTAAATCACATATGGCAAAAAATATATTACAAAGGCTGCAATCCTATACATATTTACCTGGGATTAAGTTCCATTCAACTCAGTCAGGTTTATTTCTAAGTAGATGTGTAGGTTTGCACCATAATTTGGCCTATAAATTGCTTGGTGTTTAATATGTTAATGACTTTGGGTGAAAGGTATATTTTTATTACATGTAACCATTTTCTCTAACTAGCAGATCGGCATATGTCATCAGAGTCAAAGATTTCTTTTTTACTTTCAGGCTTGTTCTGGTTGTGGAAAATGTGACTGCAGTGGAGTAAAGGGGCAAAAAGTAAGTATTCAGTGTTTATAGCCATATTTTTTTCTTGTATATGTTGACTGGACAAACTGTTGAAAGGAATTTTATATGGCTTTCTTTATTATTTGGCTTAACATTGTTAAAAGCTTTGCTTGAAGGGCAGGGTAAAATTCTACAAACAAATAGATGAACAAGTATAATAATCACTCTTTCTCTGTTTTGGCTACCCTCGACTGACAGTATCTCTCTTACAGCCCAATCCTATGCATATCTACTCAGAAGTAAGTCCCATTAGGGTCAATGGGGCTTGCTTCCAGGAAACTGTGGATAGGATTGAGCTGTTAAATTTTAAACAGGGATCTTTTCTACCTTTTCCTGGAAATATCAGGAATTAAATCTCGAATCTTGTGTATGCACAACATATAGTCTACCTCTAAACTACAGGCTTCCCTGCAAGACTAAGATTTCATCAAGATTTAACAGACTTTGCAACAGAAAACCCTTCCCCCCCATTCTGTGCTTAGAACAGAAAATGCAAATACTAAACATTTTGACCCTATCCAGCTTTCTCATGCTGATGCAGCTGCAGTGCAACCCTGAAGGGAACAAATATTCTGGTACCTTACGGAAGCCTCCATGACTCTCACCACTACCACAGGATGCAGTGCGCACCTTGTTGGCGTTGCTGTATCAGTGCTGGAAAGTTGGATAGGATTAGGCCCTTATTTTGTTAGCAATGTTTTACAGCTCAGTCCTAAACTTCCCTAGTGCGCAGGGCTACAGCAATGCCAAATAGCGACCTCTGTGTCCTATGGGGAGGGAAGTGGCGCCAGGTCTCCTCAAGGTAAAGAAACAAATGTTCCCTTATCATGTGTAAGATCCAGGCAGCTGCAATGGATCTCCTCAGTTCTGCCCCAGTTATTGAACTGGCTCAGAACCTAGGAGACCCATGTTGGGTTTTCTGGCCTGGTGGGGGGGTCAGGATATGCCAACAGAGCCTGCCGCCATCTCCACCCTCCTCCGGGGTCTGCTTCTGCCCCCTCCCGCCCTGAAAAGCCCTGCTGCCAGTTGCCAGCTGCCCTTACTTCAGGCACTCTCAGCAGCCATCTTTAAGCGCTTAGGTTCAGTGCTGACTGACTCTGGGCTCAAAGCCAGTAGCACGTCATTACCACTGGCACAAAAGTGCCTTTTGGTACCCTTTTTGTGACAGCCAGGTCAGTAGTACCAGCAGCGCGCTAGCACCGCAGCTCATAGGATTGGGCCCTCAGTCTGGTAAGTATTGGGAATGTTTTTTTAAAAGTGCTGCTTTGATAAAAAGTTGTGGGCTGGATAACTCTCTTGATTAAGAAAAGGTATATTGGAATAGAATGCTGCAATGACCTATCTATGGCATTGAATATGCAGGTCCAGAAAACTGAGTCTCTTGGCTTTTTGAACCATAGTCATAGACATGTTTGCACACTTTCCCACAGGCATGAGGGGTAGAGACTTGGGGCTGTGTGTATGTGTTGGGTTTTTGTTTTAAACGAACATTGACCTCCTTACAAAGATAAATCCTATTCCATATTCTGGATTTTGCACTGTAACTTACAGGCGACAAAGAAATTGCTCTTTGTTTTTATTTGATTCCCAGTGCTGATAGTTCTAATATTTTTCACATGATGCTGTTCATTTGGCATTGTATCATCTTCAGAGACAGCTGCTACCATCTGCATATCCTCAAGTCTTAAACAGAAGCTCAGTTAATGTTTCCAACCCTGGAACAACACATGATGCACAGAACTCTTGAATTTAATTATGTTCCCTCTAATTGTTTCCATTAACTATTTTTTTCTCTATGGTTAGAGGAGCTATTTTTTTTTCACTAGCTATGATGAATTACCTGCTTTTTCACCTTGTGTGGGGGGAGGGGGAGTGCTGCAACCTCCCACAGAATCTGTCTGGCATCAGAGATACAGGAGTCATTTCCCTGAGATGCTCCTCTGATGTTTTTTGTTGGAAGTGCCATTTCCAAGAAGCCACATGTACAAGATGTGTATTGTTCCGTGGTCATGTCTGGGCTTCCCCAGAAACAACAGCTAACCCACCTGCTGATATTGGCATGTGTCCACTGGTTAGGAAGATATGTCCAGGTAAAGGGGTGTAATGGAGTGGCCATGTGGTTTCCCCTCATCCAATAAGATGATCCTGTGATATCACAAGCCTAGTTGATATATGCTCCTGCATACAGCTGGAAAGTGTATTTTGCATTGGAACTAGCTTCTGGTTCACAGAAGGCACTTCTATGGCATGGGAAAGATGGGATATAAATTTTTCAGATAAATGAATAAAAATACTTACTCCCCAGTAAATGGAGAAGGCCAGCATTTCCAGATCGATTTAAACAGTTTTCTAGCAAAGTGCATTTAGGGAATTACTTTAATTTTCTTTTGCACTAAGTCTGCCACATACACGCCAGTTTTATTCCGGAGGCCTGACCAGAAGTCAGAATGTACATACCTCAAAACAACTGACTCTTGCCTGCCCTGTGCTATCTCATCTGTGTGAAAGCACCACAAAATATATACTACGTCTACATGAAAGAGTCAATGCAACCATCTGTCAGGCAGATGTACTTTCGTTCCAAGTCAGGCTACAAACTTCCTTGGTTCAGCCATTCCTTGGAGTTTTGTGTACTTTTCTCTTAAGTAGCTCTCCAACTCTCTCTACTGGGCATTACTAGTTACTGCATCCAGTTTTGTCAAGCTGTGACCATCTGTCACCAGCCAACTTGCTGTGCTTCCTTTCGCTCCTTTCCAATTCCCTTTTCTTTTGGGTTTTTAATAAACTGGTTATATTTTGACTTTTTGCTTGCCTAGTACATGTTGACAGAAAAATCACCTGGGTTCACTACTGCAATTTGGTTTTGAAACAAAACAGCTAGGTTTCTTGCCCTCTTAGGAGGGGACTTTTTCCCACATTACATGGTTACCCGAGCAGATATCTACCATTCCACCCAATTCAGTTGCTGCCCTAGCAAATCAGTGAAGAGCAGAAGAGGATGCACTATGGCAACTGTAGGTGCTATTCTCTTTGGTTATCCTCTGACTTGCGTAACACAAGTGCACTGTGATGCACTTGTGTTAGGCCCATAAAGAGGTTAAGAGGCCCATAAAGTGGCAGCTTTTCATAGCTTCTTTCTGCTTAAGGTGGTACATTTGCTGCTTTCAGTTAGTGTGACCGATATATAGACAAACTTGTGATAGAGAAAGGAGCGTGCGCCAGCAAATGGTCCTGGGCTGCTATAGTTCCAAATCCCCCCCCCAACCACATTTACATCATTTGTCTGCAGCTATACCAGGAATGGAAGTGTCCCTGTATTCCAGATAATGGGGAGATTCTCTCCCTGGATACATCATTTTATCACTGTAGACCAGGCGTGCTCAGACATTTTGGCAGGAGGGCCACATCATCTCTGACACTGTGTTGGGGGCTGGAAAAAAAATTAATTTGCATGGCAAATTTGAATAAATTTACATAATGTATATAAATGACTATATTAGAGATGGAACTTGTATGACTGAATGAATTCAAACTAGTTCAAACACACATTCACGCTCAGGAATGTGGGGAGGGAATCTTCAGCCAGTTCTTAAGAACTCTCATTCACACACACCCACCAGCTTGCCTGCCCCCTCGCCCTCCCTCTGTCCCTCATGACCTGACCTGACATGTGACATGTTCTCGTGCCTGGGCGCCCGCCTGCACAGCGGCCTGCTCACCTACCCCACCACCCTCGGGCGGCTTGTCCTGCAGCCTACTCACCTGCCCGCCTACCCACGCATCCGCCCTCTCCCCCTCCTTCCCTTGCTTGGCTTGTGCTGCAGCCTGGCCACCCGCCTACCCCCCAACTGCCTGCCTGCGCACCCGCTCGGCTGCCTGCCCGCCTGCCTGCCTGCTTGCCCACCCGCTCAGATGGCTTGTTCTGCTGCAGCAGCCTCCATCGCCACTATGCATGCGGGCTGCCCCCAACTGGCCAGACAGGGAAAGACAGGCCCAGCATTCGTGCAGCACCTTTTGTAGTGGGAAGTAACACGAGACCTGCAAGTCTTGCGTTACCTTCCCACTGTGAAAGGCCCTGCGTGCATGCTGGGCCTGTCTTTCTTTTGCTGCTGCTGAGCTTTGCAGTTGCGAAGCTGAGTGGTTGCGAGGGAACACCAGACCTGGAGCTCGTGTGTCTGGCAGCTTAGGCTGCGGTGAGGGCTGGTGCCCATTAGAGATGGGGGAACCCTCCAGGGGCCTCATGGAGACCCCCAGCGGGCCGCAAGTGGCCCACGGGCCGGGTTTGAGCAGCCCTGCTGTGGTCAAATGCTATACTTGTTTTTGGAGGGCCTTCAGGAGCACATGGGCAATGGTGCACTTTCTGGTGCACTCTCACTATCCCACCACCATGCGTTTGTCCTCATGCTGACCATGAAACCTGAAAAGGGCTAATATTTCAGCTGTACCACTGAAAAATTGCAGTTGGGGTTCACATGATGGAATCCTTTTCCACAAAAAACATTCCTACTCATAAACTAACATGTTGAGGGGAAGGTTTCCCTGACATGCTCATTTTCTGTACATGTGAATGTTTTTTCATGGGGCAACATTCAGACTTGTTAACCCTTTCATGCAGTCTGAATAATGAAGCTGAGAAACAGTTTTACCACATCATTGAGAACCTACAGTATGCACAGTTTCTTACTTCATTTAATATATATGCTTGGCAGTCTGGTTCTTCTGTATGTGTATGCACATCTTAAAGAGTTTAAGGTTGTAGTTACAGACTTTATAATCTTGGGCTCATAGTGCTCAAGTTTGAGGGAAAAGGTTAGAGCACATTAAATAAAACCATAAACTCCAACTTTTAGCTCCCGATGTTTTTGTTCCCTTCTTATTCCCAACCTCACTATCATGGCTGCTGGTTGTAAGAAATTTCCTCTGTGGGAATATTTTAAAGCAATCAAGTTATCTAAAATTTATACAAAATATGAGTAATACAAATTATAAGAATTATACACAGTATTCTCTCCTATTAGTGTAAATAATACTCAAGTTGTAAGTTAACATGGTTTAGTGGTCAGGTTTGCACAATCTGGTAATTAATGAAGCGGTATCAATGGGAAAGATTTCAGTTGTTTGAAATCAAAGGTTTAAATCAGCTTTTCCTTGTAGCTGATTTAAATCAAGCCATCCTGTGACCACTGTGGTTCTTTTTGTTTTGTCAGAGACAGAGGTGGCTGTGACGGGCTATGGTTCAGCCAGCAAGTGGAGTAGATGTTTGAGGAACAGTGCAGGAGGTTAGCGGTGATCAGGGCTGTTTCCTTCTTAATTAACCCCTTTTGAGCAAACTAGACACACACCTAAAGCCTCTCCCTCTCCAGCCTTCCTGTGCAGTTGCTGAACTTGTGCAGGAGGTAGGCTTTGCTGACCATTCTGCTGCTGCTCAAAGCATGAAGCAGTCATTGGCTTGCCACACCAGCAGCTTTCTCCACTCACATTGATGTTGCTTCATGAATAACTGATAACTGATAACTTACCCTGATAACTGAGTAAGAGGCACTTTTTCAAGTAGGTGCTCCTCTTTTATTTAGCAAGGGGAGAGTAACTGGCCCTCCTCACCCCAGCAGTGTCTTTTCTAGTGGCTGCCTCCTGGTGTTCTTTTGCATCTTTTTAGATTGTGAGCCCTATTGGGACAGGGAGCCATTAGTTATTTGATTTTTCTCTGTAAACCACTTTGTGAACTTTTTGTTGAAAAGCAGTATATAAATACTGATGATGATGAATGGGAGGAGCTCTTAAACTTGACTCCCCTTTTTCTCCCAGAAGAGAAGTTGACTGGGAGGAAGGGGGGAACTGTTGCATGATGTGAGCACTCCAACTCCAACAAGTGTGTGCAGACTTCACTTTGCTCTGCTGCACTGCTTTCTGGCACCTTTACACCCCTAAATCAATGCCCACAGCTCAAACATCAGTTCAGTAGGAGCAGCAGTTTCACCTTTCACTCCTGCAGCAAGCCTTTCTCCCCCTGCCACTGTTGGCAGTTCGTGATTGATGGACTGACCTATGAGTGTGTTGTTGAGGATATGCCTGTTTAGCATTGAGTTGTTTTACTTGTGTGTTCACCACAAGTAAAACCAGTTCTTCAGGAGTGTCTCTAGTGACAGAAATACGTACCTGCCATGTCTTGAAACAATGCTGTCTTCGTTCTGGTAAAAGATACTTGGAAATAAAGATTGAAAAGTTCATTTCTTGCCTTTGAGAGCATTCACTTACAGCACAATCTGTCTTCTCAGAAGTAAGTCCCATTGTGTTCAGTGGGACTTACTCCCAGAAAAGTGTGTATAGGATTGCAGTCTTGGGCTGTTCTAGCTGGCTCATTAAGGAAAATGTACTGAATCATATTTTACTAAATATGTTGCTTCTTTTCATAGGGTGAAAGAGGTTTGCCAGGTTTACAAGGTTTATTTGGGTTTCCTGGTGTACAAGGGCCTGAAGGGCCTCCAGGGTCTGCGGGACTGAAGGTATGATACATTCTATTGCTATAAAGCATTTTGGAGAATTTCACTTGAAAGTTGAAGCCATATAAAAGGAACATTCTCTCCCTACCTTTCTTATAGGGTGATATTGGAGAACCAGGACTACCAGGAACAAAAGGAACGAGGGTGAGTTTGCTTGCATTTATCTTGAGCTTAAAAGTAGGATTAGACAAATTCATGCAGTATGGGCCTATCAGTTATTATTAGTTATGCTGACTATATGGAGCTTCCTCAGAGGCAATATGCCACTGAATGTTAGTCGCTACATCTAGAACATTTTATGCAATTGTCTTGTTTTGAGCAACTTAAGAGGGATATTGACAAACTGGAGCAGCTCCTGAGGGCAGTGACTAGGATAGTGAGGGGGACATAGTCTGTGCACTATGAGAAAAGGCTGCTGGGCAGGTTTAGTGTGGAGAAGAGATGGTTAAAATATGACACGATTGGTATCTGCAAATATCTGAGAGGCTGTCTCATGGAAGATGGAGCAGATTTGATCATGGTTGCTCTGGAGGGTAGAATCAGGGACAAATGGGTTTAAATGAGGGACATTTGTTTAAACAAATGGGTTTAAAGGAGATTTTCATTAAATGTTAAGAAGAACTTTTGACAGTAAGAACTGTTTGGAAGTGAAACAGTCTACCTTGGAAGGTGGTAGACTCTGCATCATTATAGATCGTGTCAGGTCGTGTCTCGTTATCTGTTAGGGTTCCGTTCCAGAATCCCTAGTGGATAAAAAAAATCTGTGGATAAAAACAGTGGAAAAATTGATTTGAAGACCCCCTTCCAGGTTTCTCGCCCCTCCATTGCTCCTAATAAGTTTGTGTCTCGACATTCACAGGTATTTGATTCCGGGACTCCCTGCTCATACCATAAAATGTGTTAAATAAAAGCAGTTAAAAAAATTAAAAAGTGTGTCCCTTTAATTTGTGGTTTAAAAACAGCTTCTTACTGTTGTAGAGAGGCAGTCAGCAATTAGAAATGCAAAGGACCCCTTGCCTTTGCCTGGCTCAGCTGAAGAATGGAATGATCACTTGCATGACCGTCTCTCTACAACAGTAAGAAAAGCAGTTTTTTTTAAACTGTGATTTTAAATAGATGCATTTTTCCCCTTCTCCAGGGATCAGCACATTCCTTCTCATTTGCAATGGCCATTCGTGTTGAATCAAATCCATGTATAAAAAATCTGTGTATAACAAGGCTGGACCTATAGAAGCGGAATAGCCATCTATTGGGGATGTTGTAATTGTGGACATTCTGCATTGGCAAGAGGTTGGACTTAATGATCTTGTAGTCACTTCCAACTCTAAAATTTTATGATTCTAGGCCATCTTGTTGGAGCACAATCCAGTCCACTAAGAAGCTACAATCTGCAGATCGCAGAACTGACATACCTTGGGGGGGATGTCAGCAGATGCAAGTGCTCACAGGAGGCACAGCTGGGGGAGGCGCAGTTTCTGCTGCCCTGAGGGCCTCCTGCACCCGCTGTTTCCCCATCTGGAGACATTCTGAGAATTGGAGAGGCCGCACATGGCCTCCCTGACCCTCACTATGTCTTCTAAGGCCTTTTGAGGTCCTTAAAACATCACTTCTGGTTTAAGGCCTCTGGAGAGCCTTAAAACATCACTTCCAGTTTTCTCCATGCCACAGGAGCCCTGGACAGAACCTGCTTCTAAGCTGTGGAGCCCTACATGGGTCTTCTCAGTTCTTCACCTGCTCAAGAGCTGCCTGGGCTTGAACTTTGCTCCCTGGGCACTGGGGAAGCTTAGGCCCTTAGACTATTTTTGATTTTTAATTTCAATTTTTAATTATATTAATTCCATTAATTTCAGGGCCCACCAGGTCCAGCAGGCTATCCAGGAAACCCCGGTCTTCCGGTATGTATGATATTCAATTTACAACTTAAGCATTGTGGAGATTTCAGCAGTGATGTCTACCAAAAATCAACATGGTATACCCATAGTATCTGGTCTACCCAGATGCCAGATGTGATGACCATGCTGTGAAGGATTCCATCTGGAAGAGGAGATTTCTGCGAGCTGCCCGTAGAACAATAATTGTAGAAATTCATTTGTACTCTACTATGGAGCTTTGAAAGCCACCTTGGGCATTTGCTTTGGCATAGAAAAGGAATATACATTTCTATAATAAAAATAAAAATAAATAAATAATGGTAATTGTTGGTTTTGTTTTGTTTTTTTCCTTTGTCCATCCCTAATCTTAGGGCATCCCTGGAGGAGATGGCCCTCCAGGTCCTCCCGGCATCCCAGGGTGCAATGGAACAAAGGTAAAACATTTTCAAGAAGCATTCTCTTGATATACATTTTCAAATATAGAATAGAAAATATGTGTTTTCAAATAAGAAGAAATGAAGTTACTTTCTCTGTTTCATTAGGGTGAAAGAGGTCCCCTTGGTCCCCCTGGATTACCTGGGTTACCTGGAAATCTAGTAAGTATTCTTTAAATTTGGAAAGAGAGATACAAGAATAAAAATTATAAGAGAAAAAAATTAAGTAAGCAACTATTGAGATTGCGAATATCTGAATATTTTAGTATGATTTCAAATGCATACCATCAAAACTTGCTCAAAAGCTATAATTTCTTTTTAAAAAAATCTATTTTTTTTTCCTAGGGACCCCCAGGAGTTCCAGGAATAAAGGTATATTTTATAATTAAAAACAAACAAGTTAGAGCTCAATCCTGTGCTCAGCGGCACGGCTCCATGCCGCTGAGCACTGTTGCAAATGTGCCTTAAGGCACATTTGTCAGTCTCACTGCCAGGCTCCCACCTGTTCTAGCCCAGCGTTCTAGCCCAGTCCAGGCTTGTGCTGGGCTAGCGTGGGACGGTCGCCCAGCTTCCACGGCTCAGCAGTCTCCCAGACCGCTGAGCTGCGGCACAGTAAGCAGGGGCGGAGAGGAGGCATTCCGGGAAGCCGGGAGGCCAGTGGGGGGCGGAGAGAGGGTAGGGGGAGGCGTGCCGGGGGGAGCAAGGGAGGCGGGTCCGTGGAGCTCCGCTCTGCAGGATCCAAAGCACTCATGGAGGGCTCTGCACCCTACATGAGCGCCTTTACTTTACTGCCGACCTTTTGGTCCCGTTCTCCCGACCTTTTGGTCCCCTTCTCCTGAGGCGCCTCCCACAGTAGCCCGGGGCACGCAGGATCCAATGGCAGCCCTTCTCCGTGCCGCTGAGCCTGGGCGCCCCGCGTAGCTCAGGATTGGGCTGTTAATTGCTTATGATAAATTAATATTCACATGACTTAAGCATAGTCAAATTAGTGGTCCTGCTAGAATTCAAAGACAGCTGCTGTATATTGTGGATCATTTCATTCAGTATGGACCTTAATACAGAATTATTTACAACATGTATTTTGCTAGCTTATTCGTTGATAATATTGAGAAACTGAGAGTCCCTTAGTAATCTGAGTGTACTGGTGTTTGCAGTACTAAGCACCTGAAGAACACTACTGTTTATCTGGAGATGTGCCTCTCTCGTTCATACTTCCCTGTGTTCATCATGATAAATCATCATGGAACATCAGTGTATATGGGCTGGTGTATAAAGTATGCAGTGGCGCTAAAGGAAAAAGTAGGTAGTAAATGTTATTAGTAAGTTCCAGGGCACAAATTAAGTTATTTATTAAAGAATATCAACTGTAGGGCACAGGTAGGGGAAAGCAAGTGACAGCTGCCCTACGCCTATCAGGTAAACAGCCCTATCCTGATAGATTTACCAATACTCTTTTTGTCTTATAGGGCGACCCAGGAGAAGTGATTGGACTCGTACCAGATGGTATAATCAAAGGTGAAAAGGGATTTCCTGGCCAGCCTGGGCAACCGGTAAGATCTGATATTAATTTAGCAGCATTCACTTTCATTATGATGGGTGAGGTGATGGATGAGATTAAAAAGATAACCTATATAGCACAAGGACTCTGAAGGAGGGGGCTGCAGGGCATTTCTGTACATTCTCCACACAAAGCCACATGGAACTTCCCTCTCACTGAAGACCATCTACCCCATTATCAAAGGCATGGATGCAGTTTTGAATCCCCCGTTGTTTCCAAGTGCAACAGTTCACTTTTTCTTATAGGAGTATATAGAAGCTGTTACAAACAGTGTTAATTTAAACACATTATCACATGCACAGGAGAAAAACAGTTGTGTGCAGGAATCCTGTATAGTGCCCAGAGGCACAGCTATGTAATTTGGCAGGAAAATGGAGATGAGGCTGAAAGGCACAAAAAGGATTTATTTTAAAAAGAACAGTGCAAAATGGTGGCCTAGTTGAACTTACTCATGTTTGAAGCAAAACAGGAATTTTGTGGCTAACATTCACTCTCAATGGATTCTAGGGGAGAGGCTATTAGAAAGAAGAGAGTGAAGGAAAAAGGAACTCCTTAGAAAGGGGAAGGGGCTGAGTAAAAAAGGGCAAAGCAAGAAGAGCACTGCTGGATCAAATCATGGGCTTATCTAGTCAAACTTTCTGTATCGGGCAGCCAAATCCACTGTAACTTCCCACACGATGATGCAGCATTGCCAGAGTTGTGCCCACTGCATCTTGCAGGACGTTTCAGCCTCTGGAAGCCTCCGTGGGGCAAGGGAAAATTTGTTCCTTTCCTTTCCTTTGTTCCTTTCCCCCAGGGTAAGCCCCTGCTGGTTTGCTGAATCTTCTTTGACGTGCACCAGCAATATAGCGGGCACAAGTCTGTATGGAATCAGGAAGGCAGATTGAGGCCAGGACAGTGGTTGGGCTTCAGTGTGGTATGCCACTAAAACCACCCCCTTCCCAGTCCCAATCTGCCCTTCTCCCCCCCCCCCATCACCACTCCATTCATCCCACTCCCTATGCAGACTTACCAATGCCAGCAGGTGTCCAGAGTTCACTGGAGCGTGGAGCCAACCGCTCACTACTTGTGGCGGCGGCCAGGGCACTTGCTCTGGTGTGTCTTCTTTGTGACAGCCAGAAAACATCTAGTGCTACTAGATTGCTTGTTCCGGTGGCACTAGGTACCTTGAGGATAATGCCCCCACAGTGGCCCACCAAATCCCTCTGGGAGTAAGCAAGACACCTAAATACTGTTACCATTTAATTGCGTCTGGCATTCAGAGATAGGCTACCTCTAAAATGCGGAGGTTTTGATAATCATGTTTATCACACATGATTTTTAAGTGTGATAGACTTTTCCTCCATAAATTGGTCCAATCCCCTTTTAAATACTTGTAGGTCCTTGCCATCCTATGGTACCACAGATCAGTTACTCCCTAGGTAAAGAAATGTTTTCTTTTGCCTGTTCTGACTCTCCTGCCAGTCAATTGTAGTGGATACATAACACACTTCTGTGCATGTTTGTTAAGATTAAAATGAAGATTATATTTTTATATTTAAATCCATCATTAGATATCCCAAATTACGGGTAGTTTTGGCCCAAAGTGTAACTAGTTGAGAGTTGGAAATTACATACATAAATGGATGACGCTGTGTTGCCTTATACATAGTTATGTAAACAATTTTTTCATGCACAGGGTGCCCCTGGATTGCCAGGTGCTATTGGACCACCTGGATCTTTAGGTAGACCAGTAAGTATCAATTTTTGGTTTCTTGCATATTGCTGTTTATAACATTTATAAATAGTTCTGTCATCCAAGTATGTATTTGTCTAAATTTTCCCCCATGTTTCTAAGGAATAAATTAGATGTTACCTAGAACCCATACCTATGTATGTTTATGAATATGTCAATGTTTCATGTGGTTTGGGGTTCTTTTTTGTTTTGGTAAATAGTGCATGCAGGGAGGTGTGAAACCATGCTGGATTGGAGGACTTTAGGACTTCGCCCTCGTAATGGTTCCAAACCTGATTGCATCTTCCCACACACTGTTTTAGCTGGGGGGGGGGGGAACCTTCCATTGAAACTAGTGGAATATTTTTTTGCAATTAAAATAGTTCATGGGGGACATAGTTGGTATCAGAACCATAAAAGGATTGAAGTCTTAAAGCTCCTGACATGGTTTTGCTCTCTTTTGACCCTCCCAATCTACTATTGACAAAAGCAACAAAACAAAACAGGGCCAAGTTAAACATTCTGGATAACATCTGGTTTAACCCTTAGACTACTTAGAAAGATAGTGTTCTTAGATAGACGCTTGGGGCGCAATCCTAACCGGCAGTTATGCTGGCATAGGATCCCCGGGAGGGTTGCAGACATGCTGTAAAGCTTGGTGGCGCCTCCATGGGAGGAAGCTGTGTTGGTGCATCTAGATGTGCCAATGCACTGAGGCTGGCAGAAGCCTCTGCGGTGGCTTCCTCCCCGCCGCTTTTGCCAGCACACCCGCGGCAACACAGGCGGCAAAGGTAGGTGTGGTGGGGGTGTGGATGAGGCAGGAAGGGGGCGTTTCTGGGCAGGGGAAGAGTGGGCGATGGGCGGTCCTGGCGGTGAGCGTGTGGGGAGCTGGGGAGTGGGGCTGGGACTCGATGGTTATGCTGGATCCCAACCCATGTCCCCGGGGAGAATGGAGTGGCTTAAAGCCACTCCGTTCTCCTTGGACTTGCGCCACCTCCGGAGGTGGCGCAGGTCCAAGAAGACTCATTTGGGCCAGCAGCCCTTACCCAGGGGTAAGGGGAAGAGCTTCCCCTTGCCTCTGGCTGAGCCGCTGCTGGCCAGAAACCCGCATTGGATGCAGCGCAAGCCTCCTGGCTTGCCTGCTGCAGTGCAGGATTGAATTGCGTCCTTCTTTTCACAGAAAGAAAAAGGAAAGAAAGCAGTAACTTGACTATATGATAGAACAGAAGTTTGTCAGTTCATGAATGGAAGCTGTCTGTTTATTCCTTCTCTAAATGGAAAGCATTAATTTCAGCAGTAAAATTACAGCGAAAACATTAAGAAAGGAAAGTATTTTTTATACAAGATGCAGTTAATCATTAATGGCACTATCTTAAGCCTCTGCAGTGCACTGTTGTGCTGGCGTAGGGTGTTGCGAACGTGCCATGAGAGTAAGAAGTGCCGGCAGATTTGGATTGCAGCCATGGTTCATTCATTCTATGCCTTTGGTGATGCAGCAAATAAAATGATACTTGTTAGTAATGAGTAGCGTGCTTTTGTTCACTGTACCTTTTGAGTTATTTGACAAGTAATGGGGAGGGGGCTTCTTTGTTTTGACTTTTGGTACTTGTCTATGGTTTGTATTTGTTAACTGCAGTTTTATGTTTGTTTTAAGTTCTTAACTGTGATGAATTTTTTTCATTGAAGAGCAGTGTGTATTCTGTATAAACAGAACAAGAAGCAGATTATAAATTCAATATTGTTTCTTCAGCAGGCTGTAATTTATAAATGAAATCTAGCCAAAGCATTTCCATAGATTTTCTGTAGATTTCAAACCAGGTTTGCTATCCAAATACACAACCAATCCCATGAGAACTGGCAGTTCTATTCATGATACATTCTATTCTGAGTCAGTCCAGTAAAACTACTCGTATGAAACAAAAACTCCATTTTTAGTGTTACTTTTTGTTGAAGATGTGACAAGCTTGAAACAAGTGTATTATATATTACCACTAAAATATCTTCTTTTACAGGGTCCTCCAGGGTTACCAGGTCCCCCAGGTGAGAAGGTAAGTTTGTTTGCCATGAATATGTAAAATGCATTTCTAGGTCCTACTTTCTTTTGGGAAATTTGTCACCCTGATTTGTATGTCTGTGACACTGTGTATGTGTATTAGGGCACAGTCCTAACCAACTTTCCAGCACTGACCTAACCGCAATGCAACCCCAAAGTAAGGTAACGAACATGCCCTTATCTTGAGGATGCCCCCTTGACTGCTTCCCCACTGCAGGATGCAGTGCATGCCACATTGACACAGCCATGTCAGTACTGGAAAGTTGGTTAGGATTGTGCCCTAAGGGTGCCCTATCCAACTTTCCAGCACCTGTGGAGCCACAATGCACACCCGAAGTAAGGGAACAAATGGCACAGCTGCACCAGCACTGGAAAATTGGATAGGATTGGACCCTAAGTCAATTAATGCACATGTCCACGCACAGACGGGGGGGGGGGAGAGAGAGAGAGAGAGAGAGAGAGAGAGAGAGAGAGAATGAATAGGAGTCTACTGGTATACTTACATCTTGGGTGCAAAAAATTGAATAACAGGCTTCATAAAATAGCATTGGTTGAGCTGGAACAGCTTTTACATGCTCTGCAGGGATGGCCCACCCATGAGGCAAGATGGGAACAGGTGCATTAGCCACCTCTTCAAGCTGCTTCCACTAGCCTGCTTGTCCTCTTCCCTCCTCACTTTGCTATTTTGAAATAGAGTGGCAGAGCAGAGTGGAACAAGTACATAGGGAGAGGTACTGCTCCTCTGCTGCTGATCCACCCTATTTCAAAACTGCAGCAGAGGAAATAGGAAAAGATGGTAGAGGGGGAGGTAGCAGCAAGCGGCAGCAATTCTGATCTCTGAGGATGACCATTATTTTTGTCTTTTCTTCTTGCTTATGGCGGAGGAGGAGAAAATGGACTGGTTAAAGGTCCAATCCTATTCAACTGTCCAGCACCCATGCAGCCACAATGCAACCCTGAGGACACCCCCATAACGGTCCCTCTGCTGCAGGATGCAGCGCACATCCCTTTGGCATAGTTGCACCAGCACTGGAAAATTGGATAGAATTGGGCCCTAAGAGATCTGCTTCTGCTGCTGCTGTTGCTATCACCTCTCCTCTGTTTTTAAACTGGAGGAGGAAGGGGCAGGAAGGTACTTATCATCACAGTGGGGGAGGCAACATGTGCCACAGGCTTTAGGCACCATTTCCTTTAGAACTGAGCTTGCTGCCACAACCTCAGTAGCAGGTTGTCCTTGTTTATCCTTGTTTTCAGAGACTGAAAAACACCTAGAAGTTTTGTATTGTTCAATACAATACAATATCCATGCTATATGCACATTTATAGTATGAAGACAAACCTTGAGAACCAAATAGTTAGCAACAGTGTTCTTAGTGTGCCAACAGGTTTGTAGACTGCATCTGTATGAAGGAATTAATGAACATTTCCCTTTTTAATTAACACCTTTGAGATGATTATTATTAATTATTATTATTAACAGCATTTATATACCACTTTTCAACAAAAAGTTCACAAAGTGGTTTACAGAAACACTCAAATAACTAATGTCTCCCTGTCCCTAAAGGGCTCACAATCTAAAAAGTTGCAACACCAGCTGACAGCTACTAGAAAAGACACTGCTGGGGTGAGGTGGGCCAGTTATTCTCCCCCTGCTAAATAAAAGAGCAGCATCCTCTTGAAAAAGTGCCTCTTAACCAGTTAGCAGGGGGTTTATACTTGTGTTTTATACTATTTTAAGCCATTTCTGCCCAATGTTGCATATATGCAACAGGGATGTGTACACCTGTGGGCTGGGCAGAAATTGGTTATTTGTATGTGTTACAGTTTTTACACCTTTCACAGCCCAATCCTGAGCTGCCCGGGGCGCCCAGGATTGGTGGCACCGAGAACAGCTGCCGCCGTATCCTGCGTGCCCCAGGCTACTGCAGGAGGTGCCTTGGGAGAAGGGAACTTTCGTCCCCTTCTCCCAGGTAAGGTAAGCAGCCCCGCAACGGGGCTACTCACTTTACTGCCAACCAAAAAGTCGGCGGTAAGGTAAAGGCGCTCGTGTCGGGAGCCCTCCACGAGCACCTTGGATCCTGCAGAGCGGTGCTCCATGGACCCAACTCCCTCCCTCCCGCCGGCACACCTTCCGCCCGCCCCCCTCCCTGCATCTTGTCTCCGCAGCATGCCTCCCCCTCCCCACGTCATGTCTCCCCCCTCCCTCTCTCCGCCCCCTGCCGGCCTCCCCCCTCCCCAGAACACCTCCTCCCCGCCCCCGCTTACCACGCTGCGGTTTGGCGGTGCGACCGCCCCAGCTGGGCTAGCACGGGTGGAAACCCAGCAGTGAGGCTCGCAAACGTACCTTACAGCACGTTTGTGACAGTGCTCGGCGGCACAGAGCTGTGCCACTGAGCACAGGATTGGGCTCTCAATCTGCTCTAGTTTTAATTGGTTTTATTTATATTGGTTTTATTTATATTAATTCTGTGGTATTGTAATTTTATTGTTGTATACTTTGAGCGCTGAAAAAGTGGTATAAAAATCTTTTAAATAAGTAAATAAATTTGCTGATTACAAAAATTCACGTGCCATGCGTTTGGTGAGTTATACAGCTTCATTTTTTAGAAATGTTAGCGTTAAAATTGGTATATACAGTGGTAACATATGGGCACAATCCAGCCAAGGTCAAGTTTTTTAAGTCCCAAAGATCTCAGTAGACAAGTTGAACATGTGTCTAAACATCCTCTGTTGACACTGCTGGGATTTTAAAAGTTCATGATTTACATATATCCACCTTAAGACAGCTAGCAATAATGTTTAAAGTAGAAATGAGACAATAAACCAAATCTTAACATACCAGCACCAACTATTAACCTACAAAACCATGAATTAAAACAAATGCAATGATACAATCATGAATACATAACAGTAATATAAGAATTCAAGGGAATTTACTTTTGTCTCTCAGCAGGGAGCCAGTTTCATCGATTATTTGGTGATCCCACTGGCTTTGAAACATATCTTGGAGATTTTTACATAGGTGATTTCCCTGTTAGTGACCATCTCCCTTTAATTTGTCATCTAGAGCTAGATAAACTGGTTAACAAAGATCTGATTGCTACTATGAAGAATTTGGAAATCTTGCCTAAAATTGGGGTGAATATTTTTATTAAGCAAAAATTTCATTATTTATTGGAATTGTTGTCTGGTCCTAGTCTTTCTCTTACCACCTCAGATGATCTGTATGAGCAAATAAGACTTTACGAAAGAATAACCAGGCAAATTGTGGCTGAGCTGGGCCATATTCCCAGCCCTTACAAGGAAAAAGAATTTTTGGACAAACAGACCTGGTTTGTTAAGAATTGTCTGATAAGAATCTGAAGGTTTGGATTCCTATCCTGATAGGTTTGAGATCTATTAACAGTACAGACGTGCCAATTCCAACATTTTTACAGTATTTCCTACTGAAACAACAATTGAAACATCTTATAAACGAAAAAAGAAATGGTCTTATTCAAGAGCAATGGAACAGCTTGTTACAATCTGTTTCCCTGAAAAACACCAAAAATTTTTGGAATATTGTGAAAGGTTCTTTTTGTAAGAATGAAGGTGACCTTTCCTTAATTCCCCCACACATCTGGATCCAGTATTTTCCCTCTTTGCTCTCTGAGCAAAATAGAACTACAGTCCTTTCTATTGACCCTGTATTTTTCAGTCTTCCTGAATGGACACTGGTCCCCATAGCAGAGACAAGAGATCTGATTGGCCTACTAGAGATCTGATCAGTTGGTAAGCCAGGCCCTGATGCGATACCCGCTATTGGTAAAAAAATGAACCAGAGTGGTGGGCCTTGTTTGTTGGCGCACCTCTTTTTAGCAAAGGAACAGGGCCTAAAGACTGGACAAAAGCTATAATTTTCCCCAAAGGAGACCACAGTTTACCATCCAATACCGACTGAAAAGCTTACACTCAGTTATAGCAAAATTATACGTGAAACATTTTTTAACAAACTTACAGCACAGCTCCAGTCCCCTCCAGAGGCTTCAGATTGGGCTGAAAGTGGCTCAAAGGGGGTCAGGAGGACCCCCGTTGAGCCAAATCTGTAGATGGAAAATCTGCAAGTAAGTAGGCTCAACCTGTATAGGGTGTGTGTGTGTGTGTGTGATGCCAGTAAAGGTATGATGATGTTGAAACTATGGGTCTACTGTCTTTTCTCCTGAAGAAACGTCCACTCTCCCAAAAATCCAAACTTTTACTGGGCTGAGCCCGTATTATATAGTCATAGAGAGAGCGGTGGTTTTCCAGTTTTTCCCAGGCAAGAAACTTTGGGGGAAGTGATAAAACCAGTTTAGTGACTTTTTAGATTCAGGGAAAACCTGGCTGTGTGGTTGTGGTAGCAACTGTTGATATACAGTTACCAAACATTCCAAGACTGCTTCTTGATGAACCAATCTATCTCCTTGCTAGCACTATAATTTCATAACTTTTCTATGCCGCTTCTTGTGCAAGAACAATTTGTTTTCCTCATAACCACTTTATTGCTTTAAAAAATACACATTTCAGAAAATTTTTTAGCATCTTTAATTTTAGAATCTTTAATTTTTTAGAACCTTTGAAAAATTCTGTTTATATGTAAAAAAAATATTTGCTTTCTTGGTTGAGCAACAGTGCATGAAAAAGACTTGAAAACAAATTTGAAAATGATTTACTCTGAAAGTGAATTTTCTGTTCCAAAACCATTCTTCTTTGTGTCACCAGGGTCGTATGGGTTTGACTTTCGAAGGACCGAAAGGTGAAAAGGTAAGTTTATACTTTTGAAAGTCATCTGCATTTGCTTGAAGTTGTAGTTTCTACTTCTAAGATCTGAGTGATTACAAAACTTCTTCCCTTTCCTCCAACCTCGTTAATGAGCCACTCACAGCCCAATCCTATCTCCCACTGGCACACAGGATTTAGGGCTGCCAGTGCAGCCTCCACTATATCCCACATGCCAGCAGGGGACCAGGCTAGCCAGGAGAGGCAAGTAAATTTTAATTACCTCTTTTGCCGCTGTCTGGAACCCTATTGGTCTGCTCATCTCTTTTGCTGGTATAGCTCTGTTCCTCTACAGGAAGTGTGTTAGGCCTCACTGCTGCCTCTCCAGCCTGCCCCGCCACCACAAACCTCTGTCAACAGCCGGTCTGCACAACACCGCTGCCATTTGAGGCCTTTGCACCTATAGCAGCTCTTCACAGAACAGCAGAGAGGCTGCCACACCAGCAGCCCATGCAGTATGCTGGCAGACCTTGTGATGCACCAGCATACTGCTTGGACAGGATTAGACTCATTTCAGGAACCCCCAGAAGAATGATTATAATTCATAGAATCATGTTCATGTTCAGATTTGTGTAACACTTTTTAAAGGAATAAGTATAATCATGAAGTTAGTCTATGAGTCTAACATGAATGTAGCTATTTCAGATATTTAATTCTGATACCAGGTTTGAGGAACTGTAACAGTGAATATACATCATTGTGGGCGCAATCCTAACCCCTTATGTCAGTACTTTCCAGCACTGGCATAGCGGTGCCAATGGGACGTGTGCTGTATCCTGCAGTTGGGTGTCACTCACGAAGGCCTACTCAAAGCAAGGGAATGTTTGTTCCCTTACTTCAGAGCTGCATTGCCTGAAGTATTATCCTAACATAAGGGGTTAGGATTGCACTCTATCAGTACTTTCTTATTAACTTCTTATAGCATCTGAGTTAGTCCTTGTTAGAAGAAAACTGAGTTAGGTGGGCTTTTGGCTTGATTAGCATGGCTGGGAGAGGGCAGGGAAGGGGCAGTTTAGACCCAGGTGGTGATGACAGCCACAGCTACTGCTGCATCTTATCCCCACTCCCAGCCCTGAAAGCCTTACATGGGGTGACCTGG
The DNA here is from genome assembly GCF_035046505.1 of Tiliqua scincoides. Classification (NCBI taxonomy): domain Eukaryota; kingdom Metazoa; phylum Chordata; class Lepidosauria; order Squamata; family Scincidae; genus Tiliqua; species Tiliqua scincoides. The sequence goes on along the minus strand of NC_089821.1, from coordinate 134,253,265 downwards.
ATTTGCACCAGCAATATCACTGGCACAGATCTAAGTAGCCCCATAGGGGCTGCTGGGACTCTACTTGGGGTAAAGGGCCTCTGGTCCCATGCTGGATGTGGCGAAGTCTGCACTGGCCTCACTGCACCACAGCATGGGACTAGGACTGGGCTGTAAAAATCATATTTGTCTGCCCTCTCAGAAGAATATAATACCACATACTTCTGATCATAGTCATACATAGTGGTAATTCCTAAGATGATGGACTTTGATTGCATTTGACTTTTCAAAGTTATGAGTGTCTCTGAATTTGCCTGTTGATTGGATGGAAGGCTTTAATTACATTCATTAATATTCAAGTAGAGTACAATGCTGCATGTTTGTTTTGGGCATCTATAGGGTGAACGGGGAATCATGGGCCCTCCAGGCCCCCAAGGAACTGCGCACCACGGAGAGAAAGGAAGCATACTCATACGTGGAGATCAAGTAAGAATGTCCATTTGGTTCTTCTAGATATTAATTTTGGACATTGTTCCCAAAAGGTATAACTAAACAAGAGGGTGAAATGGAACAATAAATAAACAATGTGTACTCTGTCACTTTACTCTTGGTTCTTTTTGTAAGCAAATGTTTCTGTCTGGAAAAATTGATGGTAGGAAGCTTCTTTGGTCCATAGTCATCTTCTCATTAGTCATGGCCTGTGTAAGATGACGTATGCAGTGTGCAAAGGGTCAAACATCAGTGTTGCCAGAGCGAACAAATGCAACCCAGAGAAATAGCATACCCCCCAACAACTCCCCATTGTTATCTCAGTGATAACTTGAAGGAAAGTTTCTGTTTCTCATGGTTTTGCTTCTGCTTATGTTTGGAATGTGAACTTTAATATGAAATACTAATTTTTTAATTTTTCTTTCAGAAATTAAACATGTGGGACAAAGTTCACCCCCAATTCCCTTTGCCCCTTGTGTGTATGTGCACACACACACACACACACTCCCATGTATTTATTTTTCTGGTGACACTGCTGGGGGCCAGCCAGACGCAATGTCTATTTTATGTGTCTGCCTCATTCGTATCAAGTGGGGCTGGGAGTAGGAAAAACGTAATTTAATATTGGAAGGAATGTACAGGTAAAGGAAGCTGAACCCTTCCCCCTGTTACTGCCTTTGCACTTCCGCCCACCTTGGCCTCTTCCTGAGGGGCACATTCATGTCATTGGGTGTGGGGAAAGACATGGTGCCCATCTGTAGGGGGCAAAATAATGTATACAGTCCTAGGGTTACTAAGGAATTTTACTGCCATATGTTGGGAAAGGGAATTGTCTTGTCCAGAGGGCATTCTATACCTTTGTTGAATGGCACACAAGTGGGGTTCTTTTCCTTGTTAAATGAACACTCTGCACAAGCTGGGTCCGCTTCTCCTTGGGAAGAAGTGCTCTTCCCCTTTTGACCAGTCCCTTGGGGCCCTGCCTTCCCTCAGGATGACATCAGTGGAGTTATCTTGGTTCCTGGGGACCCAGCTTTCACAGGTGTCACCTTACCCATCCTCTTTCCTTTCCCTCTTTACCCCATTCCTTGCCATTTTCCTTGCCTGTGTGCTATTGAACAGTTTCTAATAACAGATCATATTAACATTTCTGCCCAACGTTGCATATATGCATCAGGGACCAAATGGGCTGGGCAAAAATGGGTTAAGGCACTGGAGCTTTTGAACAGCTAATCTTTACATAGGGTAGATTTCCTATCACCTATCATTCACATTTACAAAGTATTTTTTTAAAAACTTACTATGTTTTGAAGCAGTAGGCAGTAGACATATACAGCAAGCATCCTGAAAGAGTAACTGACACTTTGAACATGTGAACTGAACAGTGGTTAGGCTTGGTGTTCCTTTCTATTGAAACTTCCAAATTTCCATCATTTCTAATTTTAACGACTTTGTCAAGGGAACATCTGACTCCTTTCTAAGCTATTTCAGTGGACCTGATACTAACCTTTGGCAAAAAGAAGATGATGTGCCCAGGCTGGGGGAGGAGGGAGCTCTTTCCTCCAGCTCCTATTGAGGGTGGAAGTCCAGCACTCAGCTGTGAAGGCTGTTAGGTCAGCCCCTTCCCAACCTTTCTAGGGACTCCTTGAGGTCTATGGGCCCTGAGGGGAAGAAGAAGAGGTGCCTAGGCCAGAGGGAGCCTATAATGCCAGCTCCTCAGGTCAGTGCTGGCCTCCATATGTATTGTACTTTCCAATGTTGTAAGCCACCTTGGGAACCTCTTCAAAAGTGGTGTATAAATAAACTGAAGAGCAAACCATTCGCCCGAAGCTGTTGTGCTGGTGTAGAGAAGAGTCAAGTAGTGTTTTTTTGTTGTGAAGTTATGTTGAATTTGGATCTTTTTCTTTGTGATCTAGCTCATACTTCACTGTATTTATCTGCTGTGTTTCTCATTCTAATAGGGTGATCCTGGTGAAAAGGGTGACCCTGGCTACCCAGTAAGTATGCATCTGATATGTATTTTGGTTATTTAAGAGATGATGGTGAACATATCTTGAGGAATACATTCTGGGTAGTTTACAGCTCAATCCTATCCAGGATTGGGCTGTACTGCAAAAATGTTTATGACAGGAAAACAGAGCGCTCATCAGCAGCCATTTTGGGTGCACTGCCACAAAAGGCCATTGGAGCAGGTAAGATGGGGAGGGGTGAAACTGAATGGGAGGGGGGAGAAATGGGGATGGGAAGGCTGCCAGAGTGGGTGAATCTGGGGTGATGGCATACACTGGATTCTCCCTCCACTCTCCTCCCCCATCCTTTCTCTCCCCACACTTGCGGCAGCTAAAGAGCTGGCACAGGTCCGAAGGGACCCATTGTGACTTATGGAAGCATAAGCAGATTTAAATTTCCTTTTCCCTCTGAATACTCCTGCTCTCCCCCAGACCCCCTCTGGATACAGAGCACTCCTTTTCGGTGCAGCTACACCAGCGGGGGTGTGTGTGGGGGGTGTGGAGGATGGGTGGAGGATAGGATTGGGCTTTTAGAACTAATATTAAAATTTAATTTGCAATTGACTCTAGTAACACAGAAGCATTGCTTATGTTTTGAAGGGATCACCAGGTTTCAGCACGAAAGGGGAGAAAGGTGAACCTGGGAAACCTGGTCCACGGGTATGTATGCATAGTGTTTTTTTCCCGCCAATAAACTTGCTTTTATAATAGCCCCATTTAAGGGCTATTATTGAAAATAGTGGTCCTGCCTGTGAATTAAAAAATGGAATGTGTTTATGGAAATTAGATTCATAATGCAGAGAATTCTATAGATGCACATGCTTTCTTTCATTCTTGCTGAACATAATCTCTACCTTTCATATAGGACAGGACATCATTCTCCTAGTTTTCTTTCCAACCCCACAGGATGATAAGCCTTCCATGTTCTAGATCAGGGGTGCCCAAACCCCGGCCCGGGGGCCACTTGTGGCCCTCGGAGGCTCCCAATCAGGCCCTTGGGGAGCCCCCAGTCTCCAATGAGCCTCTGGCCCTCCAGAGACTTGCTGGAGCCCATGCTGACCAGATGCAACTGCTCCCAGCATAAGGACGACTGTTCGACCTCTCACCTGAGCTGTGGGATGAGGGCTTCCTCCACTACTTGCTGTTTCACATCTGTGATGCAGCAGTGGCAGCAAAGGAAAGGCTGGCCTTGCTTTGTGAAAGGCCTTTTATAGGCCTTGAGCTACTGCAAGACCTTCATTTATTCATATAAGTTCCATCTCTAATCATTTATGCAAATTTATTCAAATTTTAAATGTAAATTAATTCTTTTTTTCCCCGGCCTCCCAACACAGTGTCAGAGAGATGATGTGGCCCTCCTGTCAAAATGTTTGGACACCCCTGTTCTAGATGTTAAGAAAATTCTCTTGCTTTTTATGTTAAGCTCTCAGCCCGCATCAGAAAAGATAATGGGCCCATTCCTATCCAACTTTCCAGTGCTGATGCAGCTGCAATGCAACTCCAGGGTAAGAGAACAAACATTCCCTTACCTTGATGAGGCCTCCATTACTACCTGCCCCCAACTGCAGGATGCAGCACATGCCTCATTGGCATTGCTGCTTCAGCGCTGGAAAGTTGGAAAGGATTAGGCCCAAAACCTTGTTGATCCTTGTCCTTGCTACAGGACCACATGGAAAGAGAGGCTAGAATTTTACTTGTGGAATAACTTTGCAGAGCTGCATCATGGACAATCTTCTCTAGCAACGTGTCCTGTCTAGGTGTGTTTTCCCTGATGTTCTGAAAAAAACAGAACGAAACATTAGACTTTTTTAACAACATGGATTCTAATTCTTTGACACAGCCATGGTCTTCTCACTCAAATAAATATATGTTAAATTGTTGGATTATTGCTGGCCATGAAAACCTACGAACATATATAATCCTCACCGTGTTTATAAAACTTTAGATGTATAAACATGGTGAGGATTGCCCTTGTTGCAGCTCTGCAAATCTTTTCCAAAAGCTTGAACGGTTTTGATGGACTGTGCTGCAGGGGTTTTCATAGCAGAACTCTGTACCTTTCCCCAGGTAAGTCAGCTCACTAACATCCCATTGGCGTGAATGCATGTAGACCAGTGGTTCCTGAAGACCTACTTGGACTTCGGGAACCCTGTAAGTTGGCTGGGGGCAGCAGCAATGCAATCACCATGATTGTGCTGCTGCCAGGCAGAGAAGGGTTTTTTTTCCCACTTACATGGGGGTCACTATGGCTCTCTGGAGGGTCTGGGGACACTGCAAGCCCCTGCAGCCCTTCCAGATATGTTGTAATTTGGAAATGATGTAAAAAGAAAAAAAAAACCACTTCCTGTTTTGGGACTAAAACCAGAAGTGGGTTTTTTTTCACCTTTTTACAACATTTCCAAATCTCAAGGTGGGCTGCAGAGGGGATTACAGTCTCCCCAGATGCTTTGGAGAGCCATAGCAACCCCCAGGTAAGTTGAAAAACCTGACAGCAGCATGATCATGGCAATCACATTGCTGCCAATTTCTGGGCCATTCCTTTTAAAGGGGCATGATCCTTTTCGGTTCTCCTGGTGGGTCACAACCCACCAGTTTGAGAACCACTGAGTAGACCATGAAGAAGAACAGGTTGCTTTCCTTTGAAGTTTCTCAAGTGGTGAACAGCCCTGTCAAGCAACCTGCTCGTACTTCCATTTTGCTGGAGAATATTCATTTCTCTTCGAATGTTCATTGGTGGTTAAAAGCAATTGAGTGGGAAGGCATTGGCCATGCCCTAACCATTTGCACTGACATGCACCCATCTCTGTTTGGGGGCATGACTGCTAACAAAAATCTTGGGTAGAACTTTAGTATTTTCCAAAGATGAGGGTTTGCAGAGATACCTATCCCACTAGTGTGACTGCACAGATGATCACTCAAAAGTGTTTCAGTTAGAGATAAGTAACTTGTTCCAAGTGCTGCTTGTTCTGCTTGTGTGCTGTGCTTGGAAGGGGAGAGAGCTCCCCAACCTTCTTTTCTCCCTCCTGCTGCTGCTGGAGTCACTACTGGAGCAGCAGCCAGGTAAATGGGTGGAAGTGAAGGAGGAAGGGACTTGGTGGACCCTTGACATGTTGGGTGTATGTGAAGGTTGGAGGTTGAGTAGCTATGTTAAGTGTGTGGGAGAGGGGGCTGGTCAGAGTTGCCTCATGAGTGAATTGGAGAGAAGGGAGCTGTAGGGGTCCCCTTGCATTTAGCTTTTCCAAACTTCCCTTGGCATTCCTCAGATTTCCTCAGATAACCTCCAAGATTTTTCTGAAACTTCTAAAAACTTCTTTGGGAAAGCTTGGAAAAACCAGCTGGTTTCTGAATCAAGCTGCCAGGAAAGGGGGTAGAGCTCATACATCATTATCATTTTGGTTATCTCAAAATGTCATATAAAAGGTGCAAGAATTTCTGTCTTAACCATGTAATGTGATATCTCTATTATAGGGAAGACCTGGAAAGGAAGGAGAGAATGGAGAAAAAGGAAGCACTGTGTGTATTTCATTTTATCTTCAATATTGCATTGTTATTACATCTTTAAAGACATCTTTGGTCATGCTTGAGTTTTGGATTACAAACTTTTAAGCCCTATTTATTCTCTGTTAGTGTGTAGTTATTACAGAAAAATGACTTTTCATACTTTGTTCATACATTGAGCGTTGTACTGAAACAGGGAACAGTCATTCTGTATATATTTCTTTTTCTATGACATATGTAGGGAGAAGCTGGCCAGCCAGGATTCCCAGGACTACGTGGTGCAGATGGCCCTAAGGTGATTAGATGATTTAAAGATACACCTTTAAAACTTGTTTGACTTGCAGAGAATAATAAAAACTCTAGAAGAAGCACTGAATATTTAAATACTTTTATTGTTTATCCCTTAGTTGTGCTGTTATAGTGTAAAACTGCTAGGTTCTGAAACTTGCTTAGGTGCATCTATTCTAACTACAGCTTGGCTAAATTGGCACAACTTAACAACCACAAATTTTGGGGGGGGTCAGTCTAAATCTTTGACTATATTCTGCAGATAGTATGATTTGTGTAGAGTTAAAGAGCAATAAATTATAATCTCAGTTTGCAGTAAACTTAGAGCCAGACATCCTTATGTTTGCACTTGTCTGTCTGACCATGTGACACTTAACTATAGTGGCTTTGTGTCTGCTCTTTTCCTTCAAATCCTTCCATGGTCTTCCCTTCACCATATCTCTCCATTCTCATATTCTGGCTTATCTCTGTCTGTGACTTTTTGCTCTTCCAGCTTCACCACCCTTGGTTATAAGAAGAGCCCTACTAGATCAGGCCAAGGGCCCATCTAGTCCAGTTTCCTGTATCGCACAGTTTCCTGTATCTCACAGTGGCTCACCAGATACCTGTATAATCTTGCCACTCCTTTGTACCTGGTGTTCAGAGATAGGCAACCTCTAAAGTCTGGAGGCTGTGTACAGTTATCATGACTTGTAACCTATACTCAATTTTCCTCCATAAATTTATCCAAACCCCTTTCAAAGGCATCTTAGACCAGGTGCCAACATATCCTGTGGCAAGAAGTTACACAGATTAATACACATTAGGTAATGAAATGTTTCCTGTTGTCTATTTTGATTCTCTTGCCAGTCACCTTTAATGGATGACCCCTGCTTCTGGTATTGTGTGAGAAGGAAAAGAACTACTTTTCTGTCTACTCTATCCATCCCGTGTATAATTTTATATGTCTCAATCATGCCCCCCCAGGCTCCTTCTTTCTCCAAATGTTGTAGCATTTTCTTATAAGGATGGTACTAATTCACCCACTAATCAACTCACTAATCATTTTGGTCATTCTCTTCACTATATCCTTTTTGAGATGCCGTGACCAGAACTGGACACAATTCTCCAGATTTGGCCATAGAATTGATTTTTACAATGGCATAATAATATTGACCCTTTTATTTTCAACCTCTTTTTTAAATAATCCTGAGCTTCTTTACAGCAGGCTTCAGGCTAATCAGGCTTCTTTACAGCAGTCACGCACTGGGTCAACACTTCCTTTGAGCTGTCTGCCACCACCCCAAGATCTCTCGCCTGATCTATTGCAGACAGCTTAGAACCCAAGAGCATATATGTGGAAGTTTGATTTCTTGTCCCAGTGTGCATCTTTTAGCACTTACTTACCTCTTTCACATCTGCCATTTTGCTGCTCATTTCTCCAGTTTGGAGAGATTCTTTTTGAGCTCTTCTCAATCCACTCTGGACTTCACCACCCAGAAAAATTTAGTATGAACTGCAAACTTGGCCACCTTGCTGCTTATCCCCATCCAAATGATATCTCCTCCTCCCTCAAACAATTCTGTGCCTTCTTCTTTACTGCCCCTTATGCTAGGAACTACCTCTCAAAAAACCTTTGAAATAGCACAGCTCTTATGTTTCTCAAATTCTTCCACAAAGCCCAGCTTTTTCATGAAGACTTTGATCCTGCCCACTTATACCCATACTTATAATAACTAAGCCTAAGTACATGTAGCAACAATCATTGCATTTTATTTCCCATGCTTTCTATTGTTTTTATTTCCTTTTACTTTCTGTGTTGTCTCCCATAGTAGTAGTAGAGCACAATCCTAAAGGTGCACTTGGCCAGCGCAAGTCCCTTGCGCCGGCCTGAGAGGGTCACAAACATGCCATAAAGTACGTTTGCGCTTCCTCGGACTTCAGCTGGGCCGGTGCACAGACATGCGCTGGTCCACAGAGGCCAGTTCCTGCCTTTGCACCAACAGAGACAGGTGAGTCTGCACTGGCTGAGCTTGGCCAGTACAGGCATCTGTGGGAACGAGGAGGAGGCATTCCGGGGTGGGGGGAGGGCAGGCGGGAGCAGGGGGTGGGGCCAGGAATTGGCTGTTTTGCCAGATCCTATCCCTATCCCCTAGCAGCCTTGGGCAGACCTCTTTAGGTGGTGCAGATCCTTGTAACCCCATTGGGGCTACTGTGGCTCTACCCAAGGTAAGGGTAATTACTTCCCCTTGCCTTGAGCTAGGCAACAGCCAGCCTGAAACTCATGCTGGATACAGTGCAGGCCAGACGGTCTGCCTGTTCCAGCGCAATTTAGGATTGCTCTGGTAATGTTCCAGGCTATGGTGCAGATGCACAGAGGGCAGTCTGTATCCGCTTCCATGTAAAATGGCACAAGAGGGCTAGCTTGCACCTTCACTTACTGGTCCTCATGCATAATGACTAGATTGTGCCCATTCACAGTAAGGTTTCTTTTTCTTCAATCACTTTTAAAATGTAAATTCTTTTACTTTTTTTAAGGGAGAAAAGGGTGTACCAGGTTTTCCTGGACCTCCAGGAATAGTAAGTGAATGTCTATATGAATGTCTGTCTTAAAGTACAGTAGTTACATTTGATGTGAAAGTCATGGTTGGCAACCTTCAGTCTCAAAAGATTATGGTATAAGCCTACAGCACCTGGTATTCCCAGGCAGTCTCCCATCCAAGTACTAACCAGGCCTGACCCTGCTTATCTTCTGAGCTCAGACGAGATCAGGCATGTGCTGGGTAACAGTTGCTGCTTATGTGAAAGTCATAGTACACAGTTTTCTTTTTGAACGCTTTATCTAAAGATTTTGATTCAGTTCCCTGCTGTATGTGATCAGAATTTGAAAATTATTTGTAATTATTTCTGTGCAGACCATTTATCTTCAAAGGTGTGAAAGGAACCACTTTTTACTATCCTGCTGACATCCTAGTCCAGGGATGTCAAATCAATTTCATACAGAGGGTCAAAGTTAGGCATTCGTGGTGCCTGCTGAGAACCAGAAGTGACATCATTATGCAGATGATGGCCAGAATAAGCGCTTTGTTTTCACATAGAAACTCATCAGCTGCAAATGACAGAAGAGAAAATTTTCAAATCTTGTTCATATTTTTAAGATATGAGACAGCCCAATTATCAAGCTGAGAGATCCCAATTATAATGGGGGAGCCAGATAAATTGCTTGCAGAGGCCGCATTTGACCCACAGGCCTTATGTTTGACTCCCCTGTCCTAGTCTGTCAACAAACAGAAGTTCTTCGGACTGTTAGCAAAACAAACATGGGAGTACAAATGTTGATAGCGGGTGACTTGCTTCCTTGGCAGAATGGAGTTAAAAAACAAAGTGGAGTTAAAAAACCCCTATGATGAATCCCATTTCCTCCTTTTTTTTTTTTTTTTTTTTTTTTTGGCCTATTTTCCTGCGGTTTTAGACATGTTTAATTTCATAGAAGCCCCTGTGAAATTTAACAGCTAAAAACTGTGAGGCATCCTCTTGGAGACAGTCTTTTTTGTATGTTTGCTTGAAAAATGCCTTTGTGAGACAGCCTTGTGATAAATGTGGATTCAGGCTTCTCTTTTTGTCAGAGATGGCCAGCCCCCTTCCAGGATTGTATGCACTTAGAGACCAGGCAGCCAAACTTGTCTCCAGTCAGGGAGGTTGAGTTTGTGATACACAATCAACTTGCCAGTTAATGTGGCTGCCCATATAGAGAACTGAAGCCCATCATTTATTCTGTTTGAGGTTTGAACTTCTTGGTGTTTATTTTGAATTCCCTTTCTCTTGCCTGAACTTTTGAATTCCCTCTCTCTTGTCCTTTAATTTAGGTTATAGGTACAGAGAAAGAAGTACTAATAGGTGAAAAAGGAGATCCAGGCCCTCCAGGATTCACAGGACCAAAAGGGGAGCCAGGTCCAAAAGGTAAATTTAGATAATTGTTACTTTTTTTATGTTCCAGCTATTTGAAGTTGGAAATTAACTGATCTGAGTAAATGCCAGATCCATGTTTTAATGGATCTCTTTTCAGTAAGTATATTCTGCCATAAAAATTGTAGAGAAAATAGGATAGCAAAAAAAGGGGGGCAGCTCCTAAGCACCAGCAAATAAATAGAAGCCTCCAAACAGGTACAGAGGTGGAAAAAAGAAAGGAGGAAGCCTTCAAGCAACCAATATAGTCATTATTTTTAAGCATTTCCTTTTGCAGAAGATGTCTCAAAAGAAGGCAGTAGCTCAAAATGCAACAACAATAATCCACAATATATTTTATTCTCTACTCCTATCTAGAGCTTGCTTCATAGAGAAAGCAGATGACCTCCCATTTTGAAGAATATTTTAGGCTACCTTCTCAATGGAACCAAGCCTAGCTTCAGAGAGAGGCTAATTCCAATGCTTGCTGTCTGAGAATTCATCACATTTGTTTTTTTTTTAAGGTTTTCAAGGTGTGCCAGGGCTACAAGGTCCTCCAGGTGAGAATATTCATTTTTCTTTGTTTGCGTTTAGAATGAATCTTGCCTTTCTTAGTATTGTCTTTCAGTGTTGCAAATGCTGGGATTCTCTCCTTTATGTCCACTAGGAGGCATGCTGATCTAAGGAAAGTGTAGCTGATGTGCTAGAAGGCAATTCCTAGAGCTGTTCTTTCTCCTTGCTCTGCAGCAGATGGACACAGGTTCACAACCTAGTCAGGACAACTATCTGTTTTAATTCTGGTTTGTTGAGAAGTGCTGTAACGCATGTCAGTTGTCCAAAATAAGGACCGGTTTTAACAGCATCCTTATTAATTAGGCTGTCATAGAACAATTCTGACACTGCAGATGCAGTCATCTCAACACAGTATTGTGCAAAAATTTGACCTTTCACCTACTCCCCATCCCAGCCAAAATGCACATTTATGTACAGAGCAGATGTTTAAAAGGTTGCATGTGAAAGGAGCAAAGGGGTAGGAACAGTGGCATAGCTAGATCATTTGGCACCTGGGGCCCATAAATTTTTGACACTTTGACACCTCTCTCCCATATGACAAAATTAATTAATCTGGGCTGCAAGTCTGGGTGGAAGCCCATGTCTATCTGCCCAGCAAAACTTGGCTAGAGAGGCCAAACTTCAACCAACAGCCTAGGTCTACCCACCAGTCAGAATGGAAGTTCAGGTCTATCCAGCAGGTAGATCTGGGCTCCAAGTTCAGGTGGGAGCCCAGGTCTACCTATCCAGCAGACCTCAGCCACAGAGACCAAAGTTCAGTCAGGAGCCCAGGTCTACCTGCCTGGTTGACCTGGGCACTGAAGTTAAGATAGTGCTCATGTCCCCCACAATACAAACACAGGATCCATCCCTGACTCGGTGACATACTGCCTCTGCATCTGGAGGTTCAATGTAGCTATCATGATTGATAACCACTGATAGTTTGTAGTCCGCTATCAGTGTTTAGAATCCAAGTCATCTAAGCCAGTGTACAGCACCCAGCCTTCTCACCAATGGCATCGCTAGGGTTGGTGTCACCCGGTCTGCTAACTCATGGCGTCATCCCATTAACTTTATTAATTTTTACTGTAGAGCGGTACAGGTTACCCAACCACTCAATAACCAACAACAAAAAGTGGCCAACTTGATGACACTCTCACAACTGAATAGGTCTATCCAGCCCCAGAGGGCAGTCAGAATGGGAGTGAATAGGAGTTTTAGTATCAAGATAGGATAGGAGTTCTAGTATTAGCTCTGATACATGGAAAAGGGAGCTGACTAATAATAACATCTTATTGGTTCCTTGCTGTGTCATAATAACACGTCGTTAGCTCTCAGAACACTCAGACTCATTGGTCAGTTTTGAGTTAAGGAAATTATATATATATATTGATATAAAAACATGATGGTATTATTCCTAAGAACCACAATTTCCACAATTTTGGTCACTAGTGGTATCACCCCCTGGGTGTTACTTTACTAACACCTTATTGGTTCCATGTTGTGTTCCGTCTCATTGATCCATTTTGAGTTAGGGAAATGTATATTTTGTTACATACGATAGTTGCATTTTTGTTTTCTGGTTTTTTGGCCATAAATTTTGATAGAATTGAGATATTTCACTCTGGTTTTTTTCATTGCATTCTGCAGTAAATTATGCACTGAATGGTATATAACATGATGGTGGTATACCTACAAATTGTGATTTTTAGCAATTTTGGCCACTAGTGGTGCCACCCTCTCGAGGGTGGAACCTGGGGCCTACTGCCATCTCGGCCCCCCATTTGTACACCAGTGGGTAGGAAAGCCATTTGCAACCTGCAACAAACAAACACACATAAAAAAACATGCAGGCAGCAGCAAGCCACTTCACTCACTTTGCTCCTTCTTTATGCTCCTTATAGAAGGATTGGTGCACAGAAGGATTGGTGTGGGGGGTTAGGAAGCTGGTTGCTGCTGCCCATGCAGCATTTTCAATAGTGGCAACCAGCTTCCCTGACCCTTCCCTTTGCTCCTTCCTCAAAGCGTCCCTTGAAGTTTTAGATGACTGCTCAAGGAAGAAACAATGAGAAGGGAGTGGGGGGAAGCAGCCAGTTACCCGGCAACTTTGTTGTGGTCCCCTTAGATAAAACAAAACTTCCTGTGCTTCCTGTTTTGTCAAGAGGAAGGAGTGAGGTAAGTACTGGGCACCTGCTTCTGTTCAGCCATACTAGCTTATCCTGAGTCAGATCATGGTCAGTCTAACTCAGGATTGTCTACTAGACTGACTGACTCTCCAGGTTTTCAAAGGGATCTTTCCTAGCCCTACCTGGAGATATCACAGATTGAACTTGCACTCTTCTACATGCAAAGCATGTACTCTACCACTTAACAATACCTCCATTCCAACTCCCCTTTGCTCTTTGTTGCACTACATATGTCTTGGATGTAGTGTAGTTTTCCTCAGGGTTACTGGAATGGCAGTTGCCCAAGTAACCCTCAGGAGAACTACATACCCAAGTGTCACCCAAGGCTTTCTTCCTATTACACTTGCAGTGCTACAGGGAGAGAAGGGAGGTCAAGGAGATGAGATCTTCCTATGGCTGTTTATCTAGTCACTCTTCCCTGGACAGATAAGGGAAGGAAGAAAGTTTGGGGGTGGGTATGAAGATGGGTATTAGGGAAATTAATTTGAATTTGACTCAGAAATAAACTGAGCTATTTTCTGATGTTTTTGAGGTAATATGATACGAGGTGTGTCCATTCCTAACCATGAGGTTGATCAAAAATATTTTTATATTTGAAAAACAAAGCAAGACTACACAGGTGACAATATTTGCAAATACAGCATGATAGATAAGGTAAATTCAGTTCTGTCTGTCAGTGAGTAATATGCTCATCTTCTTTGCTCTCACATCAGACTTTCTGCCTGTCTGCCAAGTGGCTGCTTGATCAAGCCACTTGGAGGCTGTCATGATGTGATAGCAAACAATTTACCACATCTCTGTAAAATGTCATGTTGCAGTGATTGTGCGAAAACCACAGGCTTTGTATGGCAAGTCACTGCACACTAGTGGCTCACTGTGTGGAGTAGGCGTCCCATGTTTGGACTTCAAGTGATACCACACAGTTGGATGTTTCTGTGGTGTGATCAGTTACTAGCACTACATGGAGCCCTTCACATTTGGAGCTTCCCTGTTTGGTGCTCTGTGACCTGTCATCAACAAGTGCCTCAGAGAGCTGTCAGTTGGTCAACTCCACAACTGATGATGATTTCAAGGGGCAGATGGGAAGGTGGTAGTGGGAGGGTTTAAAAAGAGGAGGAAGCTGAGAGGGGAGAAGGAAGCTGAGGAGGAGAAAGAGGAGGTGCAAGGGATGAAAGAAAGGGAGAAGGAGAGGTGAAAATTGGAGATGGAATGAAGACACAAGCAGTGGAGATCAAACAGAACAAAAAGGCAGAGCACAATAAGGAGAATGGGATGGCCGGGGGAAAGTCAAGGGAGGAAGAAGAGTACCAGAACAGGAAGAACTTCAGGGGCTAGTCAGAGGGAGACTGGAATGGAGGGAGGAGAAGTAACCAAGAAATCCCTAGTCTGAACCCCTGGCCCCTAAGCAAGGGTGTTTTGGGACACCCTCTCCCACTTGCCCCAGCAAGGAAACGTGACCACAAGACTGAAATATAGTTTCCCAGTCAGAGCCATGAAGTGGAGGGCTTCCATTTCAGTGCTTCCTCGAGCCCTTGATGTCATGTCAATAACCACCAGCAAGGTGTGAACAGAAACTGGATTGAAACAAGTGCCTGGTTCAGAAGTACCATTCCCCTCTCCACCAATTCTATGTGCAACCTCCTCAATAAACCCTGAAATTCAGTAATATCCTTCAGGATTTTGGATTTTATAATAAGAGTTGAGGTTCTCCCATGACTTTCCCAAGTCATATGGTACAGAGTAAGACGGAGCAAGCAAAATATGCAGGGTGGGCAACAGTTGGACAATTATTGCTTTTGCTTGAGTTCATTTGGTGAGCTTCACATAGCTAAGCTCTTATTATTGTCTTGATTGATTATTTTTCTGATGGTTTTTTATGCGTGTTATATTTCCATAATCAAGGGCAACCCAGTGCAGGAATAATAGGAGCACCTGGTATTCCGGGAGAGAGAGGAGAGAAGGGTGACCGAGGCCCTCCTGGACTTTCTTTGCCTGGACCAAAAGGAAGAGATGGTTTTCCAGGACCTCCTGGCTCACCAGGACCTCCAGGTCCACCTGGCACAACAGGCAAGTTAATGTGCAGGCCAAGGCCAAATGTTGTATATGCACATAAAGAATCTAAGATAAGGAGGAAAATGTCAAGGCTGCAGTAAGAACAGTTGTGAAATGAATCCTGATTTGCTTTTCAATAAAATACCTCATCATAGCAGAAATTGCTTCATCTAGGACATTGACTTTGGCTGGCATAAGAGGCTCCACAATGGATGGTGAGTGGCTTCTAACTGTAATTTTAACAGAGTTCATGTATCTGATGAATTGCTTCCAAGCCAGGTATATGAGTTTCCCTCTGCTGTGTCTAATCAAGAACACAGTCTTGACAATCTGCACAACATGAGTTCAAGTATTCCCCCCCCAGTGGACTGTTGTACGTTCCTCAGTGGGTTGGGTCTCACCTCTGGGACTAAGAAGGCAAAACCAAGAAAGCCATTGCGTGAAACACAGAAACTACCCATCAATCTCAAGTATGTCTTCCTGCCTCAGACAAGAAGGAAGTGTTCTGTCAGAGATTCTCAGGGTTCCAACATTCAACAAAACAAATGACAACAGATAAAAATGTATTAATAAGAAGAAATAGTTGGAAATGAGATCAATTTGGTCCCCAGTTCCGCTTCCCTCTGTGCCAGGTTTTTCAAGGAATACTACATGAGTCCTCATGGCCTAGAAGCTGCAGTTGGTACTGTCTTATACTGTGGTCACCATGTTCCTGTGCTTTGCTCTCACAGAAGGAAAAAGGGAAATGTCACACTTGCTGTTTTCATGTCTTCAAGGAACATTTCAGCAGGAAGCAAGGCATCTGTCTGCCTATTTCTCAGGAGACTGAGTAATCAGCCACAGCTGGTTCAACTCCAGGCAGCCTTCTCAATTTACAACAGGATTACAGCTAGGGGATGAGTCAAGCTGGTTTCAGGTTTCCTTCTCCTTTGACTTTAGAGGGCAAAGCAGTGCACCCTAATGTTATCAAATGGATTCAGACTTCCTTTGCCTATCTAGCCAGAACAAGAGCTATTAAACAGTCTTGCTCACTTGACCAGAGGAGCATTCCTCTTATTCTGGCCCCTACAATAAAAGCATCTGGTTGAGTAGGCATCTTCCATGCTTCTTACCCGCCCCCCCCCCCCCAAAAAAAAAATCTTCCTTAGGACAAATATTTTCTCTGGGCTGTAGGGACAAAGTGCTTTCAAAAGATTAAACCGGAACTTAATACCAATTCACACCAATCAGGCAAAGTTCAGTCTTGCCAAACGGTTGACATTGGGTTTCTCACTGCATCTTGTCATTTAAATGGGGCAATTCTCACTATCCACAAAAATTCAATGCTTTCCTTTTCCTATTAGAGATTTTTGCACATCAGCATCTCCCTTCTTGGTATCTGTTATTTCTTCTGTTCACAACTCGGGGAAGAAGGAAGCTGCTCCATCTCAATCTCTGTCCCCAGAGTTATTTCAGAATAGCAGAATTTCAGGTAATTCATCTATCTCTAAAGGCCTTTGTCCTAAAACTCAATTGGAAAGATGTTCTCACCAACAAAGATTTATACCAGGGGTGCCCAGACCTCGGCCCGGAGGCCACTTGTGGCCCTCAGGAGCTCCCAATCCAGCCTGCGGAGAGGTCCCAGTCTCCAATGAGCCTCTGGCCCTCCAGAGACTTTCTGGAGCCCATGCTGGCCCAGCGTAACTGCTCTCACTGAGAGGACGACTGTTCAACTCTCACTTGAGCTGTGGGACGAGGGCTCCCTCCACTACTTGCTGTTTAACATCTGTGATCCAGCAGTGACAGCGAAGAAAACGCTGGCCTTGCTTTGTGCAAGGTCTTTTATAGGCCTTGAGCTACTGCAAGACCTTCATTCATTCATATAAGTTCCATCTCAAATATATTCATTTATGCAAATTTATTCAGATTTTATATGTGAATTAATTCTTTTTTCCCCCAGCCCCCAACACAGTGTCAGAGAGATGATGTGACCCTCCTGCTAAAATGTTTGGACACCCCTGATTTGTGCCAACAGGCAAGAAGTGACCAGGTCATATCTTCTTCTCAGAGAAGCTCTATTCCCACTTCATTGAGCAGAGACTTATTTTTCATCTCTAGTAGAAGCACATCTAAGAAGAGAGCTAAATTCTCAGATATGCTTAATTATCAAGTTATGAATTGGTCAGAATGACTCCTGAATCACATAGTCTCTTATGTGGAGGGAAACCTTAGAATAATTAACGCTCTAATAAAGCAATAATGCAAGCTCAAAACAAGCATCCTTTTGCTTTTTGTATTTATTTCTGGTTGAGGTTTTACTACTTATTTCTTCTATGTTTAGCAAATCTCAGTCAAGCTCAGGGTTCCTGTGATGGACCTCTTTGCATCTGGTATGAACAACTAAGTACCACTATAGGCAATCAGGCTTCAAGAAAGACCACTGTTTTCATAAATGCTCTACAGGGTTTCATGCTTCCCTCTGTTACCCTTCAGTCAAAACTCTCAGGCTGATGCAGGTATCATTCTCATTGTCCCCTGCTAGCCTTATCTCCATTGGTTTTCTGACCTGGTGAACCTGTCAGCTCAGGATCCCTGGCAACTTCCAAATATTCCAGATCTTCTGTGCCAAAAATCCTTTGCAGTACCTGCAACCACACACTTTCCGTCATATTGAGTGGCAAACCTCCTAGTTTTGGGTAGCATCCTAGAGTTGTTCATATTCTACCTGCCTCTTGCAAGTTTCTCCCATTAGACTATATAACAATACCTGGAAGGCCTTCCTCCAATGGTATGCTAATACCAGTAGTATAGTCCTGCCTATGTTTTTGATGTTCTTTTGTTACAGGATGGTCTAGATTCTGGCAACCCAATTCCCTGAAAAAACCAGGTGTTAGCTCTTTCTGGCATCATCAAGTGTTCTAAAGATTATCCTTTCACCCTTTGATCAGGAAGATCCTGCATACCTCTTCTCAATTCTCTGCCTCCAGTTTGACATGCAAACTCCTGGAGTCTGAATATAGTCACCAGAGCTCTTCCTCTGAGTTGCTTCAAAATCCCTGGGAGCAACTTCTCTGAAGTTCTCACCCTAAACTATTTTTCTTATTGCATTCACTTCTGCATACAGGATTCCTGATGCTGGGACACTAACTACTAGTTGGGATCTTTATAACTTTCAAAATGACTAGGTCATCCTCTGTCTTGAACTGTATTCCTAAGAGTAACATTTCATTTCATAGGGCCAAAGAGCTAATCTTGTCCTCTTTCTATTATCGTCTCTCCTCCCCAAATGAATGTGAGTGACACTACCTCAGTGTTTCCTGCGCATTGAAGTTGCATATGGATTGCACAAGGCCTGTTCTCTTTCATAAATGCCTTTTTGTTTCATTTAAATCATCTTCTTTCAAAGTCTCCACAATTACATTCTTCACTTGGTTCAGAGAGTACATTGTGCTTGCCTACTCATCCTCATTTGATTTGTTTTGGATTGTTTGGGCCATTCTGTAGGGGGCACCACTGCAAGATAGCAACCCTTGAAGATTTGTAGGGCAGCCACTAGGTCCATACCTTTACAAGTCTTTCAGTCTGTTCTCAAACCTTAGAACGTGATACCTATCAGAATAACGGAGAGAGCTCCCTCTTCAGATACACTGCTTTTCACTTTTGGTGAAGGGTTGTTCCAAGTGTTCACGAGAAGGAAAAGCAAAACTCTCATCTAGTAAACATCTGTTTTTCTCAGGGGTGGGAGGATGTTCTGTCCACCCTTGCTCTTCTTCAAGTTCCCTCAGGCTGGTTTAATTGCTCTGCTATCTTACATAGTTAATTAGTTGGTTCTGTTTTTTCTTCTTCTGCTCCTTCGTTTACTTATATTATCTGTCTTGCAAGCTTTCCCATTGCTTAGCCATCTTGGTAGGCACTTTCCACTGTCCAGGAAGTGGCTTTCTTAGCATTGCCTTCCTAGTCCCAGAGGCAGGGACCCTAATCCATGAGGTAATATCCTCCCACCTACAAGAAGTCCAAAGTTCACCAGATAAGAACTTTGTTTTACAATTCAGAGAAAAAAAGACAGAGTGCCAAAAGTTTTTTGAGGGTCAAAGGCAAATTCAGGTGTACTAATTCCTGTGCAAAGAGCCTTGAAGGTTGAACATCCAAGAGGAGCACGAAAGCAGATGAGGCTCTTGGTGTGCCAATTAATTAGTGGCAAGCTGTGGTTCTGATTACGTTTAGATAGGGCTGAGTTGGTCTGTTCAAATCTCCATTGTCCTGTAACCGTAAATGTGTGGCCAGGCAATTCTTTTAGAGCACAAAGTACTAGCATAGTTCTTGCTTTCTGAAGCTGGTAACTTTCAAACACTGTCTGCATGACTTGCACAAAATGGAGTTTTACTCTAAAATAGAACTGTTTGGTAAAACCCAATACTGAGTGATTGCCCATTTTCTGTTTTATAGATACTTGAAGGGAGCAGTTCAACTCCAGGAGTTCTGAGAGTTGCTTCTCCACAGCCTTAGACCATCCCTCCCAAGAGGAGTTTGCCCCAGAGGCCTCCATGATCACACTCAGGCCTCTGCAAATAAGCTCTTAGTTCCCACAGTGAGAGGCACCTGGAGGAGGAGATGGAATAGTTACTTCTATTCTCCTTTTTTCGCTCTTGGCATCAGCAATGGTATCATTTGCCTTTTGAGCAGGGTTTTTGGAAGGAGCAGAGCAGCAATTCTTCCATTCTCTGCTTGTTCTATCAGCACCTGGGGGAGGGGCTGCAGAATGAAAAGAAACCTTGATTGGGAAGGAGTGAAAAGACTGAGACTGTGTTGGAAGCCCATGGACACTCTCTGTTAGCAAGGCCCAGTGTTGCTCTGATTTAAAGGTGAAGCATCACATGTGTATGATTTCACTACAGATATAGCCAGCAGCAATTTCGGCAATTGCAGCAGCACTTTTGCTAGTCACCATGGTAATAAGAACTTTTACTTGCCATATTTGTGATTTGCCAATTCATTATATTTCTTAACAGGGTTGCAGTCTTGAGGATTGTTGGATTTGCTTGTGTGTTGAAGGAGAGTACTGTGTGAACTAGCGGTATAAATAAATCAATTAATTAAATTAAATTTTTTTTGAGTCTCATAAAGCTGAGCGGGTCCCAGTTCTAAGAAGTTTGAGAGCCACTGAACTAGCCTAGGTAAACAGATGTAAATTCTGGATTGTATACTTACATGATTCAATTCAACGTCATTCACTCACTGCACGTCCTTCTTGTGAACTGCAAGTTCACACAGATTTCTGTGAACGAAAGATTTCTAGGACTGTCTTAGGACTGTGATGCAATATTTAGAAATAATGTTCTTTTTTCTTTTAATCAAACTGTAGATGGAGATCTGGACTGTCAACCTGGGCAACCTGGTGATCCAGGTTCTCCAGGCTCTCCAGGACAGCATGGCTTCCCAGGAGAAAGGGGAGAAAAAGGTAACACTTTGGTATCTCCAGAAGATATACCGTTGCGGTTTGCGTTTCTTTTACAGATAAGATTTACACACACACACCATATTTAAATTATCCGTAAACTGCTCAAGTAGGTCAAAGGTGTGAAGCTTGCTGTGAGGATTATGCACCTCACTACTTCTGTGGGTTCCGCTAAGGTACAATACTGACAAATAATTTATACCAAGAATTCAAGAGACAACCATTCTAAGCAACTGTTTTACTCCCTCTAGATATAAAAAGTAGCATACATTTCAAGGGATTTATTTCATGGAGTATAATTACAATAACAAATTCAAAGAGTATGGTCTCAATCAGAGACAACTATTGATCTTGAGTCACGGGACGGGCGACATATTCCTGTATGTTTTCAGTCAGAGCCAAGAATGAGTTGTCTCATCCCAACCTGTTCACTGAGGCTGCAGTCATATTCTATACACTTTTTTCATCACAACCTGATGAAATTACATATATTTCTCCACAACAACTCAAAATTACTGCCTACATTCCCAGGATCAGATGTGATATTTGTATCTTTTCGTCTGCAGTCAAGTTTATTATTGACCTCTTCGCTCTCCATTCTTTATTTTGGAAGAAGATTCAAGAATATATTCAATAGCTAGTCACCCTTCTTCCTGGCTCCTAAACATAATTTAAGGCTGCAATCCTATACCCTGGGACAGACAGATACCTGGGAGTAAGTCCCACTGTTCTCTCAGCGGGGGGGGGGGGGGGTATGTTACGACATGAGTTGCGTTTCCGTCTGCACAAGGCAGGGCTGTTCAGGTCTCATCCTCCAGGGGAGGGCATCCCACCCTAGTCTGGCTCTGCCTCGCACAGAGCTAGGTAGTGACTTGGCTGAACTCTACAACGCAGCATCTCCAATTCTCCAAAAAAGATTTTCCTTCTCCTTCTCTCCATGGCTCTGCACTCTTATTCCACACTCCCTACTCAGTTCTAGTGTTCCTCCCCCCCCTTCAACCAGAGACCCCTTCATGGAGGGAAGACTCAGCCGGCCTCACCAATTCATGCTGCGGGAGCCCACAGGACCCCACGTTCCACAGCAGTCATGAGTCACTGACAGAGAAGGGCAAGAGAAGGAGCCAGCAACCAGCGGTAGGTGTGGACAAGCATTTCCTGCCTAGGGCACACCGCCGCTGCTGCGACTGGAGTCCCCACTGGGTCCAGAGTGGCAGCTTAGCCCTGGACCTCACGCTGTGACTGTGCCAAACCAGGCTACAGCACCAGTTTTCCAGTCGTTCATTCGGTGAGGAGGCAGAGAGAGTTCCCCCCCCAGGACATCTGGGAGCAGCAGGAAGAGGGCCACCATCTCCAAAGCTAAGCTCAGCAAAATGATGAAGCAGTGGAGGGTTTTTTTGAAAGTATCCTCAGGAAACAATTCTGGGTCACCCTTGGGCCAGTGCAAGTCCCTTACACAAGCCCAGGAGAGTGGCAAATGTGCCACACAGCACATTTGCACCTCCTCAGGAGGAAGCCACGCCAGCACACAAAGGTGTACTGGGGAACGGAGGCTGCATCCAGCCTCCGTGGCAGCTTTCCCCAGGTAAGTTGCATTGGCCGAGTTCGACTGACGCAGGGGTCTGGGGAGGATGGGGAGGAGGTGGGAGGGAGGCATTCAGGGGCAGGGTGGCCCTGGGGGTGGGCAGGCAGGAAGCAGAGGTAAGGCTGGGATCCAGCTCTTATGCTGGTTCCCAACCCCTGTTCCCAAGCAGCGCAGAGTGACTTCAAGCTTAGTGACCTTAGGAGGTGGCACAAGTTCGAGGAAACCCATAGGGGCTTCAGTGGCTTACCAGGAAGTAACGAGAAGAGTTTCCCCTTGCCTCTGGCTGAACCACTTTGGCGTCCTATCTTGCACTGGATACAGCACAAGCCTTCTGGCCTGCCTGTTCTAGCGCAAGACAGGATTGCGATTTTAAGGACATATTTAAGACTTGCAGAACAGTTACTTCCCACCTCCCACCTCACAAGGCCACATGGAAAAGTTCTCCCAGCCCTTCGAGTCAACTGACTTCCCTGTCTCCTCCACCAGCTCAGCATCTGACAATCCCTTACCTTCCCCCTTTGAAAATATAGGCAATGCAGGCCTTGGGCAAGCTGGCTAAAGGGAAGAAATCACACACCTATCTGACCTTAACTCTACCCCATCATCATCTGATAGAGAACTCTCAGGGGCTGAGGGCGAGGAGGAAGTACAGAAAATGGACTTTTCCCAGTTGATCTATTCCCAAAGATGCTGACTAAAGCCTCTCAGTTAGTAGAGCTCAACACCAGCCCTGATCTTACACAAGCACCTCCCATGGGGGCACATTCCAAAACAAAGCTGCTCTTTCCTTATTGAGCAGCCAAACCAGAAACAGAGCCTTTTCCTGAACCTTTCAAGAGGGCCCTAGACAGTGACTGGGAACAACCTGTGCACCCCAAACACAGCTCCAGGATGATTAACAAGCTTTACCTCCTCCCGCAAAAGACCACAAAGCAACTCAAGGTTCCCACTGTGGATGTCCCAGTAGCATCCATCTCCTCTTTAGCCATCTTACCATCAGAGGAGGAGAGGGCTCCAAGAACAGCTGTGGTAGGCACATGAATACCTCCTTTAAAAGAAATTTTATGGCTAGGGCAGCTTTCCTGTGGGCTGAGGAGCTCACCACCTCTGAACCCAAGCTAAAGGCTAAAACCTGCCTTAAGAGATATCACCAGCAGCAACTTTTACAGCCAATTCCTTCTTCGATGCCATGCAACTTGATGCCAGAGCCTGTCACAATATTTGACTTCACCAATGGGTTGGGGATGCTGCCTCCCTAACCAGACTGGTAGGTTTCCCTTTAAAGGAGAAAAACTTTTCAGGGATGTGTTAGAGCCTTTCCTCGTTGAAAATAGGGACAAAAGGAAAGTTCTGCCATCAAGGAAAAAGTATGCCACCAAAAGCGCCAGTCCTTTCATACAATTGGAGCAAGGCATACATCCTTGGAAGTACTTGCAGCAAGGATGACTCTCAGCACAATAGAAACTGCTGGAATAGGAGTAGAGTGTTTCCCAGAACCAGAGGATCTGGACACTTTCAGGCACCAGAGCCAGTAAGGACAAGTGTAGATGTGGAGGTGATTCCTTACCCATTGGAGCTCATCTCCTGGCCTTCACAGACAAGTGGCAGTCTGTGACCTCAGACTTCTGGGTCCTGCAGGCAGTGATTCAGGGGTACACTCTGGAGTTTCTCAGGATCCCATGATGACCAAGGCATACATAAATTGACAAGGAGGGACATGTTCCAGAAGACTTAGGGAAGAGGTAGCTCTGCTCTTCACCTGGGCAGAGGGGCACCTAGCTTCCCTGAAGGCACAGCATCTTGCAGGAACAGCCAATGTAGCTGCAGATTGGCTAAGCAGGCAACACATGTCTGAGACAGAGTGGCAGCTGCACCCAGAAATCACCTGGTGTCTGGGGAAGCCAGTGGTGGACCTTTTCGCATCAGAGTCCAACGCTCACCTCTCCTGGTTCTTCATAAGAACAAAGACAGAGGGAGCCAAAGGGGTAGATGCTATCCAAAGCAAGCAGCCAGAGGGGCTGCTTTATACCTTCCCTCCAGTGCAGTTGTTACCCTTGATCCTCAAAAAGATCAGGTCAAGCCATGCAGAAGTCATCCTAGTGGCACCCTACCGGCCCAGGCATCCCTGCTTTCCTTCGACTAGTACAGGGCAGGAAGCAGGGATGGGAAAACCCAGTGTGGCTTACTTCCGAGTCAAGTCACCAAGCCGCCATGACTCGACTCAAAAAAGGGTCCTAACAGGGGCACTTTCTGAGTCACCCTTTAGTGACTCTAATGGACTTGAGATGAGTCGTCCCCCCTTTAAAAAGCCTGCCATGGAAAAAACGAGGCTGCTGCTGGGGAGTATGTGTCAGAGCTCTCTTTGAACACTCCCCTGCTGTCCCCACACATTTGTAAACAGGGCGGGAGGTGTGGGAGTGAGTGAGAGAGCTGGGACAGAAGCAACAAGAGGGAGGAGGGTCACCATAAGAACATAAGAACAGCCCCACTGGATCAGGCCATAGGCCCATCTAGTCCAGCTTCCTGTATCTCACAGCGGCCCACCAAATGCCCCAGGGAGCACACCAGATAACAAGAGACCTGCATCCTGGTGCCCTCCCCTACATCTGGCATTCTGACTTAACCCATTTCTAAAATCAGGAGGTTGCGCATACACATCATGGCTTGTACCCCATAATGGATTTTTCCTCCAGAAACTCGTCCAATCCCCTTTTAAAGGCGTCTAGGCTAGACGCCAGCACCACATCCTGTGGCAAGGAGTTCCACAGATCGACCACGCGCTGAGTAAAGAAATATTTTCTTTTGTCTGTCCTAACCCGCCCAACACTCGATTTTAGTGGATGTCCCCTGGTTCTGGTATTATGTGAGAGTGTAAAGAGCATCTCCCTATCCACTCTGTCCATCCCCTGCATAATTTTGTATGTCTCAATCATGTCCCCCCTCAGGCGTCTCTTTTCTAGGCTGAAGAGGTCCAAACGCCCTAGCCTTTCCTCATAAGGAAGGTGCCCCAGCCCCGTAATCATCTTAGTCGCTCTCTTTTGCACCTTTTCCATTTCCACTATGTCTTTTTTGAGATGCGGCGACCAGAACTGGACACAATACTCCAGGTGTGGCCTCACCATAGATTTGTACAACGGCATTATAATACTAGCCATTTTGTTCTCAATACCCTTCCTCATGATCCCAAGCATAGAATTGGCCTTCTTCACTGCCGCCGCACATTGGGTCGACACTTTCATCGACCTGTCCACCACCACCCCAAGATCTCTCTCCTGATCTGTCACAGACAGCTCAGAACCCATCAGCCTATATCTAAAGTTTTGATTTTTTGCTCCAATGTGCATGACTTTACACTTACTGACATCTGCCATTTTGCTGCCCATTCTGCCAGTCTGGAGAGATCCTTCTGGAGCTCCTCACAATCACTTCTGGTCTTCACCACTCAGAAAAGTTTGGTGTCGTCTGCAAACTTAGCCACCTCACTGTTCAACCCTGTCTCCAGGTCATTTATGAAGAGGTTGAAAAGCACCAGTCCCAGGACAGATCCTTGGGGCACACCGCTTTTCACCTCTCTCCATTGTGAAAATTGCCCATTGACACCCACTCTCTGCTTCCTGGCCTCCAACCAGTTCTCAATCCATGAGAGGACCTGTCCTCTAATTCCCTGACTGTGGAGTTTTTTCAGTAGCCTTTGGTGAGGGACCCTGTCAAACGCCTTCTGAAAGTCCAGAAGTTGGGATCTTTCTCAACGATCAGCAGCTGGGATGCTTACCAGGACAACCTGATCTTTGGCAGCCCTACTCAGAAGTAGTCCCACTGTAGCTGGTAATTCAATGAGGGTTGTCCCACCCCTCCTGCTCCTGCCTTCCCTCAGCCAATGGAAATATGAGAATGATCATCCTTTGTCCTTTGTCCAATGATAATCTGTTCATTCCTTCCTATGAGAGATGGGAAAAGAGAGCTCAGTTCTGCCTCCCTGCTCCAGCTCACATGCTGCTCGTTGGTCAGAATTATGGCCCCATGAGGTTTTCCACACCACAGAAACAGTAAGCAGGCACCCCCAGACACAGGCAGACTTGAGTCTGCACACGTGGGGACGAGTGCTGAGTCAGGGGGACCCTGACTCGAGTCTTTTTCAGAGTCTTCGTTGTGTGTGACTCATGAGGTGCAGTCACCCAAATCATGCATTTTTGTGACTGTAGTTCGAGTCACCTGACTCGAGTTTCCAACACTGGCAGGAAGTGGAGGTTTCTAGAAATGGTAGATCTGCTGAGACAAGGGCCGTTGATGTACCCTCAACCAGGGCTGTTCCAGTTGACAGCCTGGAGGATGAGCAGGAAGCACTAAACAAATGGGGGTACTACTGCCCTTTTGTTCTTTTCCAAGGACCAGCCATGGGGAAACGGGCATCCAGGGCCACCTTCTCCAGGTGGCTAAAGTGAGCAATAGAGGTGGCCTACCAGGCTGCAGGGAAGCCACCTTCCCCAGGATTACAGTCCATTCCATCCAGAGGGCTGCTATCTTGGCTGCCTTAGAGGGGTTGTGCTCCCTTGACAACATCTGTAGGGCAGCAACCTGGTCCTTGCCTATACCTTCTCCAGGTATTACTGCATTGACCTGGCAGCCTCAGCCAAGGTAGCCTTTGGTAGGAGGGTACTGCAGACGGTGGTGGCAGTAACATGACAACATTGGATCTAGGCCCACCCTGTACTACACTGCTCGGTTGCTTCCCATGTCCAATGCCCCCCTCCTTCCTACAGAGAAAAAGGAATTCTTACCTGTAAATCTCCTGTTCTGGGGGGAGGGAGGGAGGCATTCGGCCCACCCTATGGGGATTGGACATCGCCAGACACTGTACATGTGGGGTAGAAGACAGGGCAGGTAGATTGGGCCAGGCAGTCTGTTCCTTCCTGCCCCCTTTTTCTGCCGCTGCTCACTGACTTAGCTTCTCTCAGTTCTATTGTTAACCGTTAAATTTAAGTTATGGTATGGTGCTACTGAGGGTGCAAGGGAGTGAAGAACTCTAAACAGAACCAGACTGGGATGGAATGCCCTCCCCCTGGAGGAGGAGACGGTCTTGCCTTGTGCAGAGGGAGGGGCAATCCATGTTGTGATGACTGCCTCCTCCCAGAACAGGAAATTCACAGGTAAGAATTCCTTTTTCAGTCTCCCTCTGAGCAGACATACCTAAGATTGTGCTTATAAACCTATTTAATCCCAGTTAAAATGGATACAGGTGGACAGCCTGAACTTATTTTCTTAGCTAGTAAACCTTTTTGCAGGGAGAAAATCAGTCTGAGGTTGAAGCGTGCTGATGCAAGAAATCTTGTCCTCCTTTAGTGGGAATAGGTTAAGCAGAGGAATGAACTGTTAGGGCGCAATCCTAACTGGCACTTATGCTGGCATAGGTGCCCCAGGAGGGTTGCAAACGTGCCATAAAGGACGTTTGTGCCTCTGTGGGAGGAAGCTGCGTTGGCACATCTAGATGCGCCGACACACGGAGGGCGGCAGAAGCCTCTGCAGCGGCTTCCTCGCCACTGCTTGTGCCAGCGCACCCACACCGACACAAGCGGTGAAGGTAAGCGTGGGGGGTGTGGAGGAGGTGGAAGGGAGGCATTCCTGGGCAGGGGGAGGGCAGGCGATGGGCGGCTCCGGGGGAGCCAGGAGTGGGGCTGGGACATGGCAGTTATGCCGAATCCCAACCCCCATTCCTGGGAGAACGGAGCGGCTTCAAGCTGCTCCACTCTCCTCTGACTTGCGCCACCTCTGGGGGCGGCGCAGGTCCAAGGAGACCCATTGGGGCTAGCAGCCCTTACCCAAGGGTAAGGGGAAGAGCTTCCCCTTGCCTCTGGCTGAGCCGCTGCAGCCAACGAACCTGCATTGGATGCAGCGCAAGCCTCCTGGCTTGCCTGCTCCAGTGCAGGTTTGGATTGCGCCCTTAGTGTTTTTATTTACAGACTGAATAAATTAAGGAGGATTATACAACTATCAATAGCTTGTGAGCTCTAAAGAAGAGGGTGGGCACTATTATCCCCACTGATGAACATACATGTACTGCTACCACCATATTGACACCCATTTCAAATACACATACTTTCTTAACCAATGTACAAAGAAAATCACTTACATACCCAGCGTCTCCTCATTCTTTTTCTTACTCATGTGGGCACACAAAGCAAATCTCCCCTACATGCTTTTAGGCAAACCCTATTTAGGAACTTCAACAAGCATCTAAGTGTGGTCCTAACTTTCAACTGTATCTACTGTCTGCTGTGCCCCACTGGGTACTCCTCCTGTTCCACACATTTTCCTGCCAAAAAATTCCCTAAAGATCCAATGAGGGCAGACTCATAAATTGCAAGTGGTCACATGATTTATCCAAATCACATGAAAGGTGCTCCTTATTCTTAACTGTTTATATGTAGCTACTTGCTATACAAATCTACTCATTTTTACCACATCACTCTGAACATTTAATTAAAATAGTTGAATGGTGAAATTTGATATAAAATCCTCGTGTTTCTTGAGACATAACTTTTGGTTTCTCTTTTGTTCAAAACAAAATTACAGTTTGTTTTGAAAATAATCTTGAGTAGAAACCCCTTACTATCCCTTTATTTTGCAATGCAGGTGAAAAAGGTATAAGCTGTTTAACCTGTGATATATCTGGCGTTTCTGGATCACCAGGACCCCAAGGGCCTCCAGGAGAACCAGGTAAAGCACAAAATAACTGGACTGCAAAAGACATACCTCCGTCAGGATTTGCTCTCCATTCGTATTTTTTGGTAAATCTAATTGCTTCATGTTGCTTTGATTCAGGTGATGGTCTGAAAGCATTAATCTCAGGACATATAATACCATCACATTGCTAAAGCATAGCACATCTAGATCTGGTCAGTGCCCTGATAAATGACTATCTGGGAACATACATATATATCACTTTGGTAGAAGAAAATGGGAGTACAAATGTATGGTACTGTACAGTAAAATATGTATATAAATGCTTGGAACTGGAAATTTCAAGTATTGGTATCTGCTATGAAAACAGTGGCCATTGAAACTGGTGAATTTCCCTACTGATTTTTCATCAGAACAAAGACGTCAGCAGCAAGAACTCTGGAAAATTGAGTTACTTCTGCATTTGCATGCAAAACAAACCTAAAATACCATTGATCTCTTTGTTGCTGTTGATATGGCTCTGGTTGAAAAAGAATCCCACTTTTTAAATCACTGAAATGTGCATAACTGTTTTCCAATTTCAGGGAACTTTGTGTGGATTTAAAAAATGAAAAAGCATTATTAGAATTAAATAACTAAATATTCACCATGGTTCATGCGAATTAGTATCTTAGCAAGGGTCCAATAAGTGCTAAAAATCTTCAAAAGCTAGTTGACTCAATTGGTTGTCTTGCATCATCAACGCAAAACAATAACAATGTATCATTTTTCCTGCAACTTATTTCACAAGACTGAAAAAAAGGCAATCATGGTGAGAAAAAGAGCATAGACAATCTAATACAAGACATTACTTATTGTAGGTCTGCATTGGAATAGGTAGATAACTTGATTCTTCTGCAGTAGAGGAGAGAATCCTGAAATGGGTTGTTTCTTCTAATTGCCCCAGTGACTTTCCATAGTGCTTTGGGAGACAGCCATATCATCTGTTGAGGTCCTGACTCACACTGAGGTACTGGTGTTTCAACAGAGAGAAGCCTGAGAGGGTTCTCAACAGAGAGGGGCCGCCAGTGACCACATGCTGATCCATGGTAGTAGTGCCTCAGCGGAGTAGTGCCTCTCAGTATGCACACTCCCTTCCCATTCCCTTCTCTGTCTGGACACACAACTTACTTGGGGAAAGCTTGGTAGATGGGCAGACCAATCCTGTGCTTGTCAGTGCCTGCTGAGAATGGCAGTTGCTGCATCCCATTGGGGCTGGGAAGCTGCACTGCCCTACTCAGGGTAAGGAAGCTTACACTCCCTTATCCCATGTAATCCCCAGGTGGCCCCAATGGGTCTCCTTGGATATGTGCCCACTACTGAGCGGGCACAGATTCAAAGAGACCTGTATCAGGTCTCCCAGGCCAGTAGGGGGGTTAGGATATGGCGTCAGGGCCTGCTGTGCCATCTCGACCCCCCTCCTACCCTGTTCCCTCCCCCGGCCCCGCCCCACCGCCCCAACTTACCAGTCCACTGCCCAGCACTCACCCAAAGCTCTGGCCAGCATTCATCATTCTTCCACCTTACACTGGCTCAGTTTGGGCTCGTGCTGAGCTGATTCCAGTGCTGAGCCAGTGGTTAACATTGCAATGTACTTTCCAGCACGTTTGCAATGCTCAGTGTTGGTGCTGGGCCGGCACTGGCTGTTCTGGATAGGGCCTTGAATCCTCTTCCACCAAACCAGGAGATCAGGCTAGCCAGAGAACTCCCTGGGCAGAACCCCCTCCTAGAACAATGCCTGAGCGATCTCTGTCAAAATAACTCTCACAGTAATTCCTGCACAGCGAGGAGACATGGCAATCCACTGATTTTCCTATAACTAGGTAACTCGAGGTTAAATGGAATATATTTATTAAAAGTTTTAATAAAAGAAATAGGAGATAACAAAATCAAATGCACAAGAGAAAATGTAAAAAGAATTTACTTGGGCCAAAAAGGGTTTAGTTAACCTGCATGAATTACTGCAGTCCAATCATACACCTGGCCAGCAGATGATGATTTGCTCCTGCAGAACCTCATGCATGCATTATAACTCAGAGCTCTGGTCGGAAATTTTGAATGAGCTTGAACAAAACATGTCTGTAAAACGATTGAGGGAGACAATTCTGAAGTGAAACAAAATGCGTGAGTACTGCCTAACATGTATACCTGGATAATGGAACCACCAGCCACCCTTGCCTTCTGCATCACTGGTTGCTGGGCTCTCCTAATATTAAGCTGTGGATGACTGGAGGAAGAGAGAACTTCCCGTCAGTTGGGATTTATCATTCCTGGCTGGAATGATGTCTAGCAAGCTGCCTGTAATTTGCATCTCAGTTTTGAAACAAATTTGCAATTCTCCCCCACTCTTATTTGGCAGTTTTTGGAAGTGTTAACAGGAAAGCTGGAGAGGGAGGGGTGACAATGCCCAAAACCATGAGGATCACACAGAATTACTCAGCAAAATGGAGAAACCTAACAGGAAGAGAAATAACACACGTGAAATACAGGTGAAGCCTGTTTCTCTGCGGATTATACATTCACAGACCTGGCTTAATGTGGGTTCCCTGGAGCCCTTCTGCTCCACCTGAGCCCTTCAAAGGGGACTGGAGCTGTGCTCCAATTCTCTCCAGAGGGCTTTCTGAAGCCCGGAGAGGCAACACGTGTTTGCCCGCTGCCTCTGCAGACTTCAGAATGGCTCAGAGGGGTGAAAAAAACCACTTTTAGTTTCCCTCGGGAAAAGTGCTGTGTTTTTTTTCACCTTTTAATGTATTCTAAGGCCTGGGGAAGCCCCTGGAAGGCTTCCCTGAGCCTTAGAATGCCTTAAAAGGCCCCCCCCCCAAAAGTCACATTGGGAAACCAGAAGTGGCTTTTTTTTGCACAGCACTGCCTCACTGGGTTCAGAAAGCCCTCCAGAGGGAACTGGAGCACAGCTCCAGTCCCCTTTGGAAGGGTTAATGGGGCAAAGATCATGGATTTAAGTATCCATGAAATTCGGTATCAGCAGGGGTTCCCAGAACAGATCCCCTGCGAATACAGTGGCTCCACCTATATAGCAATTTCATGACAGCCTCTCTGCCTTTTCTTCCTCTTCCCCCCTCCTTTAGGTGGACATGAGATATGATGAGGAAGGCTTAAAAAACAAACTATAGAGAGAGAAAAAAATCCTCAGTGGGAACATTTAAGAAAGGAGCAGCACCTGGAGATGAACAATTCTCAGAGGAGGATAACAATGTATTGCTGCTGCAAATATTTTGCATTTTAAAAAGAAGTACTTTAAAGCAGTGTTTCTCAACCAGTGGTATGGGTACCACCAGTGGTACTTGAAGTGGTGTCTGGTGATATTCACGGGACCCCTGGACACCTGCCACCTGCCATCTGGCAGCGAGACCAGGAACATGATACAACAAACAGTGGTAGGAGGCTTGGCTCGGTGGGTAGAGTTCCAAAGCATGCTTTTCTGCTCTTGAAAAAGCTCTCCTGTCCACCTTGAACCTCTTATTGGTGTTGATCACATGACATCTGGCCTCCCAACTCAAAAGTAACTGGTAATTTGATGTACGTCTAGCGGTACTTCAAACAGATGGACCATATGAAGTGGTACGGCGGAGGATAAACGTTGAGAAACACTGCTTTAAAGCACACCTGCTCAGGATATCAAACTCTAGCTAGAACAATTGTCATTATTATTAATCTCTTATTATGAGAACTTTATATTTGTACCTTTAAATTAAATGTTACTATTTTTTGAAAGGTTTTCCAGGGCCCCCAGGTACTAAAGGAGACAGGGGCCCTTCTGGATTTGACGGCATTCCAGGAGTGGCAGTAAGTAAATGGCCTGATAAATAATGGTACATAGTCTCATCTTTTTTTCAGTAGCTAAGAGAACAGT
This sequence comes from Tiliqua scincoides, assembly GCF_035046505.1. NCBI lineage: Eukaryota > Metazoa > Chordata > Lepidosauria > Squamata > Scincidae > Tiliqua > Tiliqua scincoides. The sequence continues at coordinate 134,220,687 of NC_089821.1, read as the reverse complement.
ATGGTCCTGTAATGAATAGAGAGTAATTGTTATTATGTTGTATAAAATTCTTATTTTGACACCACATAATTTACAGGCCAATGCTTTTTCCATTCCAGTGTATGTTGGGATGGTGACATAGAGGTTCTAGTTGAGTGTTTGTGTGAGGAGACCTCCTGGGTAAAATATTTGCAATAAGAATTTTGAGAAGACAAGCGTCTACAAGTTTTGTGAGACAAAAGGTTGTTTGTACAAAGTTCTCCCTTTGTGCACTATGTGCACTTTCGTCATAGTTTCCATCACCAAAGTTACCCTTTGAGAAAACAGAGAGGTATATATCCCCATGCCATGCTTTTTCTCATCTGAGCTGTAGTCTCCCTGACAGGGGTGTGTATACTGAAGTTAGTGCATTGCGATTGACTCTGCCTTGTAGTCTGTATCATGTGCGACATGGTAGGAAGGTGGGCTGGCAGGAGGTGCAATTTCCTGGTGTGTTTCCCTTTCCCATTGTTCCCAATGGGTTATTCCTATCTTGCCAGCTTTGTCACTGATGTAGGATTTTTCCACCATTGGGTTCCTCTGTTCTCTGAAGGAAGATATGGTTATATGGACTCCTCCTCATCCTGCCCCATCTCCCCTCTCTTTTTGGCCTCTCTGCCAGTGGAGATGTAACAGCATCTAAGCTATATTGTGCTGGCTTCTGTACTGTGTCCATCAGTTAGTGGAGTTCTGCACTGGAAGAGCCATTGTTGCACTGGCATATGTGCAGATATATCACAAGTATAGGGTTTGGCTGCAGGTGCAGTATTCTGAAGATCATAAAAAACATGGCAAGTTGGTCCTTCTCATTATGAACATCAATGGCAAAAAGCCTTTCATGATCCTACTGTAACTGAATGTAATTGCAGGGACCTCCAGGTGTACCTGGACAACCTGGAATCCAAGGAGTGAAAGGAGAACCTGGAGATGTTTTTATTGATTCTGATCTAAAAGGTGAAAAAGGAAATCCTGGCTTTCCTGGACTTGCAGGTGCTCCTGGTAAAGATGGAATACCAGGGCGAGATGGTCTGCCTGGTCCCCCAGGTGCTAAAGGTGCATCGGTATGTATTTGTTTGATGACACTTTCTAGTTTGTCATGACAATAACGATTGTGTCAAATGATATCTACACGTTTCGCCCTCTTTATTCCTTTTGGAATGTTGTAAAGCAACATTCTGTGTTACAATTGTTGCTCATTGAAGTGCTCTTGCAAGCAGAACCTTTGAAATGCATTTGTATATAAAATGGATTTATACTAAATAGTCTGACTAAATCTGGATGGATTGGGGAATTGAGTTAAAACTGACCTCTAGGATTTTCCATGCTGCTCTTGATTGGCATGAGGATGGATCAGGTGGGAACAATGTTCAAGCAATGGAGGATACGGAGTGCCAAGAAGACCTCAGTAAGACTCAGTAAGACTGAGGTCTCAGAGCTTAGAGATTTTTCTATGTCTCAGAGCTTGGAGAGACACCCCGCCAGCTGAGGCGGGTAAAGTTCTGCATTAAGGAAGAACTTAGATACTTAGATACATAGTTGCCCTGGCACCCTATCAATCAATCAAGTTCCATTATAATCAATTGGGCTTACTTCCAGGTAAGTGTGGATAGGTTTGGGCTCTCAGCTGTTCATGAATTGGGGCCCCTCACGCCCATTAACATTGTTAAAAAGCTTACAGGAGTGAAGATTTCTTGTTTAAACAGGTTGTTATAAGCATTTAAGCTTCTAGCGCCACAGAGCAAGCTGCCAAAAACCTGAATGCTGAATGAAACTAGCTCTAATGCTAACAGGAAGTGGTAAGCCATTTCTGCATATCTGCAACAGGGATCAACACCTATGGGCTGGGCAGAAATGGGTTAATGGATCCCCTATGGATATAGGGTCACACTGTATACTACACTGTATACACAGAAAATAAAGAACACTGGAGAAAAGGAGAACTTAATCCTTCCAGGGCTTTTCTGTAATACTAGTATTCAAAATGTTTTTAACATCTTTAAAAAAATATTTTGATGGGTTTGAGCCTCCCTGTATACCTCTGAATTCTGATTGTCTTGCTGTTGTAACAGTCTTGGTGTAGGTCCTTTGAGTGATTACTGTTGTTGCAGTGGATAATGTGACTAAAAGTCTTGTAGGAGACTATCTGTCCAACAAGTCAATGGATTTATGGAAAGAAAATCTTCCTGCAGCTTTGGAAACATTGATAAATCTCAGTCTCTCTCTGTCAGAGAGGTTACATCTTCTGTCACTAACTTGACCTATTTCTGATACTCTATAAGGGCAGCAACCATTGACTTTCATCAGGCACTATGCCCCAACATGAGGTTGAGAGCTGATCAAGCATGATTCCCATGCTTCCCAGGATTCACCTGCACACTTCTCCAAAGTAGGAGAGTAAAGCTAGTTAGTCACCACTATGTGTGACTGCACAGGGGCTACAAAGGAGGACAGGCTGCTTCCCTGTAACTCTGGTTCTTTGAATAGCTTTCTGGGCAGACACACAACCTGCCTTCCTTCTGCAGGTCTGGTTTTCAAGCTCTGAAAGTTTGGTGTCTTCTATTATATTCACACTGGGTAGTCTTCAAAGGAATTTAGAGATTGTGCGTTGTTCCTATGCTTGAGGCACACAGCCATGCATGGGGTCTATCTTCTCAAGCATGGGAGCAGAATGCTGAACAAAATGCTAGAAACTTCCACAGTTAGCTCTGTGGATGCTCAGAACTCCACTATGTGTGTCTGGATAGATAGAAGCCCATTGGAAGAACTATAGTAAACAGTTAAGCAAGCCATCCTTTTCCTGTTTCCATAAAATCAGGGAACAATTGGATTAAAAGGAGAACGTGGCCCCCCAGGAACAAGTGGTTTTCCAGGGCCTCGTGGAGAGAGAGGCTTTCCAGGTGCACCAGGAGTTGGACCTGCTGGCTTACCTGGTGATAAAGGAGAAAAAGGTATTTCAGGGATCCCTGGAGCACCAGGATTTCCAGGTAATACTTTGTTACACTTTTTAAAATACTGTGTACACATGGTTGCTGCTACACCTGGGAGGGAATTTTTGCAATGGAAAAAGCTTCACTAAAATTTAGTTACAGAAATGGCAACAGATTGTTGTACATGTGTTCATGACATATGATGTTCATGTGATTTTACATGAGACTCAAAGGACTACATTATGTATGAACTGGTTTTTGGATAAAAGGATTTGTTTAATCTTATGATGGACAAAATACAGCAATGCCTAGCACTTTTCTCTGGTTAGGTACCAGAGAGTGGATGAAAAATGAATGAATGTCACAGCATAGTCTTATTCAGCTTGCAAATTTTGGGGCCAGCAAAAAAGATAGCTAACTATATAACACATGGGAATGCATGAAAAACCTAAATAAACAGAAATAAAAGAAAAATAATCATAAAAACATTGATGAAACATTGTGGATCTCTGGATGAAATTGAACAAAAGAAGAAAACATGTGGATGAAATTTGAAATGTGGTTAGGGCATAGATGGCACATTGGGCAGAACTTCTGCCACTAGTTCTGAAGGTTCAGGGATCACCCAAACTGGGTGAGCCCATTGATGGATAGCCATCAATAGCCTTAGCCAGTGCTCATCCTGACCAACCCCTACCATACTCAGTAACGACAGTGTGATACCTGTGGCATTCTGTTTAAGATGGAATAAGGAAATTACTTTTATTATGCATACCCAAACTATGCATTTTCTATGCATGGTTTAACAGTAATGATGAAGATCAAGCTCATGGCATATGTTTGTATGTACTGAGCAAACTACTTCCCGCCTTCACTACCACCCCAGCTCATACCATTGAGACCCAAAGCACACATCGCATTTGCCATGTGGTGATATAGTTAAAGGCTTGTCTTTAGTTGCATGTAGCAGTTGGGCAGGGTCATGGTTGAAATTGGGTCCTCAGCACAGAAGCAGAGCGTATTTAACCCTTTAACTTTATCCCATTTTCCTGCCAAAAATCTAGTCATTCAGTTTTTCGTGGGGAAACAGTGCGGATGTTGGGGCCCTTGAGAGGGGGATAAAGGGGCTAATTTCTACCCAGGCCCAGGGTCAAAAAAGGGACCCAAGAGGGGGACCAGAAATTTTCTGAGATCTTACATTTTCTGATCTCACCCACAATCGCTACTCGCAAAGGAGACTCTCCCAGGTGTGCAGCAGTGGATACTGCCATATGCCCCAGACTGAGGAATGCATACATGATGCTCCTTAACACAGTATCAAATCTGGGAGGAAACTGGCCTGCTACAGTAGCTCTTTGGCTTGTGGATCCACTTACCATGAAGGAGTGTATACGACACAGCTGCAGGACTACAACTACTGCAGAAGTAAGTTTTGGTACAGTCAGGACACTTTCCATTCTAGTGTGTGCCTAAAAACTATGATGCTGATTTTCTGCATGATATTCTACATTTCAAAGATTTTAGAGAGAATTAGCAGTATGTTTGTTTTTCGGGGGCTTCTGGTCGGAAGGAGGCTGACAATCTTGCTGATAGCTCTGCATCGGCAAGGTACGTCTGCAGACGTAAACAAGATACCCCTGGATGGAAAGGGTGTACACGAATCTTCCAAACTCTCTTGTCTTTTCCCATTGGAGCATAGGCTCCAAGGGTTTAGAAAAGTTTAGAGCAGGGGTGTCAAACTCGTTTCATACTGAGGGCTGAACAGCATTCATGATGCCTGCCGGGGGCCAGAAGTGATGTCATTAGGCAGGAAGTGATGTCATTATACAGGTCATAACAAAAATAAGCCCTTTTTCTCACTTAGGAACTCATTAGCTGCAACTGACAGAAGAGAAAATACACAAATCTCGATCATATTTCAAGATATAAGAGAGTCCAGTTTTCATGTGGACTGCCCTTGCAGCAGTAACGCCTCAGCACTGCTCAGCAGCTGAGAGCCTGAGGGCCGGCTAAAAAGCTTCCGCGGGCCGCATCCAGCCCTCGGGGCCTTATGTTTGACACCCCTGGTTTAGAGCGAGGGAGAAGAAAAACATCAAGCTCAAGTAGCAGACAGAAAGTAAGTCTGACCTCCTCTACACAGCTTGTTTTTGTGGGGTGTGTAGCAAAGAATGGACTCAGGAGATAAAGAGAAAGCCTGTGGATTTGAAAAGTAAAAGTGAAACCAACAGCCGGAATAAGAAATAATTAAAGATTAAAGAACTAACAACTAATAGAAATTTCAGAATGAGACTACAGCAGAGTTTACATACAGAATAGAAGATAAAGCAGTAAAGTTTAATTGTTCAGCAATGATTCTAAATATTGGGAATAAGATGAAAAGAGACTGGTATGAAGTATTTTTATAGATTGCTGTTGATAATTTGTGAACAAAGGAAAGACTGTCTTCGCTACTTGTTACAATTTTTGTGGTTTTTTGTTGACATACTTGAAATATCTCTCAGCCATCTGAGAATTTTGGAATCCGGACAAAACTGTTTCAGGTTGTGCTGAGCTGTGTAATGTTTGTACTTCTAAATTACAAATAAAGAAATAATGGCTACAAGATAGAGACTTAATTTCTCTTTTTTGTTTTTGTTGGCAACCTTCAGTCTCGAAAGACTATGGTATCACGCTCTGAAAGGTGGTTCTGGAACAGCGTCTAGTGTGGCTGAAAAGGCCAATTCGGGAGTGACAATCCCCTCCACACTGGGAGCAAGTGCAGTCTGTCCCTGGTCTGTCTCCCTGGCTATGGCCCTTCCTTCTTTGCCTCGTAGCCTCAGACTGTTGGCCAAGTGTCTCTTCAAACTGGGAAAGGCCATGCTGCACAGCCTGCCTCCAAGCAGGCCGCTCAGAGGCCAGGGTTTCCGACTTGTTGAGGTCCACTCCTAAGGCTTTCAGATCCCTCTTGCAGATGTCCTTGTATCGCAGCTGTGGTCTACCTGTAGGGCGCTTTCCTTGCATGAGTTCTCCGTAAAGGAGATCCTTTGGGATCTGGCAATCATCCATTCTCACGACATGACCGAGCCAACGCAGGCGTCTCTGTTTCAGGAGTGCATACATGCTAGGGATTCCAGCACGTTCCAGGACTGTGTTGTTAGGAACTTTGTCCTGCCAGGTGATGCCGAGAATGCGTCGGAGGCAGCACATGTGGAAAGCGTTCAGTTTCCTCTCCTGTAGTGAGCAAAGAGTCCATGACTCGCTGCAGTACAGAAGTGTACTCAGGACGCAGGCCCTGTAGACCTGGATCTTGGTATGTTCCGTCAGCTTCTTGTTGGACCAGACACTCTTTGTGAGTCTGGAAAACGTGGTAGCTGCTTTACCGATGCGTTTGTTTAGCTCGGTATCGAGAAAAAGAGTGTCGGAGATCGTTGAGCCAAGGTACACAAAGTCCTGGACAACCTCCAGTTCTTGAACAGCTATGAAAAGGGAAATTCCCTCCAAAATCTCTGGCATGAGAATTAAATATTGAAAGTATCCAAGAATTATTGGAAAAGATGGAGGATAGATTAGTGAAGAAGATAGAGGGGAATTTCGAACCATCACATCAAGAGTTACAAGGGATGAAAGCCCAGATGCAAAAAGATGTGTCACACTTAGATGCAGCGTGGAAAGAAACTAAGACAGAGATTAAAGGGATAAATGACAGAATGTAAGCTCATAAGGCAAAATTTGACGATTTGGAAGTTAAAGAAGATAAGACTCGTTATGCTCGCGTTGATGGAACAGGCACAAAAAGAGAAAATTTTAAGATTCAGGGCAATACCAGAGCAGAGGAGATAAGAATGAGAGATACTTTAGCAGAATTTCTTCAAATTGAACTGGAAGATCTGGAGATCAATCTTGATAGGGTCATTAGAGTAAACACAAGATTTACAAGTTGGAAGAATCTCACTAGGGACTTACTAGTGCATTTCATAAGAAAAAGAAAAAGAGATAGGATTTTACAACAACACGGAGTACTGATCATTGTGTTGAAGGAGGTCCCACTTAGAATTCTAAGGAAAAGAAAGGATTATGGCTTTTTTGGTGGACGTGTTAAAACATATGAAGATTGTTTTCAGATGGGGTAAACTGGAAGGTGTGTTTAAATTTCAGCCAAAAAAAACCCTTCAGATTGGATACGATCCAGAAAGCAAGAGAATTTATGAGGAGAATTGAGGAAGGGATATGCAGCAAGCTCAAGGATATGAAAAGGAGATTATGGACATTGCAAGAACCAGTCGAAAACACTAATCATGGAATATAAGTTTTAATCTTGGAATATTAATGGGATAAATGCCCCTAAAAAGAGAAAAAGACTATTTCATTATTTGAAGGAGGAATTTTTTTAAAAAAAAAAGAACAAGAATTGGTGAAAACTTCAGGTAATAAAAAAGTAGTACAACAAATAAAAGATTTACAGAATCAGTTATCACTTATGACAGTGAATCGAATACAAGCTAAATTGAAATTTGCTAAACAAAGATATTTTGAATATACCAATAAGCCAGGAAAATGGTTGGCTCACAAATTGAGAAAGGAGAGAGAAAGGAGAAGTATTTCAAAACTGCAGGAGGTAGAAAAAATGTATACTGAACAGGAGGATATACAAACAATAATCACAACTTACTATGTTACATAAGTGTCAAAAGATAGATCAAGCCCAAGTTAAATGTTATTTGGAGAAACAAAACTTACCAAAGCTATCGGAAGAACAAAGAAGAATTTTAAATGACAGAATAACTCCATTGGAAGTTGCAGATGCAATAAAGAAAATAAATACAAAGTGCTTGGACCTGATGGTTTAACAGGAAGATTTGATAAATGTTTAGAAGAAGAAATAAGCCACTGTTATTAAATATAATGAATGATATTCTACAGACTGGGAAAATACCAGCATTGTGGAAAGTCGCAAATATACATAAAGAAGGGCAAGATTTAATGGATATAAAAATTATAAACCTATTTCATTGTTAAATAATGATTATATTTATTGCAATTTTAGCAAATAGAATGAAGATATTACAAAATGTTATACATGAAGATCAATGTGGTTTTCTGCTGAAAAACTACTTGAGTGGCAATGTTAGAATAGTACTAGATCTGTTGGAGTATTATGACAAAAGGATAGAGAAACAAACAAGACTAAAATAGCGTTTTTAGATTCTGAGAAAGCGTTCGACATTCTGAATTGAACTTTTCTGATTAAGGTCTTAGAAGAGATGAACTCTGGGGAGAACTTTACTAAATGGATGAAATCAATTTATATGTTACAAACTGTGCAGATGGTAGTGAATTGAGAATTGTCTTAGGCTTTTGAGATTCAAAAGGAAACATGACAAGGTGTTCTTTATCACCATTATTGTTTATGCTTGCCCTGGAAGCAGGGGTGTCCAAAGTTTTTGGCCAGAGGGCCACTTCATCTCTCAGACACTGTGCTGGGGGGGAAAAAGAATTAATTTTCATTTAAAATTTGAATAAATTTACATACGTTTACATACATGAATATACTAAAGATGAACTTATATGAATGAATGAATGCAGGTCTTGCAATAGCTCAATGCCTATAAGAGGCCTTGCACTTCACTGCTGCTGCTGCATCACAGACGTGAAACAGCAAGCAGTGGAGGGAGCCCTCATCCCACAGCTCATGGGGTCAGTCGCCCTCATGCTGAAAGCAGTTGGCCAGTGTGGGCTCCAACAAATCTCCAGAGGGCCAGAGGCTCATTGGAGACTGGGGGCTCCCTGAGGGCTGCATTGGGAGTCCTTGAGGGCCGCAAGTGGCCCCAGGGCTGGGGCTTGGGCACACCTGGTGTAGAGTTATTAGATGAAAAAATACAGGGAGGCAAGGATGAAGAATGAACTGTAAAATTAAGAGCATTTGTGGCTGATATGGTTTTAATTTTAGATCAACCACTAAAAGATACTAAATTGTTGATTGTTAAAGTTGAAGGAATTTGGTTTGTTTGCAAGTTTTAAAATAAAAATTTAACTTCTAAGAACATGAACTTACAAGAAAAAGTAAAGCTGATGAACAAAACTGGATTTAAGGTGGTAAAATTAAATATCTGGGTATTACATTGACAGGTATGAACTGTATGTTTCAGAATAATTTTGTTTAAAGTTTGGAATGAGATCAAAAGAGATTTTGCAAGATGGGAAAGACTGAAGTTATCGATTCTAGGAAGGATTTCAGTAATTAAGATGAATGTACTGCCAAAAATGTTGTTTCTTTTCCAGACTATACCAGTTTTACTCTCTGATAAACCATTTAAAGAATGGCAGAAAGATATGGCAAAATTTATATTGCAAGGGAAAAAACCAAGAGTAAAGTTTAAGATTTTGCAAGGTGCAAAAGAAAGAGGAGGATTAAGGGCTGCCAGATTTGAAAATTTATTATGCATCATGTTTTCTGTGGATGAAAGAATGGTTGTTATTGCAAAATAGAAAACTGCTAAATTTAGAAGGACATGATTTAAGATTTGCAGCCCAATCCTGAGCTGCCCAGGGCACCCAGGCTCGGCGACACCGAGAACAGCTGCTGCTGGATCCTGCGCGCCCTGGGCTACCATGGGTGCGCCTCGGGAGAAGGGGACTTTCATCCCCTTCCCCCAGGTAAGGTAAGCAGCCCCAAAATGGGGCTACTCACTTTACCGCTGACCAAAAGGTTGGAGGTAGAGTAAAGGCACTCGTGGAGGGCGCCAAGCCCTCCATGAGCGCCTTGGATCCTGCGGAGAGGAGCTCCGCGGACCCGCCTCCCTCCCTCCCCCGGCACACCTCCTGTCCGCCCCTCCACTTCACGCCTCCGCGTCACACCTCTCCCCACCCTCTCTCTGCCCCCGCTGGCCTCCCCCCTCCCTATAATGCCTTCTCCCTGCCCCCATCCCGGCCCTCGCTTACTGTGCCGTGGCTCGGCGGTCCAGGAGACCACCGAGCCACGGAGGCTGGGCGGCCACCCTGCGCTAGTCCTACACCGGCTGGCGCTGGGCTATCACGGGCAGGAGCCTGACGGAGAGGCTCGCTAATGTACCTTACGGCACATTTGTGACAGTGCTCAGTGGCACAAAGCCATGCCACCGAGCACAGGGTTGGGCTCTTGGTTGGCATGGAATCTTAATGGTATGATAAAGTAAAAGTAAAAGTAGAATTTAAGAATGCAGTGAAAGTCAGACATGCAGTGTGGAGGATATGGAACGAATATAAAAATAGGTTTTATAGTAAAATTCCACTATTTTACCACAAGAAGCTCATTTGGTTTGAATACAGAACAGGGAGGTAAATGGTTATTATATAGAAACCTATTGAGTTTGCACAGGGGCATTATAAATTGAAGTCTAGAGAAGAAAAAAATAGGAGAAGGTTTTAACTAATGGTTTTATTTGTACAAATATTAGAAAGATTTAAAATTGATAAAAAATTATATGGATTTGAAGAGGAAGAGTCAATATTGGAAAAATACTTAAAATCAGCAGATAATCTCAAAGATTTATAAATTGTTGAAATTTGAAATGGAAGATGAACAGGTTAAAGAATGTATGATTCATTGGGCTGAAAATGTGGGTCACGAACTTTCAATGAAAAAATGGGAGAAATTATGGACAAAGCATATGAAATTTGCTCTAAATGTTAACATCAAGGAAAATGTATAAAAGGTTATATATAGATGGTATATGACACCAAGTAAGTTAGTGAAGATGTACAAAAACATAAGTGTTGGAAATGTAAAAATAACTGGATGGATCTTTTTATCATATGTGATGAACATGTACTAAAGCAAAAAAAGTATTGGATATAGTTGGTTTTAAGAACAAGTGTGTAAATGAAACCTGAAGACTTTTTTGCTGTGTATGATAGATGAATATGTGGAAAAAAGATTCAAAATCTTATTTTTATATATGATAAATGCAGCTAGAATACTTTATGCACAATATTGAAAACTACAGACATTCCGTCAATAGAAGAATGGTGGACTTAAGTTATAGACTTTGCAGAAATAGACAACTTATGACTTTACTTAAAGAGAAATCAATGAAAACTTCATGAACAATTGGAAATCATGAACAATGATTTAATGAGTTGTGGATTTGAAGATTAGATTTAAAGGAATAGAGAATAATAATCTGAGAAAATATACATAATGAGAAGAGGGGCTGTTAGAGATACAGCATAGGTAAGGATAAAAATTTAGATTATAAATATATAAAGTTGTAAGTAACTAGAATACTCGACTTCACTCTTGCTACACTATTAGAGATATTCCATGTATTTTCATATGTATATTCTTTTAATGTTGTTGGCCTTTCTAAAATTGTATTTCTCCTTTTCCTCTTTTATTATTATAAAATAAAAATGTTATACGTAAAAAGGAGTGTGTTTGTTTTTCCTTATTAATGTATCTATCTGCTGATGCCACATGGCCAGGTGGACCTGGGCTCTGCATTGGGAAGCCCAGTTGACCAGCTTTTGCCATCCCCAACCCTGTTTTGCTCCCTCCCTGCCTCAGTTCTTCCTGCCCCATCACCACCCTCCCCCCCTGCTCTGTTTCTCCCCTCCCCCTTTGGGAAGGGGTCAAAAGAAATTTTGTACCCCCTGATAAAATTCCTCTCAGAGGACCTGGCGGAAGTAAAGGGTTAAATAACCTCCACCTCCATGCCATGGACCATAACCCCACATGGCTGCTAGGTATAAGTAGGCCTTTGATGACTACATTATCACATGGTAAATGTTACATGTAGTTTGGATCTGGGTCAAAAGGCATGAGATTGGCAGTTGTTGCCCTCTCTCACTTTTCCTCACCCACTTACTTAGACATAAGGTTCTAGTGTGGTGCTAGAGATTTCTTACTGAGCTGCATCTCTTCTAAAACTTTGTTGCTTCTCCAAAGCAATCTAATGTTTTTAGTCGTTGTCCCCCCCAAAATGGTATGAACAGTGTTCAAAAGGACTAATACAAATCCTTTTACTTTCATGCTTTTCATTCCTGACTGGTATAGTGGGGAGGTGAGTGGGTGTTACGTTTTAATATTTTCCATATTTTCAATGTTATATTCAACTCTGCCTTGAACATATTCTGCCATTGTTTTTAAAATGAATCTTTCTGATTATTTTTTCCAAGTATTTTTTTTTTTTTTTTGCTGATTATTGAATTTAAATAGGAAAGTACTGTTACTTTAATGAGTATAGTGCAAGTAATATTGAAAATGGGCAAAATAACGGTATGGTAAATTTTTGTCCCTAACTAAGTTGAGAAGGTGCTCTTCTCATAAAATGCAGAGGTCTAGTCCAGGGATGGGAAAACCTGACATGTCTTGAGCTGAGTTGCGACTTGACTCGAAAAAGCCCCCTGCGACCTGACTCGAAAAAGAGTCATAAAGGGGGCACATTCCAAGTCTTCAAGTCACCCTTTAGTGACTAAATGGAGTTGAGTTGAGTCCTTCCCCCTTTAAAGAGTCAGCATGGAAAAAACAGGGCTGCTGCCGGAGGTGTGTGTGTTGGAGTTCAATTTGAACACTCCCCTGATGTCCCCGCCCGTCTGTAAAGACGACCCACCCTCCAGGTGGGATGGACTATGAGAGAGCCAGAAGCAACGAGAGGGAGGAGGAGCACATTCAGCTGGGAGGCTTACCAGGATGACCCAATCCTCTGCAGCCCTGCTTAGAAGTAGTCCCACTGCAACCAGTGAGAATTCCTTCTACCTTTTCATGCAGTGCAAAGCGTGATCACTATGAACTCCCTCCCACCACCTCCTCCCCTCCCTGGGCTTCTCAAGCCAATCATAAGGCATTTGCTCCTCCTCCTGCTCTCTCTCAACCAATGAAAATATCAGAATCCTTTGTCCAATGATCATCCATTCCTTCCTTCCTATCAAAGATGGGAAAAGAGAGCCCAGTCCTGCCTCTTCCCATTCACTGCAAACATTAAACCTTTCCTGCCTCCCAGCTGGAACCTTGCTGCTGCTCACCCTGTCAGAATGATGGCCCTATGAGGTTTTTCACACCACGAAAACAGTAAGCAAGCACACCCAGACACAGGCACACTCAAGTCACCATCATGGGGATGAGTGCCGAGTCAGAGGGGCTCTGCCTCGAGTTTTTTTCAGAGTCTTCCACGCTTGCGACTTACGAGTGACTCACGTGTCACTGAAAATCATGCATTTTTGCGACTCGAGTCTGAGTCACTGACAAGAGTTCCCAACCCTAGTATAGTCTTGTTTCATCTACTAAATGGAGAAGAGCAATCAGTTGGAAGATACATATTTTGTGTTCTGGAAAGCAATGACTGAGTATATCTGCCTGTTTGTTTGCTGTATCTTTTTCTTATATTACAAGGGTCCAAAGGTGAAGCTGGACGTGCCATTTTTCTGCCTGGTCCCCCAGGATCAGATGGAATTGATGGACCTTCCGGAATTCCAGGCATCCAAGGTACCTAGTCTTATTTTAATATGGAGAATCTTCTTTGTTGTTCTGCAGCTTGCCCATCCCACCCACAATTCTCTGTTACCATAAGAACTAAACTTGGCTTATTTTTTATTTCTAACTGCACAGGTGACAAAGGAGATCCTGGGTTGTCAGGAAGACCTGGCTTGCCAGGTGAAAAAGGTCTTCCAGGACCACCAGGGATAGGGTTTCCTGGCCTTCCAGGGCCACAAGGTATAATATTATATGCAATAGAGATTGTATGTTAAGTTCTCACCCCCTAGCTTCGATTGGGGGGTTTGCACCCCTGTTATACTCACAGAATCATTCTGTCATGCTTCAGAGTTGTCCCTCCCTGTTCATCTGCTAAGACAGTCCTGCTGGTCTTGCTTGGCAGGCCTTCTGCCATTGCCTCCACACTGTTTTGAGAGGGGAGGAGACTATAGAGCATTAGCTTTCTCTTCCTCCACAGGACAGCTTCCATGGGCTACTGTATCTCCATGGCTGTAGAGGTAGAGACTTCAGCTTTGCATCCTGCCAGTTACAACTTCATTATAGGCACAGAGGCATTTGTACTGGAGCCTACATTATGAGCATGTGTGGCTCCACCTCCTTCCCACTCAAAGGCCACCGCCAGCTTTCTTGTGGCCCCAAACAACTAGGAAACCTGTCTAGAAAGCCCCATGGGTGGTGTAAATTGTTGGATCTGCCTGGGACTGGTTCCATGCTGGCAAAGGGACTGGTGGCAGGCTTGCTGAAGATGTGTTACTGGGTAGCCTGGGTGACACCAGCGGCTTGACTGAACCGAAAGTTGGCAATAATGTACGACATCATTGCCAAACGCCCCACCCTGCTGTGTAACAAGTAAAGGGAATATTGGAACCGGGACCTCAAATTTTGGCCAGTGGTACCAACTGGGGAGATAAATGTTACGATTTGTATTATGCTCTGAATCTCCTCGAATCTCACCCCTAGAAAATGATAGCAGCACATATACTTTTTCTATATTATCACTGCATTTTATTTCTCTTAAATTCAAGTGTTATCATTTTACTATGTTTCCAGCATAGCTTAAAGACTTTAGCATTATCTATTTGCTATGTCATTTGAGTATCATGTCTTTTGGTTCTGTAGGCTTCCCAGGTCAGGCAGGCCCACCAGGACTAACTGGGAAGAAGGGAGAACTTGGTTCCAGAGGGTTACCAGGTCCAGCAGGGCTTCAAGGTCCAAAAGTAAGTGCTTGCAGATTGGGCTAACTTCCAGTAATCACAGCTACTAATGCTAGTAATAATAGTGGTTCAAATATCATCATTGTATGGTTAATGAGGATGACAACAGTGTTTCTGGTTGTTTCTAATTTTGCAGGGTTTTGCTTAGATTTTCCAGGTTTTCTTCTTACTGAGCAGCATCACATTTGGAACACATTTGGAACTCACTAGCATGAGTGGAAGGAAGCTCATGACAGAAGACTCATACGAAAGCCCTATGCAAGTAGAGCATCCTTATGAGCGGATTTTGCACCTGTGGATTTGACTCAACATGGGTGGCCAAGGCCATCATTGTTGAGTATCTGGAAAAAAAGTCCCTTTAAAACATGCAAGCAAGGGGAAAGCGGGGAAAAAGCTTTCCATACCTTGCACAGCAAGCTGCAGGGCAGCAGGGCAGTCTATGGTACTCTGGAAGTGATTTCCAGATCACGAAGAGCCCCCTCCACTTTCCCTTGATCCTGCGTCCCCACCAAAGGAGCTGCCTGGCACCTCCCAGAACAGCTGCCTTGGTTCCTGCTGGGGAAGGGGACATGTGCACGCAGACACACACACACACACACACACACACACACACACACACACACACACACACACACGAGAGTTGCTAAAATAAAAGTCCCTTTAAGAACATTTATTATTATTAACAGTATTTATATACCGCTTTTCAACTAAAAGTTCACAAAGCGGTTTACAGAGAAAAATCAAATAACTAAATGGCTCCCTGTCCCAAAAGGGCTCACAATCTAAAAAGATGCAAAGGAATACCAGCAGACAGCCACTAGAACAGACAGTGCTGGGGTGAGGTGGGCCAGTTACTCTCCCCCTGCTAAAAAAGGAGCACCCACTTGAAAAAGTGCCTCTTACCCAAATAGCAGGGGTTTGTCTATGCAAGCAAGTCTATGCTTGTCTACTCAGAAGTAAACCCCATTATGTCCAGTGGGGCTTTCTCCCAGGAAAGTGTGTGTAGGATTGCAGCCCCAGGCAAGGAAAACATTTCAGCTTCTTCCGTCCTTGCGGGAGAGGAGAGACCCAAACCAGGTGCCTTTGTGAAGACCGCGTGGCATCCCAGTGGGACAGACGGGGTAAATGGCGATATCTTTAGAGCAGCGTTGGGGGCTTTTGGGCGAAGCAAGTACAAGGCACTGGGATTGAGTCCCTCCTCTTCCGCAAGCGTGTAGGAAGCTGAAACTCTAGCAGCCAAAGAGAGGGGCTGGCCTCAGTGAATCACTACTCAGCAGTGCATCTGGGGTTGGTTCTAAACTTTTGAACTGAGGACAGGGGTAGCCATGGGTAGTGGGTGTTAGGGGCTTAAAGGGGCACAGCAGCAGCGGAGGGGGGAAGGGGCCATGGTACTTGAGGAAGGCACAGCCTAGCCTCGTGTGTACGTGCGCACATCCCTATCCCCATCCCCAGCAGGAACCAAGGCGGCTGTTCTGAGAGGTGTTAGGCAGCTCCTTTCGTGGGGAAGCAGGATCAAGGGAATGGGGAGAGGGCGCCACGCAATCCAAAAATTGTTTTCCAGAGCGCCATAGACTGCCCTTCTGCCCTCCAGCTTGCCACACAAGATATGGAAAGCTTTTTTTGTGCTTTCCCATTTTGCATGTTTTTAAAGGGACATTTGTCATTTCCAGTTCCAACTTAGTCATCCACAAAATTTTGCAACTGTGGAGGTTTGGGGAACGAAACCCTCACTGGTAAAGAGGCTTGACCATTTGCTTCCTCCCACTGCTAGCCTCATGCTAGATGCCATCCTGTCATGAGAGCACAGTGACCCTCAGGACTGCTTTTCAAGGAGTGCCAGGGGCTGCATTAGGGAGAAGGGGACAAATTTCATGATCTTTGTTCCATTCATGCTACTCTGGCTACAGATCATTATTGTGGCTTTCAAGCATTCACTGACAGGTGGAACTGTTCAGTGCGAGCAGATGAAACATTGCAAATAAAAAGAGTGGGGAGAGATGATTACTTGAAAGGGCTTGTTAATGTCTGTTCTAATGCACAGTTAATGGCTGCCACTTGACATTTGAGTGCTTCTACTGAGCCTTACAAGCCTATGACAACTCCAACTTTGATAGAACCTCAAGACCTATTTTATTGCTCTCTCCAATTAATAAAAACTATATAAGAGTTGGTAGATTACTTACATGAAGAGAGCAACATGTTCAGAACCCCCTGTGAGTATCCCAAATGATTTAACCCAAACCTTTTCTTTATTTCCCTCACAAGACTTCCACTGCTTGCAAACATTCTTTTGCTAACACCTTCATCGCAGGTTGTCAGAGTGTTCCATGACATTAGAGCAGTTCAGCCAAAGATTTGAAAGAGCAGTGCTTGCAGGTAGGCAGGAATGTGCTAGTCACTTCTTTGTGCTTCTAGTATACATACAGCATACTGCATACTGCTGGTATGCCAACTGAATGCAGTTTTAACACTCCCTAACTGATACTTCCTTTCTGTATTTGAGCACGGGGGTATTTTTTGTTTTTTTGTTTTTTGCAGTTGTTAATAGTGTTTTATTATTATTAATAGTGTGTTATTAGTGTTTTATTATTTATTAAGGGTGAACCTGGTGCAGGTCTCCCAGGTCCTAAAGGTCTTCCTGGCCCACAAGGACAAGATGGCTTTCCTGGAGCAAAAGGGGATAGAGGGCTCCCTGGTGTACCAGGAGAAAAAGGACTTCCAGGTGTAGCTGGCCTTCCAGGGCTCCAAGGTAACTTTTTTACCACTACAGGTATAACCTAATTATCCACGGATTTTTCACCTGCAGTTTTATCTCAAAGCGATGAGAAGGGCCTTTAATTTTAAGGGAAAAGTTGTTCAACAATAGCCTATTAGTGCAGCAGAGGCCAACTGACGGAAAATCCATCAATCATTCTCTCCTCCAGGTGTTTAGAATAGCTTCACTCCAAGGCAAGTGACCTCCTTTCCCCCTGAGCATGTGATAGAATGGAAGTGATTATCACCTCCTCTGCATTCTTTTCCCTTGCTGAGCTCCTGGTGAAGGGAGAAGTCGCTGCCTCAGTGTGAAGCCTTTGTAAGCATCTGGAGAGAGAATGATTGATGATTACCTGATGCTTCTGTTGTGCATTACAAAGGTCAGCAAGGCTGTTTTTAAATCGCAGAGCAAAGGGACATTGTTTTTTAAATGGATTTCCTTTTACTCGCTTTTTTGTATCCAAGTGGGTGCTGGGAGTGGAATCCTTGTGGATACCAAGACACAACCTGTAATAGCTAAAATTAGAACATGGTAATTTTTTCTGTGTGAAAATTCACATGTCCTGGAGTTCTGTTGTGGGTCAATTTTGCTTGATGAAGAATCTCTTCCTCTTGCTAGCCAGGTAGAATCACATGAAGAATTAGTTCCAAGGGGAGGGGCTCTCCCTCATTCTCCAAACCAAACCTACCTGGCTAGCAGAAGACCGGGTATTTGCTCAACTCCAGCTGAATTTGTTTGTTTTCCAAACCATTAGTAGCAAGTATTTAGTATTTTTTCTCCTTCTCATGACTTACCTACACTGGTGGTGAAGAGAAGATTTAAGAGGTAGCATTCTAGGGGGCTCCTCTAGAGATTCTCCTCCTACACCTTCCTAGGGAGCACACCTCAAGAAATTAGGCTTTGTGGGATTCAACCCCCCCTCTAGTCCACCGTTGCTTCCTGAAGTTGAGGGCAGAGATTACCGCACTTAGTGAAAGGCATCAGGTGGCTACAGGAGCAGTGCATGAAAACTGGCAGCAGCAAACAGGCTGCAAGAAAATCTTCATAATAGTTATAAATCCAGAGAGAGCTACTTCTCCAGTGCCCGCTGTGTCATCAACAACCGGAAATACTACACCTTACTCCCTGGACATTGAGGGCTTACGGCATAATTCAAAGGCGCCCTTGAGCCGACACAAGTCCCTTGCGCTGGCCCAACATTTTTGCAAAAGTGCCATAAAGCCCTTTCATGCTGACATCAGTGGAGTTAGGCCAGCACAAGGACATGCGCCGGCCTTTCCGCACCGACACAGGCCCCTGGACAGGGTGAGTTTGCATCAGCCTAGCTTAGCCAGCGCAGGGATGTGAGGGGTGTGGGGAGGGCAGGGAGAAGGCAGGAGGGAAGCATTTTGGGGCGAGGGAGGCAGGCAGTAGGCGTTCACAGGGGCAGGATCTGGCACTTATGCCGGATGGTCCGGGGCAGTCCCAGATGCTAGGATTTGCACTACCGATTTAAATGGTGCAGATCTGAGCACCATTGGGGTAAGGGGAGAAGCCACCTCTTGCCTCAGGCTGACCCACAAGCAGCCTGTTGGCCGGAAGAAAAACTACTAACTACATCTATGCCATCACATGGCACATCTTTGTCAGCCAGAGCTTGGTAAAGAAAGGGCAACACAAGCCCCCAGATGTTCACAATTTGCTGGGGTTACTACAAGATCACTAAAGGGTTAAGCACAAATACCCTCAAAGGACAGGTGTTAGCCATTTCTATTATCTTGGGGCATAAGGACAGCAGGCTCTGCCCCCCCCCCCCGTCCTTGTATGTGGAGGTTCCTAAAAGAGGCAGCTTTCATTAACATACTTCTCGCATCTGTAGATTCCCCTTCTGGAATCTTAACATGGTACTTAAAGCTCTGACCGAGTCTCCCTTTGAGCCTATGGCCACTTGTTCTAATAGAATCCTGACTCTTAAAACAATCTTGCTGGTAGGGTTGCTGGATGTCAGAGCTTAACACTCTCCAGGGAATTCCCTACAGGGAATTTTATGTGTTTCATGAGGCCAAGGATGTCCTGAGAATAGATCCTTTCTGTATTTCAAAAGTGAATTCCTTCTTCTACAGCACAGAGGAAATTGTATTCCCATCCTTTGTTCAAATCTTTCCAACTTCAGAGAACAGGATTGGCACACCCTAGATGCCCACAGGATCCTCAGCTTTTATTTGGCTACAACCAAGGAGTACAGAAAGTTGGAATTGTTATTTGTTTCGTTTAAATGCTCTAACAATGGCATAAAGCATTGGTTCCCAAACTGTGCATCATGATGCCAGAAGGTGCCACGGCAAACTCACAAGGATGCCTTGAGATGTCCCCAGCAGCCTCTTCCTGGCTCACCTGTTTGCCACCATCTTGGATCGCACAAGAAGTTGTGGATTCTTGCATGGTCCAAGATGGCAGCACCTGGAGAGTCAGGAGGAAGAGGCGACTATAAAAGACGAGCGCCATGATCACAGTAAATTTGGGACCTGCTGTCCTAAGGGTTTCCACAACCTTCATTTTGCATTGGCTGCAGGACTGCTGTAGAGAGGCCTATAAAGCTTGAGGGAAAAGTAGTGCTAGCCAATATCAGGGCACGTTCAGGAGGGCTGCAGCCTCAGCAGCAAAATGGTTCAGTCCATCTCTTGAAATGTACTGTAAGGTAGCTACACAGAAGTTAGTCGACATGTTCACCAAACACAGGATTTATGCATTTGTTTCAGCTGATGTAGCCTTTGGTAGCCTTTGGCCACCAGGTTCTTCAGAAGGTGGTGCAGAGTTCTGCAGTGTGCACTTAGAAAGGCACAGCTATTCTGAATCCCAGCGTGTAAGACTGAGCCATGCGGGAACCACAGGAGAGTGGAGAAATTTGAGCTTACCTGTGAATTCCCCTTCTCTGTAAAGGATTCCACCCACTCTGGTTAGTCTACCCACTCTGACCTCACTGAAGTGATGCAGCACAAGATAGGGAGAGCCTGCTGTTTAGGTTGTGAGTTTAGGCAGTTCAAGTTCTGAGGCTTTCTTTCCTGGGAGCCCTTTCTTTCTGTACAAACGTTTGTTGTTGGATGATCAGGTTACCAGTTTCAAGTCCTGCGTGTGAGGAAACAGTTCCAGATTCTCAGGCCTGTCTGACCTATCCCTAACAAGGGACAAATTTTCATGTGACCCTACCTGGCTGCCTTCCCCATCATGCAAGACTGACCCACACCAGGACTACAGAGAAGAGAAATTCACAGTTCAAATTTTCCCATTCATAGGCAAAGGTCAGTTGGTTAGCGTTATTTCACATTTGATTCCTATTTTTCCCCTATCAGTAAAGCTTATTTTTCTGTCATATACACACTTCAGATCTCTCCTAACTGAAGTCACTTCAGTGAAATCCCTAGACAACTCTTTCAAATTATAGCAAGTGACACATGGTGGGTAATCCAATTCTGTGCATGTCTGCTCCAAACTAAGTCTCACAGAGTTCAACCAAACTTACTCCCAAGTACATGTGCATAGATAGGATTGCAACTTTAGTGAAACTGAGGCAAATGTAGGATTTCAGAATTAATGGCAAAAAAAATCCTTATAATTAGTAGTAAGAAACTTAACTAGTTGTTGTTGTTCAATTAGGTAACCCTGGCGCTCGTGGATTACCAGGTCAGCAGGGCTCCCCTGGTGTTCCAGGAATTGGCCTTCCTGGCCCTTCAGGACCTGCAGGAGAACCTGGCCCTCCAGGACCTATAGGTAAGTTTGCTGATTTGGGATTTTAGTTTCTGTTTTTATTTGAAAATAAGATGCACAATCTTAGATGAATTCAAATTAACTGTATTTATTTGGGTTTTCATGGAATATTGATTTTCAATTAATTGCGTGGATATTCATGGTTCATTTGTTAGGAATCTGGATGTAAGGTAAAGCTATAGAACAGGTTCTATAATATTTTCTATTTCTTTATAGTTTGAAATTAACATATGACAGATACCTTTGGGTAAATTTAAAGCTTGATTTTTTCATTATGCTTACCACTGAAAGTGTGCACAATTTTTTTTTAAAGAAAATTATGAAGATCATTTTATTAATCAACAATTCACCATATGAGTTCCATAAGGGGACAAAAATGGATAGGTTAGAAAAAGGATGCCAGAAGTGATAACAATGTTTTCAAATTGTTTGTTTGAGGGGTAATAGTAAGCATGACATGCCATATTGAATGCAAGAGTCATTCTATAGAATTTTCTTACTTATTACAGGACCTCAAGGAGTAAAAGGAGACAGAGGCTATCCAGGTATCCCTGGGCTAGATATGCCAGGGCCCAAAGGAGATAAGGGTAGTCAAGGACCACAAGGACTGCCAGGTTTGAAAGGGTTGCCTGGTTTCCCTGGCCAACCCGGAAAAGAAGGACAGCCAGGTGTTCCAGGTATGTATTTTTTTTCCTTCTAGTTTTTACATTATCAACTTTCTGTAGGCTAAAAAAGGGCATTTTATGTCCAGAATATGAGTACTATCATGAGGAAGAAGGAAATGACCAGTGATGAACTGGAGAATAACTTCATCTTCCAGAAAGTGGAGGAAGGAACAAGGGGAGAGATCATCCTTGACCTGATCTTAACCAGGAATTGGTCAATGAGATCAAAGTAGCAAGAATTTTAAGGGAAAGTGGTCATGAACTGCTGGAATTCTCAATCTTACGAGAAACAAAGAGAATGAGATTTCAGGAAGGAAGCCCCCCCCCCCCCCCAGTACTTAGGTTTTCAGGAAGACTTAGAGAAATGATAGGTAGGATTTAATGGGTAGATGAATAAATGGGGAAAGGGGCACAAGATGGATGGGAGCTCTTAAATAAGTGGCTTCTACAGGCACAGTCAAAAACAATTCCTAGGAACAAGAAAAGGAGGAGACACCTCAAAAAGTCAGAATAGCTACACAAGAATCTTGGTGAGTTAAGGATTTTAAAAAGACATGTATAGGAAATGGAAGATGGGACTGATCCCAGGGAGGGATGAAATGGGGGAAGCAGGAGGAAATGCAAGAGATTCATCACAATAGTTCAATTTTTTTGACTTTCTGCTATGGGCTCCTGTTCACATCCTGAGAATCCCAGCATTCATATTTCATTTTTAAAATTTAATACTTTTTAACCTACATGGCTATCACAGTAAATTGATAGCAAATGGTTCCAACTGGTCACCTACTCTGTTGTGAAAGGCGTAACATTTTTTAAAAGTAGAGTCATAAGACTAGAAAAGTTTCCAAATCCATGAAGAAACAATGAATCATAGATACCTGCCCTGTTTAGTCCTGGGAGTTTAATAGTCTCCCAGCCTCACGTATGTGCAAGGTGAAGAGGGATATTACTTCCAATTCTGTCTTAGAACAAGCCAGGATTTGCTGTGATATTCTGTCTTGGCAAATCCAGGCTTATGCCAAGTCAGGATCAGAACTACTCTTTTTCTCCCATGCATACAAGGGGAGGGGTGACATGCTCAAGGCTGAGAATGTCACAAGCAACTATGATTAAACTATGGTTTCATGTAGCATTTGAACTAGGCCATCATTTTAATTAGTATTACTGTTTGCTATAATTTCTATGGTGCTGATGAGAATAAAATGCTGTATAAGAATGGAACTCCTGTTCCAAATTATTTTGTCTGTTTATAAGGCTTATGCCTGTCTGTCTGTGTGGGTGAAAACTGTACAACTAGAACATAGGAATGCATATTTAAAATGAAACTGAATAAATTGTTTTAAATAAAAAAGCCTTGGCTGGAAAAGTGCAATTTTATATTTGCTCAGCAATACGATTGGGCAGAGTTATTGAAGGGCAATGGAACTAAGTATATAGTCAGTTGGTCACAGTAATGTAAACAATGATTCCAATTTGATTTTAGGAATCAAAGGTGAAATGGGAGTTATGGGAACCCCTGGAGGCCAAGGTCCTCCTGGTCCTATCGGATATCCTGGGCTTCCAGGTGGAAAAGGTAAGAATTATTTGTTGAGTAATTGGCTGAGTAAGGTGAGGTGTTGGTTTAAATCCACAGTGTTCAATTAATCTAGTACAAGTAATTTATATGTGCAGTGGAAATACATGTACTCTGAAACAGTTAAGATAAGTGGTTCCCAAACTTTTTAGCATCAGGACCCACTTTTTAAAATTACACTCTGTCGGGACCCACCTAGCTTTAAAAGACTTTTAAAAAATGATCTAGAAAGAAATATTTATTTAACAACTTGATCCATTTCCTGTAATGTGGCAGACCTAATGAATAGCCCCAAGGATTGAGGGACTTACTTATGTGACCCAGCCTTTAACTGCCCCCACTATCTGTCATTGACAGACTTGGGGGGGGGGGAACACCAGAAAAAGACACTCAAACATTTATATCTCTGTAGGTATTCCCCAGTGTCTGCAGGGGTTCCATTTTGGAACCACCACCACCCCCGCCGCAGTTAAGTGAAACTGTGGATAACTGGGGACATCACCCACCCTCTGGAGGTGAGGGGAACTGGGCTGCAAGGCTCAGAATGGCGGAAATTTTTTTTTAAGAAATGCTACTGCTGGTTTTTTATTGAAAACCAGGCATCTCCTAGCCTCCCAATACCTTATAAAGCATTAGAAGTGTCACTTCCAGTTTCAAACGAAAACCGAAAGTAGCATTTTTAAATTATTTTCCATCATTTTGAAGTTTGCAGTGGCCATGGGCGGTTGCACATGGGTGCTTGCAGGCCTCAAAAGACCCTCCAGATGTGAGGGTGTGTGTGTGCGGGGTGGGGGGGGCAGCAGACCTGATCCGCAGGTAAGGGATCTGCAGATACAGCCCCCCCCCCCGTATATTCATACAGGCTTGCAAACTGCAGGAGTTCAGCTGTTTGCAGGGCAATTAGCAGCTACGTACTCCAGGAGCTCAGCTCCTTGCAGGGTAGTTAGCAACTGTCTTATTTTTGAATAGCCTTAGGGCTTAGGACATTTACCCAATATTTCCAGCACTCGTGTTTTCATTGGAGGCTCTGTGGGACCCATCAGAAATTGGATCATAACCCACCAAGTGGATCCTGACCCACAGTTTGAGAAACACTGGTTAAGATCATACCGTTAATTTAATAAATATATGCCTTGCTAACCATGTGTTTAAATAAAGCCAACTTGAATGGAGAAAAGTGTTTTTGAACCTGCTGGAAAAATGGCTCTAGCTCACAATATTTTCTAGGCCTCTGGTGATTCTGTTCTGTTTGTTCATTGCAGGTGACCAAGGCTTACCTGGCGTGGCAGGAGTCAGAGGTACTTCTGGTTTGAAAGGTGAAAAGGGTGAAGTTGGTCTGCGAGGAGAACCAGGATCAATGGAACACGTAGACATGGGAAGCATGAAAGGTCAAAAGGGAGAACAAGGAGATAAAGGTCTGTAAAATGAAATGACACCTGCCCTATGGGCTTAAACTTGTGTGTGTTTATGTTTTAGTAACATCTTAGCCACCAAGGGCGCAATCCTAACCCACTTTCCACCACCAACATAAAGACAATGCAGCTCTTAGGTAAGGAAGCAAACATTCCCTTACTTTGAGGAGGCCTCCATGAATGCCCCCAAACTGCACGATGCAGCGAACAGCCCATTGGCACAGCTATGCCCAGTGCTGGAAAGTGGGTTAGGATTTGGGCCTAAGAGAGCCAGTGTGTTAGACAATCAGTATTGGATCAGGGAGACCCAGGTTCAAATCCCCACTCAGCACGAAGTTCACTGGGTGACTTTGGGTTGCTTACCTACACTCAACCTAACATTCCTCATTGAATTGTTGTGAGACTAAAATGGCGTTGGGAACAATTATGTGCATCTTTCTGAGCTCTTTGGAAGAAACAGGATAAAAATGTAACAAGGAAGTAAAAGTAATCAGGAAAAGCAGGAAGTGAATCTTATATTTAGCCAAATCCAGGCTCAAATGAATCTTGGTCCAGCTTAAAATGAGGCACATCTTTTTCAAGTGTTTATTTGGGACAGTTCAGATTTTAAGCCCCCATGCCCTGCTTGAATTTTGTCAGCATCGCATTGGTACCTGCCTTCTTCAGACAGCCAACCTTCCTCCTATGGTCTACTACAGATGGTAGGAAAAAAGAAAGAAAGAAAGAAAGAAATTTAAACTATACAGTTGATGGCAAACAAAATTATACTACTGAAGTTCCGTTTTGGAACCCCCCGTGTTTAAGTGAAATTGCATTCCAGGGAACTTCCTCCCCACCCTCAGAGGATCTGAGGCAGGAAGTGAATCTTATATTTAGCCAAATCCAGGCTCAAATGAATCTTGGTCCAGCTTAAAATGAGGCACATCTTTTTCAAGTGTTTATTTGGGACAGTTCAGATTTTAAGCCCCCATGCCCTGCTTGAATTTTGTCAGCATCGCATTGGTACCTGCCTTCTTCAGACAGCCAACCTTCCTCCTATGGTCTACTACAGATGGTAGGAAAAAAGAAAGAAAGAAAGAAAGAAATTTAAACTATACAGTTGATGGCAAACAAAATTATACTACTGAAGTTCCGTTTTGGAACCCCCCGTGTTTAAGTGAAATTGCATTCCAGGGAACTTCCTCCCCACCCTCAGAGGATCTTCTGAGCCCAGCACAAGCTGCGCACACCCATCTGTGGCCTCTACCAAGCTCAGAATAACTGTAACAAGGCAAAAAATGCAACTTCCTATTTTCTCATCCAAACCGGTTTTGACAAGAAAACTGAAAGTCTAGTTTTTTGCCTTGTTAGAGTCATTCTGAGCTCAGCAGAGGACGCAGATACATGTGCATGGCCTCTGCTAGGCAGTGGCGTAGCTAATGAACGTGTAGCCTGATGCCAAGCTCAAAATGTTGCCCCGGAAGTGATGTCACAACCAGAAGTGATGTCACACCTGGGCTTTTTAAAAAGTGAAAATTGGAACCCACCTACTCCCTCCAGCAGCTCATGACCCACTTGCTCTGCTGCCTCTTCCCGGTCAGTGGCACAGCATCTATCTGCTGCCTGGGGTCAAAGAAGATTTTGTAGTTCGCCCTCCATGACAAAATGAAATGTAATTAAGTAAATAAATAAAAACTTATTGGTTCCATGCTGTATCATAATAACTTCTCATTGGCACTCAGAACGATCAGTCTCATAGGTCTGTTTTGAGTTAAGCAAATCTACTTTTTGTTCCATAAGGCAATTGTGTTTTCATTTTATGGTTAATTGGCCATAACTTTTGATAGAATACAGATATTCCAATGTGGTTTGTTTCATTGCATTCTGCATTAAATTACCTTGCAATGATATATAACGTGATGGTATTATTCATACATACCAAGATTTTCACTATTTTGGTCACTAGTGTTACGCTCAGCTTGTTGCCCCCCTAAAGCTTGATGCCCAGTGCAACTGCTACCCCCTGCACCCCCTTAGCTACGCCACTGCTGCTAGACTCAAAAGGCCCTCTGGAGGTGAGGGTGCAGAGCTCCCCTTGCTTCTGGAGGGGGTGCACGCGAGGGTCACATGCGGGGATACATGAAACCATGGATACAGGGGGGCAACCTGTACTGTCATAAAACTAGTATCTTAGGGATACACAGTTTCATTTTTTTATGTATTGCCATGAACTTTGTCAGTTAGGCATTCCAATTAGCCAATCATTAGTCTTCCCACTGATCAACCCAAATAATAAAGTTCTATTTTCTTTTGTACTATCAATTTTGTCATATTGGTATATAATTAACTGGTATCCTGTCTATTTTCATGTGATATAAGGCTCAAGTTCATACCAACAGTTCAGCAGTGGTGTGTGTGAAGTGAGTTTCACTGTTAGGTAGGGGATAACTTCAGATGTGATCAGAAGAGAAATGAGCCGATAATGTTTTGTTTGTTTGTTTTTAATTATACTTTCCAGGACAAGAAGGACTAATAGGGCAGAAGGGAAATCAAGGGGAAGCTGGAACAGCAGGAATGCCAGGGAGGGATGGGGAGCCTGGATTACCTGGCCAGCCAGGTATGAAACCTTGGTTTTCTTCTTGTCATTAACACTAATTTGTGGAGAGATCTTTCTGGATGGGAATATTGTCAACAGGCATGTGGATGCAGGAGAACCCGTGGACATTATATATCTGGACTTTCAGAAGGCATTCGACACAGTTCCTCACCAAAGGCTACTGAAAAAACTCCACAGTCAGGGAATTAGAGGGCAGGTCATCTCATGGATTGAGAACTGGTTGAAGACCAGGAGACAGAGAGTGGGTGTCAATGGGCAATTTTCACAATGGAGAGAGGTGAAAAGCGGTGTACCCCAAGGATCTGTCCTGGGATTAGTGCTCTTCATAAATGACCTGGAGTCAGGGTTGAGCAGTGAGGTGACTAAGTTTGCAGATGACACCAAACTTTTCCGAGTGGTGAAGACCAGAAGTGTTTGTGAAGAGCTCCAGAAGGATCTCTCCAAACTGGCAGAATGGGCAGCAAAATGGCAGATGCGCTTCAATGTCAGTAAGTGTAATGCACATTGGGACAAAAAATCAAAACTTCAAATATAGGCTAATGGGTTCTGAGTTGTCTGTGACAGATCAGAAGAGAGATCTTGGGGTGGTGGTGGACAGCTCGATGAATGTGTCGACCCAATGTGCGGCGGCCGTGAAGAAGGTCAGTTCTATGCTTGGGATCATGAGAAAAGGTATTGAGAACAAAATGGCTAATATTATAATGCTGTTGTACAAATCGATGATAAGGCCACACCTGGAGTATTGTGTCCAGTTCTGGTCACCACATCTCAAAAAGGACATTGTGGAAATGGAAAAGGTGCAAAAGAGAGCGACTAAGATGATTACTGGGCTGGGGCACCTTCCTTATAAGGAAAGGCTACAATGTTTGGGCCTCTTCAGTCTAGAAAAGAGACGCCTGAAGGGGGTTCTGCCAAATATCTGCCAAATATTGAGTGTTCTGCCAAATATCTTCGACTCCTGCCGACCACGCCAATTTGTCCCATCCAAATATCTCAACTCCCTTCTAATGCCCGCTTTTTGGCTAATTAACAACCCCCTTTCCCAAGAACAACAGCTGTGGTGTGCAAAGGAATAAACACAGGACTTCTTATCTATAGCAATTAACAAGAATTTATTGCTGCAAACACATACACTCCCTGCAAGTCCTCTTGTCCAGAGGCTTTCCCTCCCCAAAACTCCACTTAATGGGTGGAGGTCTGAAGCCTCCAGTCGAAGTCCAATCCAGTCTCCAAAGCACAGTCCAGTCTTCCCAGTCCAGTCTTCCCAGTCCAATCTTCTGCAGTAGAGTTCCTCCTCTCCAGTAGTGTTCTCTCCAGCAGAGTGTCTTCTCCAGCAGGGTCCTGGCAGTCCTCTCTTCTGTGTCCTCCAGCAGAGTTCTGGCAGTCCCCTTCTCCCAGTGTGGGTCCGTCCGGGTTTCCCTCTGGGTCAGTGTCCGGCTTCCTCTGGGTCAGCGTCCCGCTCTTGGTCCTGGATCAGGATCCTCTCTCTGGTCAGCGTCCTGCTCCTCGCTCTGGGTCAGGGTCCAGCTTCCGGCTGGGTCAGCATCCCACTCTTGGTCCTGGGTCAGGGTAGCTCTGTCTCCTTCCGAAGCTGCCTTTTATCCTTGGATGTCTCATGATCCAAATGCAGCTCAGCTGTGAGCTACCTCATTAGCTCCAAATTAGGCTCAGGTGAGCCATCCCTTCAGTCCATGTCCATTCAAAGTCCCATCAAGGTCAAATGAAGCTCAGGTGTCCATCCAGGTCTCCATTGGCCTTAATTGATTACAGCTGTGGAGCCAGCCTTGCCCTTCCCAGAGCTGTCAAACAGCTGTCAAAACAGGGAATCGCTGTCAACACCACATCATCCACCTGATGATCTTCTGATCTTCCATTACATTGAGACATACAAAATTATGCATAGGAAGGATAAAGTGGATAGAGAGATGCTCTTTACACTCTCACATAACACCAGAACCAGGGGACATCCACTAAATTGAGTGTTGGGAAAGTTAGAACAGACAAGAGAAAATATTTCTTTACACAGCTTGTGGTTAGTCTGTGGAACTCCTTGCCCACAGGATGTGGTGACGGCATCTGGCCTGGACGCCTTTAAAAAGGGATTGGACAAGTTTCTGGAGGAAAAATCCATTATGGGTTACAAGCCATGATGTGTATGCGCAACCTCCTGATTTTAGAAATGGGCTATGTCAGAATGCCAGATGCAAGGGAGGGCACCAGGATGCAGGTCTCTTGTTGTCTGGTGTGCTCCCTGGAGCATTTGGTGGGCCGCTGTGAGATATAGGAAGCTGGACTACATGGGTCTATGGCCTGATCCAGTGGGGCTGTTCTTATGTTCTTATTAAATCCATGGAAAAGTTCCTCCCCTCTTTAAATCTTAGAATCATAGAGTTGGAAGGGACTTGATAGGTCATCTAGTCCAACCCCCTGCCTTAGGCAGGAAATCCTCTTAGAGCATCTCCAACAGGTGCTTGTTGAGCCTCTGCTTGACTATCTCCAGTGAGGGAGAGTTCACCACCTCTCTCGGCAATCTGTTCCACTGCCAAACCGCCCTGACCGTCAAGAATTTTTTCCTGGTCTAATCAAAATCTCCTCTCTTGCAGTTTGTACCCATGGGTTCTAGTTCTGCTTTCAGAGACAGCTGAGAAAAAATTGTTCCCTTCTCCCATATGATAGCCGTTTGGGTACTTGAAGAGAGCTACCATATCTCTTCTCAGCCTTCTCTTCTCCAGGCTGAACGTGCCAAGTTCCCTCAACCTTTCCTCATAGGGTTTGTCTTCCAGCCCTCTGATCATCCTCGTCGCTCTCCTCTGAACCTGCTCCAGTTTGGCTGCATCTTTCTTAAAGTGGGGTGTCCAGATTTGGACAGAGTACTCAAGGTGAGGTCTAACCAGTGCAAAGTAAAGCGGAACTGCAACTTCTTGTGAATTGGAAGCTACGGTTCTGTTAATGCAGGCTAAAATTGCATTTGCCTTCTCTGCAGCCGCATCACACTGCTGACTCATGTTCATCCTGTGATCCACCACAACTCCAAGATCCCACTCACATGTTCTGCTACCAAGCCATGTATCTCCCATTTTATACCTGCATCTTTCGTTGTTTTTGTCCAAGTGCAGAACTTTCCATTTATCACTGTTGAACTTCATCTTACTCATTTCAGCCCAGTATTCCATTTTGTCTAGGTCTTCCTGAAGGTTTCTACTATTTTCTATTGTGTTTGCTACTCCTCCCAGTTTGGTGTCATCCGCAAATTTGATGAGGCTCCCTTGTATCCCCTCATCCAAGTCATTGATGAAGATATTAAAGAGAACCGGGCCCAAGACAGAGCCCTGGGGTACCCGACTCAAAACCGCCCTCCAGGTTGACGCAAAGCCATTGACAAACACCCTCTGTGTATGGCCGTCCAACCAGTTGTGCATCCATCTAACAATTGTATCTTTGAACCCGTATTTTACCAACTTGCTGATTAGGATGTCATGTGGGACCTTGTCAAATGCTTTACTGAAGTCAAGATACATTACATCTACTAATAATAATAATAATAAAACTTTATTTTTATCCCGCCCTTCTCCCAAAAAGGGACCCAGGGCGGCTAACAACATATAAAACAAAACATAATTTCACAGATAAAAACATATTAAAAAACACATTAGCAGAACCCATAAAAACAGTAGTCAGAAGAGTCAGAATAAAAGAGCATAAAACAGCAGTTCTTAGAGGAATCGGGCCTGTAAAAAAGCAACTAAAAGATATATAAAAGATGTTAAAAAGGCCATAACGTCAGAAGGCTTGGTTAAACAACAAGGTCTTCAGGCCTCGCCGAAAGGACTCAAGAGAGGGAGCCATTCTCAAGTCAAGGGGAAGGGAGTTCCACAACATTGGTGCCACTACTGAGAAGGCCCTATTTCTTGCCGCCGCCCCACGTACCTCCTTAGGCGGCGGCACTTGTAAAAATCTACTACATTCCCACAGTCCAGTATACTAGTAACCCAATCAAAATAGGAGATGAGATTTGTCTGGCAAGATTTATATCCATGTTGGGTTCTATTGTTTCTAAATGTTTTTGGGTAAAACTGAAATATATGCAAAATATGTTATTTAGGTATTTGGTGTTTCAAACTTCACAGTTTTAACACATAAGCTGAACACATTACACATAGCAGCAGATCAAATCAAATATTGGATCAAGTCCCTCGTGTAATTCCTCGCCATGGGACCTTGGAGGAAAGGCTGGGAAGGGAGACTCCTAGGCCCATAGTACAGCTGTTCCAAGGAAGAAGGTTCTCCAGTAGCTGTTTCATTGTGCTTCTCTCCTTTTGTACAGCACCTTTACTGACACAGTTGCATCTCATTCATTTGGTAGATTGCCACCAAGACTCATCAGTAGAGTTGGTGAATAAAACACATAACACCACTTTCTGCACTTCTCATATTTGTACAAAAAAAACAAAAAACAAAAACCTGAAATATGCGAAATCCTTAAAAAAAAAAACCATTCTCTAGCACCTCTACATGCATGTGACTACATCTGCTGACACAATGCCACCTATATCACCTACCTAGTATACTTTTAAAGTGATTATAATTTATAAAAATGTGCCCTTGGAATAAAAACACATAGTTCTGCTTTCTAACTGGAAAACACCAAAACCTGTGAAAAAATAAGACCGTTTTCACCCACCTCTACTCATTACCCATTATCTCCAGTTCTTCTGGTCCAAGTGATTTATCTCACTAGTAGTAACCAGGAATCGGGGAGGAGGATTGTGAGGAATTTTACCCTTTCTAGAGCTCAAAGTTACAGAGGGTAACAGATGCAGGTACTAAGCCACCTTCCTAGAAAGTTTCAAACTCTGAAGACAGCTGAAATCAATAACAAGAGGAAAAGGTGGGGCATCACCAACCACATCATATATAAGATCTTTCATCTCAACAGAAATTATTTTTAAAAAATCACAATCCTGATCTGAAAGAAGATGGAAGTGGCATGCAACAGTGGGATGCCAAAAGTTGTCAGCCGAGTTGCTTCTCTGGAAAATGTAAATGATCAAAGGATGATAATTCTAGGTGAAATAGCTAGTGTGAAAACCACAGAGGGGAATGAATAGTGTGAATAATAGTTGAGAAAAAAATGCCCTAAAAAGCATTTCATTCAGTGTTCCAAAATGATGATAATTCATTAGGTTTTTATTCTATTCCCCCCCCCCCCAAAAAAAATTTTCCAGTTTTCCAGTGGAAAAAAATTGGAGGGAAGAAACCCCTGTGTCACATGAACCTATTAAGGAGTAAGCTTTAGTGCAACTCAGTGAACAATGTGTAATAAAAATATTTTTTTTTCCCTTAAGGGCCAAAAGGGGACCAGGGTTTTCCAGGATACCCAGGAGAACCAGGACCTACTGGCCAAAAGGGGTCAATAGGAGAAATGGGTCTGCCAGGTAACATTAACTTTTAAACTGTGCTGATTTAAAAACTATGACTGATTTGGTATTCATTTTCTAGGATTCAAAATATTCAGATTAGTTTTTCAAATAATTTTACTTTTAAAGAAGAAAAATATAATTTTATATAGTATAATTTGAATTTTTAATTTTAGGGCAATCAGGAGCAAAAGGTGTACAAGGTCTTCCTGGTGATCCAGGTATACCAGGGTTTCCTGGAGAGAAAGGTGTGAAAGGAGACAAAGGACTGCCAGGACTTCCCGGAATTGGTATCCCTGGGGCTTTGGGTGAGAAGGTACCCACAATCCTCCATGAACTATATGAAATGTCCTAAATACAGAGTCTTTCTCCCCCCCCACCCCCCATATCCACAGATTCACTGATCTGCGAATCCAGGAGGGCTACCCCAGGCCTCCCCAGGCCTTATAAAGCATTAAAAACGTAATTTTCACAGACAAACCAGATGTAACTTTTTTTTGCTATTTTCCATCATTCTGAGCCTGGCAGATGCGCATGGCCTCTACTGGACTCAGAAGACCCTCCAGAGGCAGGGGAGCTGCAGATTCATGTATCCGTATCCATGGATTTATGTATCCATGGGAGGTTCAGAAATGGAACCTCCCGCAGATACGAGGGTACACCAAATTGTACAAGTTGCTTTGCTAAATGCAACTCTGATTGGAAGGCATAAAACTATGCAAAAGTATACAGTGCTGGGCCATTTTGGTTGGCATGAATTTTTACAAGTGAGATAAGAAATTGCAATAACTATACATACAAATACTAAAGGCTTCAAATAATGCATCCTTTAATAAGGTATGTTATAGTATTATGTTTTACATAATAAATAACAGAACAATGGAAAGTTATTTGTAATTAGTCTGTAAAATTTAGTTGTCCTCCTTCTTTGCATCTCTGTTCATCAAGAACATTAGAATTCTTTCTCTCCCAGTGGTCCAGAACCACTGTTTAACTTATGATCTGCCTTGTTCTATTGCTTGCCACTGGCACAAGTTCAATTGCCAGGGACAGAGATAGAGACTTGTAGGCTCTTTGTCTCTGTTCTGCTCATGCCAAGAGGTAACTCTGCTTTGAATGGAAAGGGAAATGGCATGGCTTTTGGGGTATAAGCCTTTCAAGTTCCCTCACTTCAGGGTTGCTTTTGGATTTTTGATCCACAGGACAATAGTATGCCCACTCTATTAAATCGCTGCTTGGGCTTGGTAATAATGATCAAAGTGCATGTTGTAAGAAAGTAATTCTAAATAATGTGAAATTGCAAGTATTTGGAATGTATTGTTAGTTCTCTTATCCAACAACATACATACAACATACAACAAACCTTTATTAGGCATATAGTTTTACAACTAATATCTCCAAACAGTCATGTATGAAGGTATATGTTAAAAGAGAAATAAGAAATAAGGGTTAAAACACAACAATTTGCTTACACAGTTACTCCAAGTTGCTTAGAACCAGCAGCTTAGCCCGTTTCATGTTGCTCAAATGTAAAAATTTAGCAACGGGAAGGGTCACGAATTCAAATTCACCCGCCAGCAAAAGTTGTAAAGAGGTGATCTCAGAGAGACCTTTTTTGTTTCCTGACAACGAGGGGAGATGCTGGTCTCTGAGCACTTGATTAAAAGCACAACGCAGAACAATGTGTGGAAGAGAGTCTACCTCTCTGAGGCCACAATTGCAAAATTGTTCTTCTTTCGGGGCATTTCTAAACCTACCAAGTAGGTCATTAGAAGGCAACACGTTGCATCGGGTTAATGTAAAAGCCCTCCTTGCAAAGGGGCACTCTAAGAAGGTCAGGTACTTTGGTTGTTTACCAAAAGTATTGTTAAGATGGAAATTTAGGGGCGAACATTTTTTTTGTGCTGCAGCCAAAATCTCTTGCCTTTCTATGTCAGTTAGTCTTGTTGTCAAGAGCCTGATAGAAACCTCAAGTGTAGCAGCTCCTTGTAGATCTTCCTCGAGACCCATTTGTCTAATTTTCTTATTGAATAGAGCTAAGCAAGGAGACAACAGCGAGTCAGTCAATAACCCCTTTAACAATGGGTTTTGGTCAGCCCTGAAGCACACTTTGGCCCAGTATTTTAAGAAACTGGACCAAGCTAGAAACTCCAGCCTATATTGGCCTGTCTCCAGGCAAAGTGCCGCGAAGGGAACGCAATGCGGTACACCTAAGATCTTGTATAGAAAATTAGAATGGATCTTTTCAATTGAGTCATTTAATGCTGGCATCCAAACAGGAATGCCATACAAAATTTGAGGTGTAACTTTGGCATTAAAAGCCTGGAGAGCAGCTGGAATGAATGAGTTACCCCAAGAGAAGAAAAAACGAGTAATAGCCTGAACAGCTAGTTTGGATGAGTTGATTACTGTAAGACGATGGGAAGACCAGAAAAGCCGGTAGTGAAACCAGAGACCAAGATACTGAAATTCCTTGACTTGTTGTATTGATTTACCATTGAAAAGCCAGGACTGTGGTTTCCAAGAGTGCCCAAACACCACAATCTTGGACTTTTCATAGTTTAGCTGGAGGGCATTGATGGTAAAATATTCTATGCAGGCATTAACCAGTCTCCTTAATCCTATTTTAGTTCGGGATATCAGGGCCATGTCATCAGCATACAAAAGAAGAGGGATATCCACTGAACCTAATTTGGGGGAAAGCGTGTCGAAGTTTGCTAGATAGGGAGCCAGATCATTAATGAAGAGATTGAACAGGGTGGGAGCAAGAACGCACCCCTGCTTGACCCCCTTGTTGATTGGAATTGGGGCCGAGAGGCTGCCCCTCGGAGATAATTTCACTTGGCATGAGGTGTTTAAATGAAGGGCACGAATTAATATTAATAGCCTTTTGTCCACTCCCATCTTCTCAAGTTTATCCCATAGTCTATCTCTACCTATGGAATCAAAGGCCGACTTTAAATCTAAAAAAGCCACATATAGTCGGGATTTATTTTGGGTCCTTTGTTTGGAGATTAGGTGGGATAGTACCACACACTGATCAATTGCAGACTTATTTGGCCTAAAACCCGCTTGCTCTGGGCATATGATGTTATGGTCCGAAATCCAGACAGAAAGTTTCTTAAGTAGATGGGAGGCATACATTTTCCCTGCCAGGTCTAAAAGGCTGATTGGCCTGTAGCTGGGGGGAAGTTTTTTATCCCCTTTTTTGAAGATGGGAACCAAGATAGATCTAGTCCAAGTGTCCGGAAGTACCCCAAATTTATCAATTCTAGTGAAAAGTTCTGCAATTATTGGGGCCCACCACTCTGGTGCTTCTTTATAAATATCAGGAGGAATTGAGTCTGGTCCTGCTGCTTTACCCAGCTTTAACTGATTAATGAGTGAGTTCTCTTATCCCACAGGGAGAAGCTGGAAAGCCAGGTAGTCCAGGCATATATGGAGAGAAAGGAGAAAAGGGTCTTCCAGGAATTCCAGGCATCCCTGGTTCCCCAGGTGTGAAGGGGGAAATAGGTTTTCAAGGTCCTCCAGGCAAGTGATCCACAATCTCATCTACCTTTCTGGCCTAAGTCTACCAAGTACTCTGATGATAAAACTAAACCCTTGACCTTTTTTTAAAAAAAGGTGTTCCAGGCCTCTCAGGAGAAAAAGGTGAAAAGGGATCCCCAGGCTTGGGTGGCTTCCAAGGCTTAAAAGGACAAACAGGTAGTGAATCATTTGTTTTTTAATCAGAAATGTTCCTTTCCTCTTAAAAAGTAACATGGAAATCTTTTCACTTTTGTGATTTATACTTCATATTTTGAGTTTTATAAATTAAATTGTATACAATTTAAATACAAGCAAGTAATTTGACTAGGACAAGGATGTTGTATAAATCAGCTCTGTAGAGCTTTTAGCACATTGTGTAAAAATGCATGTTCCAGAAGAGTAACCATGTTAATCAATGGTGGCAAAAATAATGAGTCCTATAGAAACTTAAATAAGTCCTCAGAAGTGCTCATGTGCCCATGTAGCCAAATGCTTGAGGTTCTAAAAAGTCAGTAGGTACCTGATCCTCATTCCTCACATATTATTGGGTACAAATGAAAATATAAATTTTGTTTCTATTTGAATGCCAAGGTCTAAGAGCCCAATCCTGAGCTCAACGCACTGGAATACTGCTGGTGCGGGCACATTTGCAAGTGCTAGCCCAGCGCTGGCTGGCCCTGGGCTAGTGCCGGGTGGGTGACTGGCCTCCACCACTCAGTGGTCGCACAGACCGCCGGGCAGTGGAGAGGAAAGCGGGGAAAGTGAGGGAAACGAGGAGGCGGTGTTCCAGGGAGGTGGGTGGAGGGCAGGGAGAGGGCGGAGGGAGGTGTGACGAGGAGGTGGAGAGAGGGCAGGGGGAGAC
The DNA here is from genome assembly GCF_035046505.1 of Tiliqua scincoides. NCBI lineage: Eukaryota > Metazoa > Chordata > Lepidosauria > Squamata > Scincidae > Tiliqua > Tiliqua scincoides. Next base: position 134,183,529 of record NC_089821.1, on the reverse strand, counting down.
GTGCCAGGGGAGGGAATGGAGAGGGACATTTTGGTTGGCGGTGAATCGAGTAGCCCCATTACTGGGCTACTCCCATTAACCAGGGAAGGGGACGAAAGTCCCCTTCTCCTGAGGTGCCACCTGCGGCTGCCATGGGTGTGCAGGTTGTGGAGGCAGTCATTTCTGGTGCCGCCACAGCTGCGCACCACGGGAGCTCAGGATTGTGCTTGGGCAGCCCAATCCTGAGCTGCCCAGTGCACCCAGGCTCGGGGGCACAGAGAACGGCTGCTGCTGGATCCTGCACGCCCCGGGCTACCATGCGAAGTGCCTCAGGAGAAGGGGACTTTTTTCCTCTTCCCCCGGGTAAGGTAAGTAGGGTACGGTAAGCAGCCCCTCCACGAGCCCCTTGGATCCTGTGGAGCAGAGCTCCACGATCCTGCCTCCCTCCCTCTCCCTGGCATGCCTCCCACCTGCCCCCCTCCCCACGCCACACCTCCCCCTGCCCTCTCTCTGCCCCCTGCCGGCCTCCCCCCTCCCCAGAATGCTTCCTCCCCGCCCCGTCCCAGCCCCTGCTTACTGTGCCACAGCTCAGTGGTCCGGGAGACCGCTGAGCCGCAGAGGCTGGGCAACCACCCCGTGCTAGCCCAGCTCCTGCTAGCACTGAGCTAGCATGGGTGGGAGCCTGGTGGTGAGGTTCGTAAACGTGCCTTACGACATGCAAACGTGCTTTGCGACAGTGCTCGCATGGAGGCATGCCGCTGAGCACAGGATTGGGCTCTAAGTCATTCTGTTTTAGTGTATGATAGTGGACTACATTTTTTGAAAGTTTCTGAAATATATTTATATTTTAAAATAATGCGGACTTAATTTAAGTGTAATTGCAATGGTGACTGGATTTTCTGCTATTTTTATTGAGACTAGAGGCAAGAGGCAGTATAAATACCATATAATCTAGCTATAGCTTTACACCAAGAGAAAGGCCAATACAAATACTGAAACCTAAAAGATGAAAAAAAAAAAATTTTTTGCAGGTGATCCAGGGCTCCCTGGGGCTCAAGGTGCACCTGGAGAAAAGGGTGAGCGAGGTTATGATGGAATCCCAGGTCCAACTGGTACGAAAGGTGACCCAGGTAAGTCAATTATTTTCTTGTTCATCTGCAGTAGAAGATATTTTCCTGCCTGATTATATGCTCTAACCAATTGGGATCTCAATAGATTTCCTATGAGTTTAAAAAAAAAAAAAAGGTTGATTTTTCTGTGACTTACAGATGGCATTTCAAAAAAAATCATAATCGTGCCTCCTCCTGGAACAGTATGGAAGGTCTAGTAGCTAGTCCAGGAAGAGGGCCTATATCATTCAGTGACTGTGTTGTGGAGCAGAGGATTTAGAACGTCTAGGGTAGCCATTTTCAACCACTGTGCCATGGCACACTGGTGTGCTGGAATGGTCTGCAGTTGTGCCGCGAGAGTTTGGGGGGAGGCTCATTTACTAATAGGGCCATTGGGGGTGTGTGAACCCCCACCAACAGTATGGTGTGCCTTGTCAATTGTCAAGAAACTGATGGTGTGCCTTGACAATTTTAGTATCTTGTTAGTGTGCCATCAGATGAAAAAAGTTGGAAATCGCTGGTCTAGGTGTTGGATAATGTTCAGTGGGCCCTCGGTATCCGTGGGGGATCGGTTCCACAACACCCAACAGATAGCAGAATTCACAGATGCTGAAATCCATGACGGACCAGGGTTGCAGTCCTGCATTAACTTACCTGGAGGCCATGCCCTCCAACGGTTGCGCTGGCCTCCCATCCTCTTCAGAAGGCTTCCCGGTCACAACCAGAAGCCACTTTGCATCAGCAACTTCTGGTCACATCTGGAAGGCCCTCTGAGGCTTGGGCTCAGCATCTGTAGATGCTCAAATTGGTGGATGCTTAGCCCGTGAAAAAAAAACCCACTGTATTTATTTTACATATTTGCGTGCCACCCTTCAAGACAAGTTTTTCCAGAGCAACTGATAGCAAATGGAAACTATAACTTTTCTTCTCCATCCTTCTTTCCATCTCTTGCCCCCTGTCTGACATTTTCTTGGCAGAGATAGGGGCCCAATTGGGATTATGGGGAAAATACTGACAAGCCCTTGCCAAACTAGAACTAACTAAGCTAGGGCCCAATCCTATTCAAATTTCCAGCACCAGTGCAGCCTCAATGCAGTCCCAAAGTAAAGGTATGTTCCTATACCTCGAGAAGGCCTCCAAGACTGTCTCCCCAACACAGGAAGCAGTGCATACCCTATACACATAGCAGCACCAGCTCTGGAAAATTGGATAGGATTGGGCCCCTAGTCTCTTGCTCTTGCCAAACAAAGTAAGTTAGACCTGCAACATTGCAGGGTGCTTTGGCATGGGAACTGCCACCTCTAATCTGAGAACACTATTCCAAAGCACAGCAGGACAGGTCCTCCTTAAGACTGGGCTGGGCTCTGGAAATAAGTCAAGGACAAAGTTCTCTAGCACAGTAGACACCTCAGCTCTGCTTGTGCACTGGCCCAAGAACAGTACTCCAATGCATTTGACTCTAGCTGGACAGTGCACCATATCCAACTCCTCCTACTCTGAGCAGGGAAGGTAGTGAACAATACTGCATTGTCATTTGAGGAGACTTCCTAGGCACCAGGATGGCCTCAGAAGCAATATCAAGCGATGACAGAGGAAGCCACTGCTTTCCTGAACTCTCCTCACATACCAAAGTCTGACATAGCCTCAAGCATGGAAGGTGTCGATGCACTTGGAGCAATTCTCTCTCCTCTCCTCTCCCTAGTAGGGAGAAGAAAATAACTGAAATTCTTCAAGTGAGTAGGGGCAATAGTGGTTAAGGAAGTAGCACCTTGGGGATTAGGGGACTGACTTTGCAGCAGTCCCAGATCTTCAGACAAAACCCAAATGGCAAAAAATGTCAATTACATATTCCAAACAATAGAGGGGCAGACCCAGGCACAAGCATAGAAGGGGGTCACAGGTCTCACTTTCAGAGCCCGTCTTCAAATAACTGCTCATCCAAGAACTCAAATCTCTTCATGTCCACATTCCTCAGTTAGTAAAACTCCTCATTGAATGCCTTTCAGGGGGATAAAATGGGGTCGCTCTGAGAGCCCGTAGAAGGTCATTTCTGGTTTTACAGAAAAACCAGAAGTGACAATTTAAAGCCTTTAAAAGGCCTTTGGCGGGCCTTATCATAAAGTGCATAACATTATGTAGTGAATGTATTTTTATGGAGAGTCCCTTGTAAAACGATTTCATTGTATTTTGAACCAAATATAACAGGGGGTCCACTTTATACTAACGCAATGCAGTTACATGTAAAAATTAATGAAAGAAAATCTTTGCCTCAGGAGGGTGCATGTGAGTCTACTGAAATCTGTGGGTCCCAAATCCACAGATTCAGCAGGCCTGCTCTATGTTCCTCTTTTTTCACTGTTGCTACCTTCATCTTATAGGTATTTCAGGCAGAGGATTTCCTGGCATTCACGGTGCAAAGGGTGAAAAAGGTAATGTAAATAAAACTAATTGTTAAGTGACTTGCTCCATGAAGAGCCAGTGCTGTGAAAACAAGGTTCCAATCACATCTAGAAGGTCTTCAGTGGGCTGATCCAGGGGTTCGGCACCCACGGTGTGGCAAATCTGCCGGTACTGAATCCACATATAAAGAGGCCCCACCTGTAGAAGAAAATTCAAGGGGGAGGATGCAATTTAGGGACATGGGATGCATGTGCGACAAGGCTGAACACTGAGGAGTGATCAAGGGAAGTTATGTGGTTTTAGCAAAAGTCGCTGTAAAAAGGCTCCAGGCGACTTTCTTAGCCTCTGAGAGGCCATGCACTGCATCTCTGGGGCTCAGAATGACTGCAAATACAACCAGAGCAAGGCTCTGGTCACATTCAGAGAGCTCTAGTGAGCCCTGAAAACCGCGGATTTCTTTATCCGCAGTTTTCGGTATCCACGGGTGGTCCAGGAAAGGAAGCCCCGCAGATAAGGAGGCACCACCAATATAATGATTTTACTGATTTCCAGAAGAATTGGGGTAAAATTCTAGTCTTGGCTACAGTAAGTCTTTCTGACCACAGTGTCCCACAAATGAGAAGCCGAATTAGAAATTATAAATAGCCTTCATTCATTTTCTGCTGAGTTTCCTGTGTTTTTGGCATGCCTTGTAATTGTGCATGTGTTAAAACATGGGTCTTTTTTGGTTTATTTGGTATTTCTCTTACCTTTGTAAAGGAAATCAAGAGCTATCAAATGATTCTATACCATTTCACAAGCATAGTTGCTGATAAGCTCCATCCTAAGAACTTAGGATTTGTTGAAGTATCTTATGATTTATCCATACACTGGTGGTGACTGTGTACTCTGTCACTTGAGAAACCGTGCCATGATTTCCCAGCTTATGGTATATGTGTGGCAAAAGAAATACTTGTGTTACATTTTACAAGTCACAGGAAAATATTTTTTTTGTAAACATTACATTACATGTATGTAAGAAAAATATAATCATTGAACTGGGGTAATATTTGTCAAGAATTGATCTTGAAGAAAGATTAATCTTCCTTCAAGATCTTGTCAGAATGCTAGATAATGCATTAAAACCCATTTGTTCCCAAAGGTGCATAGAATCACTACCAGTATTGGTGCCTGATCAGTGGACCCTTCAACACTCAGTCTAGTGGCAGTACTCATTGTGCCATCAGGGGGTGACTTTGCTCCTAGGTTCCCAGAAACCTAGTGCCAGCACTGAATAATAATAATAATAATAACTTTATTTTTACCCCGCCTTTCTCCCCGAAGGGACTCAAGGCAGCTTACAACATATTAAAAACATAATTTAAAAACATATTAACACATCATAAAAAACAGCAGTCAGAGTAAAAAGAATAGGTAAAAAGAGCATAGAGCAGCAGCAAGTCATAAAAGAATCAGGCCTGTAAAAAATATTAAAAGATGTTAAAAAGATGTTAAAAGGCTGAGAACTCAGAAGGCCTGTTTAAACAGAAGGGTCTTCAGGCCTCGCCGAAAGGTCTCAAGAGAGGGAGCCATTCTTAAGTCAAGGGGAAGGGAGTTCCATAGCGTTGGTGCCACTACTGAGAAGGCCCTATTTCTTGCAGCCGCCTCACGTACCTCCCTAGGTGGCGGCACTTGTAAAAAGGCCTTCTCTGATGACCTAAGAGGACGAGCCGGATTGTACGGGAGCAGGCGATCTCTAAGATACCCTGGTCCAGAGCAGTATAGGGCTTTAAAGGTCAATACCAGCACCTTGAATTGGGCCCGGAAACGAATGGGCAGCCAGTGCAGCCGCTGGAGAAGCGGACTGACAGAGTCGAACTGCCTACCTCCAGTAACCACACGGGCCGCCGCATTCTGCACTAGTTGCAGTTTCTGAACCGTCTTCAAGGACAGCCCCACATAGAGCGCGTTACAGTAATCTAATCTCAATGTCACTGAGGCATGGATCACCGTGGCCAGGTCTGCACGATCCAAGTACGGCCGCTATACGGCCACTATACGGCCGCTGAATATAATTTTATCTATAGTAGGGGTGACCAACTTTTCAATTTTTGGGCTTCTGAAAGTTTAATAATTGTATAGGAATTTCAACAGGTACAGCCTGGTTTTTTTCACAGATGAGAAGCTGCACCTGCTGAAATTCCCTCCTCTACACAGTTGTTAAATGTGTAGGAGGGAGCCCTAAAGTTGAAACGTTGGCCACCTAGAGAGATCCTTCAAATGTAGAGTGTATTGAAGACTAATTTTCATTGCAGAAATAAATCTTGTGTACAACATTAGTAATGAAAACTCATTCTGTGAACAATATCATCATTCAAATCATTTTACTGTCCTTATGAATTATCTTCTTATGGATCAACATGGCTACCAAACTTCATTTCATTCCACTGTAGTTTTATGTTTCATCTAACCACAAAGGTTGTTTTAAATCTTAGGTACAAAAGGAGATGTGGGCTTTCCAGGATCCCCAGGAAGTCCAGGGATTCCAGGTGCAAAAGGCGAGCCAGGATTTATTGGTCCACAGGGTCCCACTGGTCAACCAGGCATTCCTGGATTACCTGGCAGACTCACAGAGGGACCTAAGGGTGATCGGGGACCCCAAGGACAACCTGGGCTTCCAGGTAAGAGAATCTTAGAATTTAAAATCTGTATTAGGCAGTTACCAAGCAGCTAATGCATTGAAAATCATAACGACTATCAGGGTAATTTTTTGTTTACTGAAAATGAATTCCCGTAGATACTCTCCTATAGTGCGTAAAATTTTTGCCAAGTAATCAAGCTCCAATTACACAGGCCAACGGACATTTTGCTTCCTTAAACAGTTACCAGGCTGATCCAAGTCCAAGTTCCCAGGCCTTGGAGAAGATTTCCTCCAGAGTCGGGCAGAGAAGGAGCAGGAGGAGAGAGAGTTTTGCTTTGGGGCACTGTGACAGAAAAGTGAATATTGATGGCTAGGTAACATCCGAACAAGGACCGTTTCTGCTTGTAGCCATGTTGTTAGGCCCGAGTACAAGGGCCCAGCTGTAACCAACTTCTAATTAGTGCATACCAGGTTTGAGAGAACTGAGGAGGAGGCCGCTTCACAGGGCCCTCAGATACTGTACCAAGCTACTAAGTGGGCTCCAAGGCCAACTTGATTAACAACAGGGTACAGCTGTGAACTTCTCAGTTTGGGAGAGGAGATTCCACCATGAGTGAGGAGGCTTGTGGCACTCCTAGAATGTTCAGATGGAACCGAGTTCTGATTGGTGGGTGGGTCAGGAGACCTATAAAGGTAAAGGAAAGGAGCTTTCCTTTGTTCTAGCTTTGTCTCTGGCTATGGGAGCTTGAGCTTTGACCATTCTGACAAGATGGACCCGCCTTGACTGCAGCAGGGATGGGTCAGACTGGACTTTGGAAGTGTAAGACTTTGGTGAGTGCTAGTTAGAATTAGGAGTTAGCTTTTATTGTTTTGGTAGTGCTGAGTATTGTATTGATATGCTCTACCCTAAATTCTGAAACCTTTGTCTGATGCAGTGCTGTCTGTATAACTGTTCTTTAAATCTATATTCAGTAAATCCTATCTATTACAGCTGACTGGATTATTGGGATTGGTGGAACATGGGGTACTTGGTTGTGGGAGTTAATCCAGTGTGAATTAGTGGAACCTGGAGCCCCCAGTAACAGGAACCTGCTCCTGGGTTCAAGTTGAGTCAGAGGGGCTCAGGCTGGAGCACGGTTCAGGGGAGGGTTCCCCAAATTGGTCTGGCTACCAGGATTGGAGGCTCTTATGGTTAAAGAGCAATTGGTAACTGAAACTGGAGAGGCCTGAGGAGGTGTTAGGTGGTTGTATGGGTTTATGGCCACTTAATTACCTCTAAAGTTAATAAACGGATTACACAGTCCTCATGGAGGAGGGTTGTCTTGGATGTCACAGGCACTAGCAAGGTTTTCTGGAGATCATAGGGGGCTTGCCCCCTGCCCCTTACTCTTTCCTTTGCTAGCCCCTTTTCCCTCATCAGATCCTCACTCCTATGTAGGGGCACTGGTATAAAATGCCAGTGATTAGACTGAGGCAAAAAAGGCTTTCCTGGACCCCAGGTCCAGAGGCTGGTATTCGGAGGGGGGGGGGGGGCTGACAGGAGTGCCAAATTCATACGTAAGGATTAATGGGGCTTGTTTCAACTTGACCCCCTTTCTTAAGTTTGCCTGAGGTGGGGGGGGGGCTGCATTCACGATCCCTTGAGTCTGCTGGCTTGCAAGGGGACTGAGATCATCCAAGTGAAGTAGCTTAGACTTGGTTGGGCTGAAGGCGGAAAAAGTTCTCAGTGTGAGCAAAAGAGGTGGGGCGGCAGCCACTTTTTCACAAGCGCAAGAGAGAGGGTGAGAACGATTTTAATGTTGTCTACTGCTTGTTTTGTTTGTGAATCAACAGATGGGGAGCTCAAGTGGTAATGTTTGACTTCAGCTGTTATAGAAACTCAGTTGCTTGCCTTCCCACCCTCATACACACACTCTTCCTCTTGTGTAGATCCATGTGGAATCTGTAGAATTTTTTTCCCCGTTTTAAAATCTACTTTCCTGTCTTCTTTCCATCCCACAACATTTTCTGCTGTTGTGTTACAGTGTGTGGTTTGTTTTGGATTTTTCCCTGTTCCACTTCTCTTTATGCCAAGAAGAACCCCCCTTCCATCTTTTCTTTTCTTTTCATTCATTCATTCATTCATTGACTTGCAAGGGAGGGCTTTAGAGCATGAAATAAAATGCAGTCTTGCTGCTGCTGCAATGGGCACAAACTCAGCACGTGGGAGGAGGGTGGCATCAAGAAAGGGAGAGAACGGGGAGAGAGGGAAATAAATGCATGGAGAGAACAGAGGCTGGAAGCAGCTGAAGAGACTGACTGGAGTCCTGCAAACACAGTGAAAGCGCTGCACAATGACCAGCAAATTACTGGGGCCTTTTCTCACTCTCTTACAGCCCAATCCTGAGCTGCCCGGAGCTCTGGGACCCGGCAGCTCCACGGAGGGCTCCCGCTGGATCCTGTGCCTCCTGCGCTACCACAGGAGGCTCCTCAGGAGAAGGAGACATTTGTCCCCTTCCCCCGAGTAAGGGAAGCAGCCCTGGATTGGGACTACTCACTTTAGATGCGACCTTTCGGTTGCCGCTAAAGTAAAGGCGCTCGTGTAGGGCAAGCAGCCCTGCCTGAGTGCCTTGGATCCTGTGGAACTAGGCTCCACGGATCCGCCTCTCCCCCTCCTCTGACACGCCCCGGCCACGCTGCCCCCTTCCCTGGAGCACCTCCCCACACCCCCGACCACGCCCCCATCTCCCGTTTCGCAGCCCGGCAGTCCAGGGGACCACCAAGCAGCGGAACTCAGGCACCCGCCGTGCACTGGCTCAGCGCTGGCTGGAGCTGAGCTAGCTCCTGCGGGAGCCCGACAGTAAGCCCCGCAAACATGCCTTATGGCTCATTTGCGACTGTGGTTTGCGGCGTGGAGCCACAGCGCAGACCACAGGATCGGGCTCTCAATGTGTTTAAAGTGGGTTGCCAGTATCCACTGGTAACTGAAACTGCGGTTACCGGATCCATGGACACCTGGGCCTACCTGTACCTATTGAACTGTGTTGGTGTGCTTTAGCACTGTTGCTTCCAGGTTCCACAGGACTAATGAAAGAAGATAGAAGCTGTATTCATGTTATATCTTTGTAAAGCATTGTCTTTACTTTCAAGCATCGTTTTCGTTTTACTGAGGGTGTGAACGGACCACAGCCAGGCATCCTTTGACCAATCACTCTATTTTCTTCTTAAACAAAATGTTGCCAATAAATTATTTTCTATTTCTACTTTAGGGCCACCTGGATCACAAGGACCTCCAGGTGTTCCAGGACTATCAGGAGCAAAAGGAGAAAAAGGAAGTCCAGGTTGGCCTGGCCCAGCTGGAAGACAGGGATTCAAAGGTGACCAAGGGCCTCAAGGAATGCCTGTAAGTTGATTTTAGGAGCACAAGTGGGTATTGTGCTCTGCTGGGCTCTCTTCCACATTGGCAACTACATTCCCAGGAGGCTTTATGTGACCAGGAGACATCTCACACCTGTTTAGGGCAAGAATCTGAAGGGTGCAAAGGTGTCCCCTGCCTGCCCTGCCACGTTGGGGGCAATTGGAATAGGTGCTGAAGCGTTGAAAGAAGCTGCTCCTTGCTGGCACAACGTTTTGATTCAGCCAGACACTATCTCTCAGCTTCGCCTATCATGTATACATCATTCTTATCCAAAGCCGCATGCGTGCCACAACTGATATGAAGCCTGTTTTGTCTTGTGCAGGGCAATGCTGGCTTTCCCGGAGCAACTGGTCAGAAAGGTGACATGGGACCTCCTGGAATTCCAGGCCCTCAAGGTATTGGGGAAACATAAGTGCCAAAGTAAATAGAAAATAACCTTTGGTTTTAATTGCCTTTACAAATGTGTATCTGCAAATATATATATTTATTTATATATAAATATATATCTGCAAATATATCCATAGAAGATATCTTCTATATTTGTATAGAATCTACCATTCTAGCAGCAAGCAGTGTACCTTTTGAGGGTGGGAGGGGTTTTTGCTCTTCTCAATCTACAGTTTTTAATTTCCTAAAGAGAAGAATGAAAATTCAGTTTCTGTAATCTAGAAGCATACAGGTAGGAAATCCTCACTGTCAACTGTTAGCATTTCTCTTTTTTAAAATTGTCCTCCCCAGACACTTCCCACATACCAAATATTCACACTTGTGACTCAGTCCCACCAACTTTACAATTACTACCTGAATCTTTTGGATAGTTGTATTAATCAGAGGTTTGCAGCATGCATATACAGTGGACAGTGGCTTTACAATACTAATCCATTCCAGAGGCTCATTTGTATTATAAAAATATTGTAATGTGAATGCTATGATACACTGATTTTTGGTAATTTGTTCCAAGACCTCATACTGAACAAAGTGTTCCCTATGCCTTCCTCCTGCTGTGCTGGCCCATCTTGGAGGTATACTGTACCATATTTGCTTGTCCCTCTTAAATTGCTCCCTCATAAAATATTTTGGGTTGTTCAGGAACTCCTGGAGACAGCCTGTCTCGGACATGCTGCATAAAACCCCACTGAGACTTGAGATAATGCCATAGCCAGATGGAAAATCTCTGCACCTCATGGCTGTCAGTGAGTTCAAACATTCTCAAACCACTCACGCAACACAGAGAGGGCAGATCCACCTGCAACGCACAGCCAACTGCTGCCACTCACTCAGCACGTCCCATGGCACTGCTACGGCCACCCCAAAAAAGGAAGGTACTGTCGCTGGCTCCACTTTGCGGAGTAGCACCCTTGCCAGGTGCAGTGGTAGAAGGAGCTCCTCCTACTTCTCAGTCCGTCATACACTGACTGGCCACCGTTCCCTCTTCCCTTTCTCTCCTCCATCACAGCAGTGCAGACTTTGTTGTAAAATGCATAACTACAGTGGGCCTTATTTTATTACTGAGAGTCCATTGTAAAATGATTTCATTGTATCCTGAACCACATATAACAGAGGGTTCACTAATGCAATGCAGTTACATGTAAAAATGGATGAAAGAAAATCCACACCCACTCATTATTTTCAGTCACTGATTACAGCAGCATTGGTTGCTTGTTCTCAGCTGCTTAATTAATAAAAAGAACAAGAACAGTGGAGGAACATTTGACTGCTTAATTAATAAATGATGAAAGAGACAGAAAAGGGTTTTTTCCCCCACTCACAGGATGCAGGATCAGTATGTGTCATTTAACACCCTGCCGCCACAAATATTTCTATATTTTTAAATCCAGGTCTGAAAGGTACTTCAGGTTTCCCTGGGCTCAAGGGAGAACAAGGTGATCAAGGGTATCCTGGAGCTAAAGGTATGTTATGATTTTATACTTAAAAGGGTACCCTTTTGTCCCAGGTGCATCTCCCATGGATGGCCTGGTGTGCCCTTTGCCATCCCCTGATCCCTAATAACATCCCTAATAACATCTCATTGGCACTCAGAACAAACAGTCTCATAGGTCAGTTTGGAGTTAAGAAAATCCACTTTTTATTCTACAAGGCAGTTATGTTTTCATTTTCTGGTTAATTGGCCATAGCTTTTGATAGAAAACTGATATTCCAGTGCAGTTTGTTTCATTGCATTCTTCATTAAAATACCTTTCCAATGATATATAACATGATGGTATTATTGATACATACCAAGATTTTCACAATTTTGGTCACTAGTGTCAAGCTCAGCTTGTTGCCCCCCTAAAGCTTGATGCCCAGTGCAACTGCTACCCCCTGCACCCCCTTAGCTACGCCACTGCAACCATGGAGCCTCTAGGCTCAGGACCTACAGCTCATCCAGTTGAGTTGATCCCCGAATACGTACATTTCCATTTCAGATTTGCTTATTTTGAAAATAGTAGTGTTGATGTCAAAGCGCAGAAAGAGTTCCTAGGGAAGTCAATAGAATCTCAAGTTTCAGGCACCATCCCTAGAGATGTCTGCTGTGTGCGCCCTGATGGAATGGCTTGTTCCTGTTGGCAAGTTCATGTTGATGCAGTATAACTGTTGACTGGGCTTTGACAATCTGCATCAGTCAACGCTGGCTCATGTTATCTACTACTTCAACTTTAACAGGTTTCCCAGGCCCACCGGGACCTCCGGGACCATTCCAGCTTCTGAAAGGTGAACCAGGCTTACCTGGGCCTGTAGGTCCAGTTGGTCCCAAAGGATTTTCTGGTCCTCCGGGCCCTAAAGGACAACAAGGTTGGTTTTTAGCGCATGTTCATTAGTGTTTCTGGATAGCACAGGATGGATACTGCAGACAAGTATTTGTGTAACTTCCCTAGTTCTGCTCAGGTATTTTGTCTTTGTAAACTATGTGGCTGTTTTCAAATGATATTGACTTTTGTATGATTTAAGTTGCTTGGTAAATTACTTATCACCTTGAATTTAGTTGTGGGGCAGCATTTTGTTTGATCCTGATAAAAGCATGTTCTCAGAAATGGCATGAAAAGTCAAAGTATAATGGGCACCAGCCAAACTTGGACCTGCATAGCTTCTTCTGGATTGCTGCTTGATGTCCATCAGACTCTGCCTTAGGACATATCACTTAAGAGGGCATTTAAAAAAGTTTGCTTGTAGCATGCTACTTAAAATATGCAGAAGAGCGGATATGGAGGATTCATTAAATAAAAGAGTGGTGATAAATTAACTTTATTGAAATGAACTTTCCAAAAGAAATTCAAGCTAACTGCCCATTCCTATTCCCTGCCAGCCCAGAGCATGCAGCACTGCCAGTAGAATGTGTGCTGCATTCTTTGGTAGTGGGGGCAGCCAAATGGCCCAGAGAGGTGAGTAAAAACGTTCTTTACTTACCTGTCCACAGGCCATCTGGCATCCATTGGGTCTTCTCAGACTTCCACCTGCTCTTTTGCTGTCATAAGTCTGAGGAGACCTCTAGTTGTGGGTCCAGGCCAGAATTACGATCTTGGTGCACACTGTGTTACAAGAAAATCTCCCCATTTTATTTTATTTCTGGTTATGCTATTCTGATATCAAGGAACATCTCACAGGCCTTCATATATAGATGCCAGCATGCAAGATGTGCTGTTTTCCCAGAAACACTGGGCTACAGGCCTTATTTCCTCTCTGTTGTTTGTTTACATTCTTTCCCTCTCCCCTCAACCATCACACATCCTGGAAGGAAAATCATAATCCTTTTGTGTCTCTAGGATAATGCAATTTGGTAATCTTGTCATGCATCTTTCCGTTGTATCTACGGTTTGTTTTTGTTCTCATGAATGCAATTCCAGTAGCTTCTGTATTTTGTACCAAAACATTGGATCACCTGTATTTTACATTAACTTATGCAAACCCAATTTTAAGTTGCCAGACATCCTCTGGCACCAGGGACCAATCTGCATTTTAGCTGACACTGCTAGCCCTGATTGTGCACATCGTTATTGTAAAGTGCCCCCATCAGGATACCAGTGATCAACCCCCCTGAAGACATTTGCATTTTGAGCTGATTAATAGAAGAATTAATAAAAGAATTATGATTCTTTCTTAAGAAAGTCGGCTCCAAGGCCAACTTGATTAACAACAGGGTACAGCTATGAACTTCTCAGTTTGGGAGGGGAGATTCCACCATGAGTGAGGAGGCTTGTGGCAGGTTCACTCCTAGAATGTTCGGATGGAACCGAGTTCTGATTGGTGGGTGGGTCAGGAGACCTATAAAGGTCACCAATTATTAATCATAATAATGATTATTAATTAATATCATTTCAACAGGTGTAATAGGGGCTGTGGGTGTGCCTGGTCCCCCTGGCTCTCCAGGGTTTGATGGAAGGCCTGGTCAGAAAGGAGAAACTGGTCCTGTTGGCCCACCAGGTAAGTCTAGATCATTTTCATTGCTTGGATAAGTTGCATTCTATATGTAGCATATACGGTTTAGATTGATATCATATAGTTTAATGAGAATTGGCTACAATGTGCAACCTGATTGATCATAGGAACATCTCTAGAACATAAATATTAAGTCTTCCAAGTGTTGGTTGTACCTTCTTGAGAACTTCTACAGGTAGATGATGGGGCCACTGTGAGGTTACAGCAAGCCCTGGGGCAGGGTGCAGATTGGGTCTCTGCACACACGAATAGATTCTCTCTCTCTCTCACACACACACACACACACACCCTGATAACCTAACAGGATAGCAAGTCCATTCTCCCTCATTCCCCGCTCCCTTTCGTCGTTGGATGGTGCAAGAGGAGATGAGGGGCTGACATCATTGATTTTGTTCCAGGAACTCTTGGAGGCCACCCACCCTTGATGGGATGGGGGTGGGTGGGTGGGAGATCTTAGCCCATCTCAGCAAGCTGGTGGCAAAGTAAGAAGCAGTACACAGCATGATACCATGGTTCTCAGTCTATTCATACAGAGAACCATCTCCAGCTCTTTGCCAGTGGAAAAGAGCAACAACTGATTGCTGGGTCCTGAAGACAGTAAAAGAGGGCTATGCCCTGAAGCTACCAGAGATCCCCAGGAACCAATTTGTAGAATGCCCAGGGATTAGGTGCAAGGTCAGGCATTTATTTATTCATTCTCTCTGCATTGACCACATTTTGGAGATAGAGGCTATTGAACTGGTTCCTCAGAATCAAAGTGATTTGGAAATTCCACTTCCGGTTTAATCATGCCTGCAACTTTTACTATTTAGAAGCTGCGGGGAGATCTGCAAGCACTCCACGGGGCTCCCCATGCCCCCCAGACCCTAAGAACATGTATGTTTAAAAATAGCTCCCATCCCCCTTAGGGGTGTGATCCTGGGGATCGCTTCGCTGCCCCTGCCCCCACAAAGACTTACCCTGGGAGTAAAGCTCCCAGGAAGTTTGAGAACCACTAGCCTAAGTGATACTGCATCTGAATTTGCTAAATCAGCAAATGCAGAAGTTCCATTTCAGGATTGAAACACTGTAATCTGTCTTGGTGGTACTGAGACAGGGAGACTTCTTTTCAGAGGCCTACTTACACATTCCTAACAGGCCTTGCATATACAGGGAATCATTTCCAGTACCATGCTGTTGTCAGTACCCAGGGTTTTCACAAAAGTGCTCATTAACCTGGTGGCCATCTGCACCTACAGAAGATTGTGGCTTAGCTCTACATGGATGACATCCTGATCCAATCCCCATGACCAAAACCAGAGGAGGCAGAATATCTGTCTCCATGAACCTCAAGACCTCACTAACAACCAGCAAGAGGTCAACACACCTGGAAGTGATTTTGGAGACCGAACAAAAAACTTTCCTCTCTGTCAAGTGTCAAGCCAAGATCAGCAAGCCTCATTTCTTCTATTCAGAAGAGCAACCATACTATACTGTTCTCCCCACATTAGTCTGGCTTCCAGGTATGCTGACATCTTGCCAGGATGCAATCCCTTGTGTCCATTTCCAGCAACAAAGTACATCTCACATTTTGGGATCTCATTACTCACAAATGTGCATATTTCGCTGTCAGTTGAGCAGTGTTGATTATCACAGAGATCCTGATCTATCAAGGATCCTGATCACCTCCAGTGCCATAGCTTAGGGAACATGATCAGCATCGAAGGCAGCAAGAAGCATAAACGTCTTGGAGCTCAAAGCCTTTCAACATCAGATCTTAACTGCAAAACATCCTCATTATCATGGACAACATGTCCACAGAAGCCTATATGAACGAGAGGCACAAAATTCCATTTGCTGCACAGAGAGGCAATCATATTCAGAAACCCACCTGTATTCCTTAAGAGCAAAGCTGTCACAGGTGAGTCCAATATGACAAATTGGCTCAACCAGCAAACATTGGATGAGTTCAAGTGGCAACTGTGAACCCAGCAGTGTTCCAGATAATTTGCAGGTGCTTCCAGAAGATGCCAGTGGACCTGTTCATACCAGCCCAGGACCACCAGGATGGAGAGTTTCAAGATTCTGTATGGACTAGGTCTTCACTGACCTAGTCTTGGCCTCAGGGAATGCTGTATGTCTTCCTTTCCCTTTCATCCCAAAAGTGCTCCAAAAGATCAGATGTTGTCCTCATTGCTCTATACCAGTGGTTCTCAAACGTTTTAGCACTGGGACCCACTTTTTAGAATAACAGTCTGTTGGGGACCCACCGGAAGTGATATCATTAATGTGGAAGTGATGTCCTGGCCAGAACTGACATCATCAAGCAGAAAAATGTTTACACCCCTTCCCCCCGGTATGACAAAATCAAATCAAATTAATAAAATAAGTAAATTAAAAGTTTATACGTTTAAAAATTTATTTAAAATAAAGAAGAACCCTCCCAAGCACTTGCTGATCTGTTTGGTCTGTTGTCATGAATAAGCACATGTTAGGCCTAGGTTGGCAGTGAAGCCTGAACCAAACTAAAACAGTGTAACGGAGAAGTTGCTAGCAGTTCCCAGCTGCAAGAATGTGAGTAAATAAACAAAAGGATTGTTGTCTCTCCTTTGCTGGTCAGAAAGGACAGATAACAAGAATTACAACCCATCGGAATGTTTAGCACCTTAGCAGACAGAGAGGCACCTTGTCAAGCGTCATGGAGTGCCGCTGTGGATCTCCAGTTGGGAGGGGTAAGAACTAGGAGGAGTTAGCAACCAGGCCAACTTCAAGAAGGTTTTGTTCCTGAAGGGTTCTGATTGGACAGGCTAATAAGTATGAAGTCACCTCAGTACTATTAGCATAAGAAGTATAATAATGAGTGCCCAGGGGGTGTGAGGATGCCTTCTTCAACAGAGTTTGGGTGCAACATCCTGCACACATGTGAGCTCCATTGTCCATCATGGGCACCTGGCCTCATAGGTAGCCCTGGAGCTAAAAGATCTACAAGAGTAACTGACCCAGGTGAGAGTTAGGTATTAATAGAGATAGCCAGCTAGCTTTATTATTTTATTGCTGATATGTTTCCTAGATGTTTATGCCTCTAGCATTTGCTGCCTTGTGTAATCTTATGTACTTAATAAACTAAAATCTTTTACACCAAGTTGTTTCATTGTCTGTTGAGGACAAAGGAATCCTGCCTAGCCGTTCAGCAAGCTACCAAGTGCTCATTGAGGTCTAGTAACTTGAGGACTGAGGCTTTACTTGGAGAAAGAGCTCAGTGCCTGCAAGGGATAGAATTAAGCCTAGAGGGTCTCAGTGTCCCTGGACTGAGCCACTGGCACATAAAGGGTGGTGGCAGTACTACTGAGCAGAGGGGCCTTGAGGGCTTTGGGGTTCGAAAACCAAGAACCCTGAGCACCCGAACTCCCCTTTGTTTTCGACATCTGTCAATCATCCCAAAGGCTGCAATCCTATCCACACTTACTCAGGAGTATGTCCCATTTACTATCATTGTTAAAAGCATATACGTAGTTTGTTAAAAGTACAGATCTGTAACATTTCCCCAGATGCAGTCACATACCACATCAGCATCAAGTCTAATATATTAAAAATATAATACACATTGAAATGAATGAGGACCCCCTGAAATTGGCACGCAACCCACCTAGTGGGTCCCAGCCCACAGTATAAGAAACACTAACACTAGCCTCAGTGGCCATGGTTGTAGGACCTGATGGAGCTATTATCCTGGCCACCATAACAACCAGTATTCAGAGATTTCTTGCTTTGGAGCCCTGTTTACCATCATCTGAATGTTTTGCACCTCATTGTATGGAGGTTGAGTGAGAGCATCTGCACAATTTGGAAATGGTCTTGATGACTCCCCTCTCATCCAGTCCAGAAACTGGGTATATAACATGACTTGGCAGGATCTGTCAAAGACATCTGGACCCCATCCTGAGAACAAGAGAACATTTACTGATGTGGCTAAAACACGTTATCTCTTGAATGACTCTTCTTCTGAAATAAGAGAGGGAGCTGCATAACTGAGAAGTTGATTTGCTTCCTGGCTGACTAATGTATATAGTCTGCAGGTCTGTTTATTATATACGCCAGTAAAGGATTCTATTATCTTGTCATATATTTTGGCAATTTGAGTCCTATGGGGAGATATTTTTCTGCCTTTCATGGTCTTCTCTTATTGTTATGTTTGTGTTACCCATTCATGTTGCTGCATAAGGGCTTCCAGGTTCAGTCTGGGGAGCAGGTGGAGAGCCACTCCTCATAGTATTATTCTGCATGACTCTGCCTGGGTAACAAGAGGAGGGAAACTTCCCTGCAGTTGAGAACAAGGAAGCTCAAATTTCTCCATATTCTGTGATTGAAGAAAAATGAAAAAGTGTTCAGTTAATGATAATCTCTGGAGCTTAATAGAGACTTAATAAATCAAGAGAATCATTCATGCACATAGAGGGAACGTGCAAGTTTATACAGGCTGTCCCAATATCCGCAGGAGTTTCGTTCTGCATCCCCCCCCCCAAACGGATGCTTGAAACCAAGGATTTCTCATTCTAGTCACTCTAAATCATGGTGCAGCAAGACATCTGAACCTGACTGTTTCTTAGAAATAAAAATTCTATCTTGCAGGTCCTAGAGGCTTTCCAGGTCCACCTGGCCCTGAAGGTATTCCAGGGTCAATGGGTCCACCAGGTGCTCCCTCTGTAGCTCATGGCTTCCTTGTGACCAGGCACAGCCAAACCACAGAAGAGCCATCATGTCCATTTGGAACAAGATTAATGTACAATGGGTATTCTTTGCTTTACGTACAAGGAAATGAAAGAGCACATGGCCAGGACTTGGGTAAGAGACTACAGAACAATCTAGACAAGTTTTTATTAACAAATTTGCAAATTATTTTAGGTAATTGTAAATCAGATGGATAATCAACTTCCCTAAGTAAAGAGGGGAAACCATTTGTGTATGTATGTATGTCCCACCTTTCAATCAGCAATCTACAAGGCAATATATAATAGGCTGCACTAATAATAATAAACGTACACACACAGTTCAGAAGCCTTTTGTCAGTGGCAGAAACCAGACTGCTACCCTTCCATTCTCCAGTCCCAGATCTACTGGCAGGTATGGCAGAACAGAGTTCTTTCTGGTAGGGAGGATGAAAGAGAATTCCCTTCAGCTGCTTCTTCTTTGGCTGATAGCTGAAACCAGGTTGATCTTCCCCTTGATGTTCTTCCTGTCAGGCAGGGGCCCTTTGGCTGATAGCTGAGGCCAGAGGTAGCTTCCCTTCCAAATGGTAAACTGTTCCCACTCATAACAAGCAATCTGCTTCTGTACAGTTCTGTTCACTGCTGCAGCATCTAAAATTTTCTGTGTTTGGCAAGCTGGCACAGGCATCCTCCTCTCCCTCAGTTATCATTAAACTCTTCTCTGCCTCAGACAGCCTTCCTAGAGCTGTCTCTAGGATAAAGGGAATCCTGGGCTGTTCAAGATGTTGACAGAACCTGCTCCCTCTGTGCTGCATGCAAGCATAAACTCATAATAGGATTGCTTGACACACTCACCAAACTGGGAATTCTGTACATGCCACCAGAAGAGCTGTAGTCACTGCACACCAATACTTTCCCCACCAGGTCGATCTGTAGCACTTTGCCTTCCACACCAGACAGACTGGCAGTACAGGTGCATTACAAGTCAGAATAATCACGCCAGATCAGATCTGTAAAAGGACAGGAAGAGAATGCAGAACACCTTGAAGTACATAGGGGATTGTAATGACCCAGTGTGAATTCTCCATAAAAAGTGAGTTAAGGAAGGGTGGTAATTCAAGAGAAAAGGGGTAGTGTGAAAGCAGCCAAGATTTATTGATGATTTTTGCTTTTTCAGGTACAGCAGGAAGTTGTCTACGAAAATTCAGCACAATGCCTTTCTTGTTCTGCAACATTAACAATGTGTGCAATTTTGCCTCAAGGAATGATTATTCTTATTGGCTATCTACCCCCGAACCAATGCCAATGAGCATGGCTCCCATTACAGGGGACAGCATCAGGCCTTTCATCAGTAGGTAAGCATCTTGCTAACAAATATTTCAAATAAATTTCAGAAAGGCAGAAGCAGAATTTTTCAGCCTTGAAATAAACATTTCTGTCCTCCAATTTTTTCAAGCTTGAAAGTCAAGTCATCCACACATTTTTACAGTCCCAACTGATAATTAGTTGGAACAGATTTTGTGTTTTTGTTTTAAAATATTTCACATTTTACACATGTTCTTTACATAATGAGCTAGTGGAAAGAGGAAGCATCTTTTATTATTTATTGATTTCTATAAGAGAAAACAGATTTCATCTGTTTGCCAAAAAAAAATGGTGCTCAGGACAGCTTGCAATAAAACTATTATTATGTTTGGATCATAACACCTACTAGAAGACTAAGGGCGCAATCCAGCCCTTGACTTGAACCAGTAAGGCACATTTACGCCTCCTCAGGAGTCGGCTAGGCTGGCACGCAGAGGTGCGCCAACCTGCGGAGGCTGGAACAAGCCTCTGCACCAACAGGCTGATGCAAGCCTCTGAGGTAGGCAGGGAGGGGGCGGGGAGGAGGCAGGAGGGAGGCGTTCCTGGGCAGGGGAGGGCCAGAAGTGGGTGGCCCTGGGGGCGGGGAGAGGGAGGCAGGGCTGAGATCCGGCATACCAACCCATAAGAACATAAGAAGAGCCCTGCTGAATCAGGCCAAAGCCCCATCTAGTCCAGCTTCCTGTATCTCACAGTGGCCCACCAATGCGCCAGGGAGCACACAAGACAACAGACACAATCTGCGTCCTGGTGCCCTCCCCTGCATCTGGCAATCAGAGCCAGCCTGCCTCTAAAACCAAGAGCTTGCACATACCTACTGTGACTTGTAGCCCGTAATGTACTTTTTCTCCAGAAATTTGTCCAATCCCCTCTTAAAGGCATCCAGGCAAGATGCCATCACTACATCCTGTGGCAAGGAGTTCCACAAACTAATTACACGCTGGGTAAAGAAATATTTTCTTTTGTCTGTCCTAACTCTCCCAACACTCAACTTTCGTGGATGTCCCCAGTTCTGGTGTTGTGAGAGGGAAAAGAGCATCTCTCTATCCACTCTGTCCATCCCCTGCATGATTTTGATGTCTCAATCATGTCCCCCCTCAGGCGCCTCTTTTCTAGACTGAAGAGTCCCAAACGCTGTAGCCTTTCATCATAGGGAAGGTACCCCAGCCCAGTAATCATTTTGGTTACTCTCTTTTGCACTTTTTCCATCTCCACTATATTCTTTTTGAGAACGGAAGGCTTCAAGCTGCTCTGCTCTCCTTGAACTTGTGCCACCTCAAGAGGTGGCGTGAGTCTGAGGAGACCCATAGGGGAAAGGGTGCCTTTCCCAGAGGTGAGGGGAAAAGTTTCCCTTGCCTCTGGCTGAGCTGCTTTTGGTCCCTGCTGGATACAGCGCAAGCCTCCTGGCTTGCCTGTTCCTGCAAAGGGTAGGATTGTGCCCTGAGTGTGTGAAATGTTACCGTTTATCTCCTTGTTTCATACATTGTTGATTTTACTAATAGAATTGTCTCATCCTAGTGGGAGGTTGAAACTTTGTCTAAAATATGAATGTTTGGATTCCAGTGTAGCAATTTCATGCACTGCTTGCCAGAGTGGCAACCTGTCTTTTCTGACTAAAGTAGGCTACCTCTAATTGAAACACAAATTTGATGGATTACATCTTAATCCTGCTAAACCAGAAGGAGCACTACAAGAGGGGTTTTTCCATTGTGATGAACTTTTGACTTTCACTTTGCATCATTTCCTATAACATAGGAGGCGTTGGAGTTACCCCTGAGTTAGTGGGTTCTTTTCCCTTATTTATCGTGCATAGTACACTATTTTTCTCATAGCTCAATATACATCTGTATTGAACTCTGAAACCAGAATGTTGAAACATATTCACCATTTTGATAAAGCAGTTATGCCAGGTGAGCAATGTGGATGTCATTGCTCAATTGATATTTGAATG